>NW_024424452.1:53219639-53715566 GCF_017311325.1 Ursus maritimus
TAGTTAATACCATATAATTAAAATATTTCTCTTCCTTTTCATATTATTTTTATATTAATAGAGAGCTTTGTAATGTACCCACTGTTCTCAATTCTAGAGAATATTTATTTCTTCTTGACAATTGAATCATGAAAATAAAAGCAAGAAAGTGTGTTGAAAAGTGCTCTTTTAACATGAACTTTCGGGGCCCCCTGGGTGGCACAGTCGGTTGGGTGTCCGACTTGGCTTTGGCTCAGGTCATGATCTCAAGGGCATGACATTAAGCCCTAGGTTGATCTCAGTGCTCAGCGGAGAATCTGCTTAAGACTCTCTCTCCCTCTCCTCCACCTCCCTGCCTCATCTCTAAAATAAATAAATAAATCTTTTGGGCCTCTGGGTGGCTCAGTCATTAAGCGTCTGCCTTCAGCTCAGGTCATGATCCCAGGGTCCTGGGATCAAGCCCTGCGTCGGGCTCCCTGCTTCTCCCTCTCCCACTCCCCCTGCTTGTGTTCCCTCTCTCGATGGCTGTCTCTCTCTGTGTCAAATAAATAAATAAAATCTTTTTTAAAAATTTAAAAAATTATAAATAAATCTTTTTTAAATAAATATATAAAATGAACTTTCAAGTTCTTGAAGCCCTCATCCAAATGGAAATACTTACATTAGAAATACTATGTGACAGCTCCAACTGTATTTTTAATGTGTATATTGTAGAGTTAATTCTTAACAGTTGGCTGGGGCTTCCTAACATTGAGGCTATAGCAGATAGGATCATTCTAAATTAAAAATGACATCTCAAGAGAGAATGCAGTATAAACAAAAAATTATTTTATTTTTTCTTTAGAAGAGACATTACCGTGGCCAGCAAACAGCTCAAAATGTTGTATTCCGTGTTTCTTTTTGTCACCTTCGTGATAGTGTCTGCTATTTTATTTGATGCTGACATTGTTGCTGGGTGAACGGGGGAGACCCCAGCCCTGGGGCCTTGATCCAGCCAGACTTGATGGAGTTGCTAAAGCTTCTTGGTCTTGTCATGAGAAAGAATTCAAGGATAGACATTTAGCACAGCTGAAAAGTAACAGAAGCAGCAAAGTGTATTAAAGCAAAAGGTACACTTTCAAGAGATGACAGCAGGCAAGGGGGGGGCGGGGCTCGAGCTTTGTACCTTGAGGGTTGGCTTCTATCTTTTATTGACAGTCGTTGACTAGGGGACAGAATATTCATTACTTGGGGCAGGTCTAACGGTCTGGAATATGCAGATAATGGCTTCCTCCAGTTGGTCCTTCCTTAGTCATTAAATAGTCTAAAGAAATTATTAACTCTTTGTCCCTTACAAGGAGGACAGACACTGTTTGCATTATGAGGCCTGTGTAAAGTTGGGGGTGGGGGAGGGTGCAGGTCCTAGCAGGAATAGAGGCAGGAAAGAGAGAAAAAAGCAGATTTTTAGGGAGTCCTTCAAGTTTCCCAATCTCAATAGCAGAGAGTTGTCACAGCATGTTCTAGGTTTGGAAGGACAAATTGTCTGGTAAGAGTGGAATGGAGGGATTTGGGGAACAGTAGCATAAGATGATGGTGGAGATCAAGTGAGACCAGACAGAGAAAAACTACGTCTACCATTCTGAGAGGACTAGATTTCATCCTCTAATCTGTAGATAGTAGGGAGCGAGAGTCAATAAAGCTTCTCAAGCAGAGGGTGAAGGCTAACACAGTGAGGATCAGAACTGCGGGAATGACTTAACGCTTAGAAAACACATACTCTATTCAAGGCATCATGCGCCATGCTCCATGCATTCTAATATGACTCATCCCTATGATGACTCCCCACAACAGTATTCTATGGTTAGTACTGCAATGTTTCTATTTTACAGATAGGAAAACTGAGGCATGGAAAATTGAAATAAACTGCCAAAGGCCACTATAAATCATAGAGCTATGATTTAAACCCAACAGACTGGTGCCCGCACTCCTCACCACTAGACCATAATGCATCACCACACTCTTGTTTTTAAACAAACCTGGCAGTCGTCTGGAGGATAGATTGAATGCAAAAGAGAATGACCACATTTAAGAGACTACGCATTCATTCAATAAATATATAAAGTACGTACAGTCAGTGGATCTCTAATTTAAATGCTGGAGCTAACAGCAGTAGAAAAATAACGTCCTTCTTTTCCTGGAGCTGTTATTATAGAACAGTCTAAAAATGGGAAGTGTCTAAATTAAGTTAGAGATAATGTTAGATCAAGAAGAGGAAACCAGGGGCGCCTGGGTGGCACAGCGGTTAAGCGTCTGCCTTCGGCTCAGGGCGTGATCCCGGCGTTATGGGATCGAGCCCCACATCAGGCTCCTCTGCTATGAGCCTGCTTCTTCCTCTCCCACTCCCCCTGCTTGTGTTCCCTCTCTCGCTGGCTGTCTGTCTCTGTCAAATAAATAAATAAAATCTTTAAAAAAAAAAAAAGAAGAAGAAGAAGAGGAAACCAAATCAGAAAGTATTTAGGACCATGAATGGACCAGCCTTGGTGACATATGAAAAGTAGGTGAAGCCAGAGAGTTGGAAATACAAGAAGAATCTGAGTTTCTAAATTGGGCATTGGTTGGGTAGCCATGCAAGATCAGTTTGAGAAGACAGAGAATTTCAGACATGTTGAAATGAAGGTAACTTTCGAACATCCAAATGGGAATATAGATCGAGGAGGCCTTTTCAAATATTTCTGAGTAAATAATTTAAAATGGTTTTCTCACAATTTTATACCCACTCTTGCCAATATAGGGAGTTCTAAGATTATAATGCACACATTATAATACTAAACACATGCCTATTAAGTGTTATTAAGGTCAAGAACAGGTCCAGGCACTGGAGACCCCGTGCTGAGCAGCATAGACCTGGCCCCTGGCTTCCAGCTCCAGATTAAGCACATGCATCCTAAATTGTGTAGAAGATAGGAGCTTCTTAAGGGAAACAGAAGCCTAAGATCAAGATAGCCTCGCTGGTAGTTGTGGAAATGCAAATCCAAACAAGGAGGTACCATTATTTATCCATCAGATAAATGGAGAACTAGTAATGCCCAGTGCTGGCAAATATCAGGGGAAACAGGCTTTCTCCTACACTGTAAGTGAATGGCTATAACATTTTTGGAAGGTAATATGCCAATGTCTTCTAAAATTCAAAATGGGCAAATTTCACATCTGGGATACAAAAGCAATGGTACATATTAATATAAGTACAAATGTGCATTGCAAAATTGTTTGTAAAAGCATACACTGGTTTAAACTTGAATACCCTTCAACTGAATAAATTTTCAGATATGTCATTTAATACTAAGTATCTCTTGAATTTAATATAAGGATGTATGTGTTTGGGTTTTGAAAGGCAGGCATGATATATTGAGTGAACTAAGCACTTACACAGAATAATATTCCTATTAGAAGCTTAGTTGGGTTTTATGAAGACTTTGTGTGTATATATATTTGAGTGAACATGGGGGAAATACAAAAGGAGGCTGGTTCCCCCATTATCTCAGGTGGGTCCAACTAGAAAGAGGGTGAGATACTATTGACTTGTTTGTTTTTTTCATAAATGACTTACTAACTTTGTAACCTAAAACACATTTCAAAAAAAGAAAGAAGAGAAAACCCATCATAGTTTTTAAATAACAATTAATCTGATGGCTCCAAGAAAAAAACTTGGAGGACTAAAATGGGATCAAAGAACCTGTCCTACTGTAATTAGCAAAAATGTTCTTTAGTATATGTGTGTGTGTATATATATATATATATAGTATATATATAAATATATATATTTAGCATTCAGTATATATATATTCAGTATTTAGTACATATATATATATCTAGAGTCCTCATGAAAACATTTGCATACTATACAATAAAAAAAAGTAAAAGGCAATCTGAGGCTTTTAACTTGTGATGTTTCATATTCTATTGCTTATATTATGCCTGGCACAAATATCTAACAAAAAATTTTAGAAGAGTAGCAATTAACTAAGTGGGCAAACGTCATCATTTAAATATGCACCTCTACTATTGACAGGTTTGATTTTTTAAAATAACATGTTCCTCTAATAGAAAAGGCATGACACCATCATGGAGAAAAAACTCAGAAATACAGAAAAACACAAAGAAGAACACAAAAATCTCCTGCATCCGATTCTCTACGTACATTTTTTTTGACAGCATAGAATATATCCTTCCAGAAAGCATCCAGACCTCCATCTATCTATCATCTAATTTGTTGTACATCATTTTTTAAATAAAAAGCTCACATACAGTTTCATAAGATGCTTTTTTATTTCACTCGAGAATATCAGGAGTGTTTTCTTGTGTCTCCTACAGTATTATTTTTACTGGCCACAGAGCATCCCTTTGGGTCCATGTATAGTAGCTTATTCAGCTAGTTTTCTTTTTTTTTTTTAAAGATTTTATGTATTTATTTGACAGAGAGAGAGACAGCCAGCGAGAGAGGGAACACAAGCAGCGGGAGTGGGAGAGGAAGAAGCAGGCTCCCAGCGGAGGAGCCCGATGTGGGGCTCGATCCCAGAACGCCGGGATCACGCCCTGAGCTGAAGGCAGAAGCTTAATGACTGCGCTACCCAGGCGCCCCTCAGCTTATTTTCTATGACTAGATATTTGGGCTGGTACGTTTTAGTAGAAACAAAATAGGCATAGCACTTTCTACCCAAATTTTTGGTAATGCTTTTTAACATAGTTTTGTGATTACTTTTTCATTTTAAAGATAAACGTAAATTTTCTTAGTGGATTTAAGATTGTGTTTGGTAAGGGTGCCTCAAGCTTAAAAGGATGTTGGCAACTCCTGAGTCCTACACAAGGCAAAACAAATGGATACAGATGGTATGTGGGGACTGGGTCTCCAGGGATTCCAGAGGGCAAAGTCGTTGGAAATTTACCAAGACCTACACCACCACACTGTGACCTGGGGCAAAGATGCCACAAGACCTTATAGCTAGTTCTTCATTTTCCAGTGGACTTGCATGAAATGATGATAATTATTGATCCAACAAACTATAATAGCTTTCCCCAAGGACTGTGGTGCAAATGTGTACTTAGGGACTCTTAAATACTGCTTATTAATGGCTTGACAGGCCTAACGGCTGTGAAGGAGCCATTAAAGACCACGGTGTAAATCCTTTTGAGTTCTTACTTCTTAGACCCAGCCTGTGGGAGACTGACCCACGTGCACTGAATTGGGCTGCTCGGAGTAGCAAGTGTTGCTCTAACTTCTGAAAGGTGCATCCATAGTATCCAGAACAAATTGGCGATTTCCCCTAAAGTTCCACTTTTCTCCATTTAACATAATGTATTTAATTCATTCTCTTAGACACATAAAAATAGCACGTACATTTCCTGAGGAACTCTATCTCTAATTTTTCTAATCCATTTCTATAGATTTTAGAACTAGAGGGAAAAGAGTTGGATACATAATGCATCGTCTTTACAATGACTGGGATGAAGTCTGAATTACGTATGTCTGCAATTTTTACCTAGTTAGATAGTTCATTATTGATTGCCAACTGTATCAACATAGCCCAACCGGCAAGAATCAAAACTTTTCATCCTCATCCTCAATTCTGGAGGCTTTATGAGCTAGGGTCTATCATCGCTGACCCATTTTCCACGACTCCCCAAAGAACACTGCAAGAGCGACCCGCTGAGCACCCTTCTGCTTGGGCCGCGCAAAGTGCTCAAGTCAAGCACGCATTTCTCTCATAACCAAGTTCCGCGGAGACACTTAGGGAGGCCAAATTGCCACGTTTTGCCAGCACAGAGCTCATTTTGAGTTATCTTCTTTGTTTTACAAATCTAGTCTGGAGGGCTGAACGTCCCAGGCCTGTGATACGTTGCCGGAGGAGCCCACAAGGGTTTCAGTTGCATCTTTTCAATGCGTTCTGGCACCGCAGCCTGAAGCCAAGACTTGTTTTTTAACTGGCAACCTGCCTCCCACGGACGGAGGAAGCAGATTGCCTCTTTGCTGAATACTCAGACAAGGTACTGATATAACAACAGTGGACAAGCAGCTGGGAGCGGGGCTGTCAGCCTGTCACACACTGACAAATCTGTTGTTCATATTCAGGCAGGATGCGAGTGTTTGCTGGCCATCAGGCTCATCTATCTGGCGCGGGCCGGGTGCCCCAGCCTCTCCCCCACGCGCGCGCCGCTGGACCCAACGCTGTTATTACCTCTTCCTGAAGGATCTCAACTAAACAACTCATTTGCTTTTTTATGATGGGGCCTGGCAAATGAGACAAGTAAGATAGCCTGCTCAATTTTTGTTTCTCGCTCTTCGTTCCGCACACCAAGACAGCCTGGATTGCCACTTCATGTCACATACATAAAATCATCATTCTAAATGGCTCCGCACAGCTCTTCTGCAAATCCACGGAGCAGAAGGAAGGGCAAATGTAAGAAATATTAAATTAAAGTGCTGCTGTTTGAGCGGGAAAAAATCATTTGAACACAACGTGGGATGAGTTCTCTTGTTTTGTTTTTAGGTTTCCTTTTTTTTTTTTTTTTTGTCTTTTATTTTTCAGGCAGTGCTGACTTTCAGAATGATCTCTAACAAATTTCCCCTAGAGCCACAGAATTTGTAACGCTCAGACTCTCACTCTCTCTGCAGATTCATTTTAGGCTGAATGTGAAGCCCACCTGAGACTAAATTTACAATTCCCTGGCCAAACCATATCTGTATTTATATGGGCCTTGGTAAATCAATGAAATATATTTTCTTTTTTAAATGTAGGCGTGTAGGGGAATTTAAAAGCGGCTGAAGCTATATCCCGGAGTTTCGGATATGATGCCATTTACCGTTTGTTGGTCCTTACCTGGAAAATTTAAAACCAAAATTCTGGCTATGGATTATTGATTTGTATCAGTTAAATAATGTGTGTGTGTGTGTGTGTGTATATATATATTTATATATTTATATATATATATATATATATATATATTTCATTTATCAGATTTTTTTTAGTTTCCATGGTCAGCCTAAGAGCTCTTTCTTCTGAGGAAGTATTTTGTGCAGTACTTCAGATCGTCTGATTCATAACACCCACAGAAATGTGTACTAACTCAAAAAGGCAAAACAACATATTAAGCGAAAGGCAAAAAATGATGCTGAGCTGCCGTATTAACATTTTAGCATGAAAGAATTTCATATTCCTATTGTTATCAGCAATATACCACTGCAGTTTGCAATTTTAATTTTCAAAGTAAGAAGTAGTTAAGACAATAATAATATTTATGATTTATTGAATTCTCACTCTTTATTAGAATTTTCCTTTGCTGTGTTAATATTTGTTAGGAGAAAGGTATCTATTACTTTTGTAATTGGTAGAAGAGTAAAGGAAAACAGCTAACAGTGCAAATGAAAAGCCCCAAAGAATAGTTTTCTTCTTTTGTTCACCACCTCCAATGCCTTATTACGACTACATAATTATTCCCATATAAACACAGAAATTAAGGAGTGATTTATTTACTACTGATTTCCCAAAATTTACTACTGATTTCCCAAAATTCTTTAAAGTACATGAACTTTCAAGGGTTGCAAAGGAAGTAAATTATTGTGGTAAAACTATTATTTGAAGGGAATAAATTAAAATTAATTATATATACATATGAGGAAAAAGATGTATCGTATAATGGTCTATTACTTAGGAAATGCAACTGCTATTTCTACAGTAGCATAATGTGAATGTACTCTTAACCAGGGAAATATTTTCAATTACTAGAAATATTATTATTCCCTCAATTTACCCTGGTTTAAAGTATAACATAGCTTTAAGCAAGTATTTTACTCTGTTACAATATGTTTCCCACATTTTTATGGGTCTGAATGAGAAGAAAAGTGAAAATATGCTCTGTTTAAACCAGTAGTGCAGAAAAAATATGAAGGATTGATTCATACTTTGGAAATGAATTTATCCTAATAGAAAATAAACCAAAAATATTCAAGAGGGCCAAATAACTTATGTCAAGTTTAATAATATCCACATTAACTCCTCTATATATTCTCAAGTTTTAGGAATGTGCCTATTTTTTAATACAATAATGATGTGTTCCCCATCCTCTTAAGATTTCTGGGTGTTCTTTATTCTGTCCCGAGACTCCAGTGATTTTTGATTGACAGAAAGATTACCTAATAAACCTTCACGACAAACGAATTAATCACTTTGAATACAACACTAAAATGGCGGGCATAAAAAAGCAAATGAGATGGGTGTTGAAGACCATTTTCAAATGACCTTAGTGAAAAGCTAAGTACAGACTTAATTTTTCTTTCCTCCTCTCTTCTTCATGTTCACAGGAATGGGTTCAAATGCACGCTTTCATCCCCTTCTCTCCACGCCTGCCTCCCAACAAACACGTCGTTTCTGTGAACGAATCGGGACCAAGAATCAACAAGTATCTGCTGGGCTCTGGGATGAGAGTACAGTTACAGTTATAAAATGTCAAGGTCTCATGTAACCATCTAGACCCCCTGCCCGCCTTAGCCCATCTCAACCTCTCCAGCACTCTGTCCCTATCACTGTAACAGCATAATGACTTTTTATATGTCTGTGGGCTCCTTCCAGAAACATCTTTTATTCATTTCTTTATCCTCCACACGTGGCATAATATCTGGCACTCAATACTTGTAATAAATGCACGCTGCCTAGAACAAAAGATGGTGGTTTTCAGTTATCTCTTCGACTTGAAATGATGATTTCTCTGCATTTTCATGCCCATTCGATAAAGTCAAAAGGTGTATGGTCTATTTTGGCTAGAAAGACAATGGTCCTTAATAGAATCAAGATCCCTTGTTCAATGTTGTTTGTTCGTTTGTGTTTTCAAGAAGAGAAAAGGAAATAAAAGAAGAAATATCTTGGTCAGTCCTGACGACTAAGCCAACTTAACGTTACACACCTGATCCTGGAAGATTGAGTCATGCTAGTTTTGTCACTTTCATTTGTGTCTGATTTGGTGACAGAGGACCCTCTTGGGCTTTTCCCCTCACTATATATGCATCACCACTAACATTTCCATTACTCTGGTCCCACCAATCTCTGGGATTAACAGCTCAGTTAAAGGGGAAAATATTTTCTTAGTATAAAGCAGAGGTTTCTTAAATCCACTCAAGGCATATCTCTCACCAAGTCTCTGGTCCACTTTTCCTTTGCTGTTTATCTCAAAAGGAACAGACACAGTCCTCCAGAAATCTACCTTATTTGCTACCATCTCCACTCCAACTGACTCCCACACACAGAGAAGGCCTCCATCTTTTGTACCCTCTGCCTGATGCCATCAAAGTACTAGAGGTGGTGGTCTGTGACCCTGCAGGACCAAGCCAGCATTTTGTACATTCTCTCTGTTCCCACTTGCAACAAGTAGCTTCTCGTGCTTTATCTGAGATTCCTCTTTGAAACCACAGGCCTAAATAAGGACAAAAAATCAACAGGGGAGGGTCCAAAGAAACACCACACTTGTAATTTATCACTTTGGAAGGGCTCTACCCACCCCCAGCTCTCTCCTGAGTTGGCCCCTCTCAGCCTCCCAGTGTTGCCTGTGGTAGCTTTTGTCTGCTGTTCTCGTTCATGGCTGGCTGCCTGTGCTGGATGAGCGGGTCCTGGGATCTGTCTGTTGAACTCCAAACACAGACATCCCTCGGAACAGACAAGCTGTGGCTTCCTGGGATACTAATGAGCCCCCAGCTATTTACTACATCTTCCCATTCCCATCCCCTCCCCCTCTTTCTGCCTCTGGCCTCCCTTCCTGCCCCCACCCCCAGGCCAGCCCTGCCCCTTCAGCTCCCTCTCCTCCCTGCTTTTATCCTGGCAGCTCAGAGACAGAGAGGGAGAGAGGAATTATTTATTGTGCTTCTGTTTAAAATGAAAGGCTTTTACATTTTAATGAGCACTAAATAGGTGCGAGGAAATATTGTTCATTAGCTGTAATCTACGGAATTGCTTGAGTGAACTTCCTTTGGAGGCTGCTTTAAACGGTTCACTCAAGTAAAGCAGTTTGTATGGTAATTAAGGGAGCATTTTTCTGTCAACATCTGTGCTGCTATTTATAACAGGGGAGGTAGCTCGCAGCCACACCGGAAGAGCAGCCGGGTAGGTGCGGGTGGGGGGGACGCGAGGTGGGGTGGGGCCGCTGCTGTGGTTGGTCGTGGCTCAACTATTTCTTCTTGGCACCTTTACAACCACGACAAGCTCCTTTTTCTTGCTTTCCTTCCACTCAATGTCTAATAATTCTTTTTTAAAAAATCCTTCCCCCCTCTTCCCAGCTAGAAGAATTATCTCTCTGACATCTCTTCATGAATCACGTCCCTCACTTGGCAGCCCAGGCTGGGAGAGTAAAGCTGCTTTGGAGGAGCAAGTGGTCTTCAGCTTTGTCAGATGGTTTCTTTCTGTGTGTCACCCATTTTTCTCTGGATTCCGCCTTCCGCACACTTACCGTGGCCGCAAGATACCCGGATCAGAACTTTGGAATTCAAGGCAGGCAGAGTGCTCTGGAAGACGAAGAACTAAATTGGGTATTTCAAATGCCTGCTCTTGTAGGGAACCAGCCATCTCTCTACAACACACGATGTACAGTCCGATTTGATGTTTCCCTTAAGTGACTTGGAGGACTATCTGCCTTCCACCGAACTAAAGGAGGGCTTGGCTCGGCACACCCTCAGACTAGAGAGACCCAGGGGAGGGTACCAATCTGGTAAGTTCCAGGGACAGGCAGCTAGGGCCAAAGAGGTTTGTTAGGAAGGTGGTCGGGCTTTGGGGAGGCCAAGACCAGGAAAAGGAGCAGGCAAGCAACAGAGGCAAAGAGCCTGGAGAAGGGCAGGCAATGGGAGCTGGTGATCCTGCAGTGAGGGCTGGGGTTGGGCAGTGCTCCAACATTTGAAGGGATTACAGAGCAAGTCAGAACCACGACCCTGAGTGAAGTGGGAATTACTGAACATAAAGTTAAAGCAGAAATCTTTGTGTGGGGAATAAGACAAAGACTCCGTTCTTGGGTCCAGTGACCTATGAGGTCTGAGCAAATCCAGCAGCCATCCCAACTGGGTATGCTACCCTTGAACAAATGACAGGACTTTTTAAAATCTTCTCCGACTAAAGGCAGAACTATTCGAAAATTTTCAAAAAGAGCACTTACTTTTTCTAGCTGTGAAAGTTATAGCAACACAGGGACCAGGGGTCAAGCAGATCTTAGCCACTGAAGGAAGATCATTTACCCATTTACCAAGTAGATTGGGATTCTCAAATGCAAGGAAAATTTCTATTCGGCTCTCTGTGTCTTTCTTTCTTTCTTTCTTTCTTTCTTTCTTTCTTTCTTTCTTTTTTTCTTTCTTTTTGAGTAGGTACTCAAAATAAGTATCTTTTGAATGAAAGAATCTACAGTTGAGGATTCTGTCAATAACTGGAATGATATAATGATGGAAAAAGGTAACAAGTGGGAGTGATAATTGACAATTTTTCTTCTCCTGGGGAACCTTTCTTTAATGAGTGAATTAGAAAGAATCAACAGCCTTAACATTGAATGCTCTTGTTCGTCCCCTTCAAAATCCTGATTTGGGAAATATGCAGAGAAACTCACGTCAAATGCTGGTTGGATGGGATCATATGGTGCACAGAAGCTCTCCCGACTTCTGACCACTTCCGTTATCACCCTATTATGTGCTCTCACTCTTTGTTAAATGGCATCTTCACGGTCAGAACGTATTGTTAAGCACAGTACTCTGTCCCTACGCTACCTCTGTCTTGACTGGTTTTGTATTTGATTAGTAATTGATGTTTAGATTCTGTATTTGGTCTCAAGGCAACTTCACTAAATGGCTGATTTAAAAATTTTTTAAAGTAAGACCTAAAAAGTGTGGTAAACTTCAAATAAAAATAATTTACACTTGGAGATAACATGAATAACCCAAATCCACAAGTGACCCTCAAATTAGTTTAAAATAACTGCCTTTCAGGGCACCTGGGTGGCTCAGTCGGTGAAGCTTCTGACTCTTGGTTTTGGCTCAGGTCATGATCTCAGGGCCCTAGGATCCAGTGCTGTGTCAAGCTCGCACTCAGTGTGGAGTCGCTTGTAACTTCCTATCCCTCTGCCTGCGCCCCGCCCCCCCAAATAAATAAATAAATATATAAATATATAAATAAATAAAGTCTTTTAAAAAGAAAATAAAATAAGTGCCTTTCCATGCTCCATCAATACAATTAGGCTGGGAAAACCTTCTATCTGATTGTTCTTTTGCCCCATGATAGAGTTTCTTCTCTAAGAGAAAGATTAGAGTAAAATATGGAAGAGGAAGCAACACAGGAAGAGGAGAATGTTTAGATCTGGAGCTTGGGAGAAGTCTGTATTAAAAATAAAAATCTAGGAATCCTCGGTCAACAGGTGCTGGTGGAAGTCATGGGAGTGAAGGATATTTCTCAGAAGGAGGAGAGAAGATCTCCAAAGTGGGCCTTGAAGAGTGTTAACAGGTTTCAGCAGACCAGTAAGCAGTGTGGTTTACATCATTCTAACCGTGTCTTATGCAAAATAAGTGTCTATTGATAAGAAAAAAATGATTCTGTAGACACTTATCATTAATAAGACATTTAATCTCAATATTCTTTTTTCTGATCATTTTTTCCTTTAATAAATATTTGAGTGCTTTCTACGGGCTGCTACAGTCTTATGGATGCAGCTTCAAGTGTAAAAAATATCTTAGATATTTTCTTCTTTTACATTTACGGTTTATATTCACAGTTTAGTTTTGTTTATAATTAAAGCAAAGATAACCATTTAATTAGTTATAAGAATCCATTTTTAAAAATAAGTATGTTGATTTTTAATGGAACCAGTCAGATATCATCTTTTAAAATTATTTATTTTTGTGGTTGGCTTAATGTGGTTGCTTTCTGTCTTGTATATATTTTGCTCACTTAGGTAAGATAGAATCAAATATTTTAAAATAATTTCTTCAAAACTGAGAGAGGGAGTTTCCTTTCATAGGCTTCCTGTTCAATTTCGTTAGGATTTATTAGGAAAGCAGGATATGATGCATACCATTAGATTATTTTAAGCTGAGCCCATTTTTATTACTCCATGTGCAAAAATAGATTTTGACCATGAAATTCAACATATGTAATCAACGAATTGCCATGTTTTGCAAACTTCAGCTTCTCACTTAATTTAGGTGTCATTGCAGATATCATCACATTGAAATTCAGCATTAGGAGCCAACAGGGCATATTTTGGTGCTCCATTAACATTTGCCTTGGAATTAAAACATGACGCATTCAACCACCTGCTGCATATATTAATGGGATTGATCAATGCCCCAGAGTGACATGTCTTAGTAAAGACACAGAACGGTTCTTTAACTTTCCACTTAATTTTAATCGCTTTTCCCCTAATATTTTCTAGAAAGTGCTTTTCTCAGCCTAAAACACACTCTTGAAAATATTCACAACTGGAGTATAAAAGACAATAAGAACAAATTTATTAGACGGTTTTTCTCTATTGTTTGTAAAACATCTTGATGAATATGTTACTGGAGAAATAACATCCACCACTGGATAGACACCAGAGGAAACATTTGCCTGGACCTGAGTTAGAGGAGATGCCTTATAAACATACTTCAAAATGGTGGCCAAAGCTTCATCTATGGGACGCTGAGTAGAACTGGAGCGGGGGCGGAGAAGCGCTACATCACTTTGCATAAGAAGTGGCAAAAATGGTGAGTAAAAAAATAGCAGAAGAGTCTGAGAAGGAATGGAGAGAGTGAGAAGATAGGTGTGCAGGCCAAGAATGCAGGCAATATGACCGTCAATAGGCAGGATTTGTAATAGTCAAGGTCTAGGTGTTTGCTTTGCTGTAACAGAAATCCCTCCATACATTCAAGCTTTTGTAAAGTCTGATATGTGCATGAAGGCCTCGTGTGACTACTCTGTTGAACTGAGAATGATTTAAGTGTTTTAATTTCATATTGGAATTGATGGTACCTGGAAGAGGGACAGTCCAAGTAGGACAATTCTATTCACAAAACTTTACTTAGAACCCCTGGTGATCAGTCTAACAAAGAGAACTTCCCAGGAAAACTCTGGGTCTGAAGCATAGCCCCTGCACTTACTATCCGAGTAACCTTCCAGGAATTACTTAGCTATTTTATTTATGCTCTGACTTGATCCATAGAAGATTCTAGCCAAGGTTAATTACTGAATCTGTGATAGTCTCAATTTCCTCATCAGTAAAATGGCAAGAACAATCCCAACAAAAATATTGTTTTGAGAAGTGGTTTTCAAATGTCTTTATCCTTTTCATAGTGATCCCCCAAATGGAAGTCTAGACAGCCCTTCTTATCTGAATCCACCAATTTGGGGTATATTATTCATAAGAATTCTAATATTGATTTTGAATTAGACTGGACTATGGAGAATTATCAAATGTGGGACCTCTGGATATTTTCCGATGGACCTAACTCAGTTATTCTTAATGTCACCATTGCTTTTGTGATGTAATGTTTTTATGCATTATTCACTGAAAGGGGTTTCAGTTCATAATCAGTATAGTGTAGTGGTTTGAATCCAGGCTCCATTATTTACCACTTATTAGCTGTGTGAGATTACTCATCTACTCTGGGCTTTAGCTTCCTCATAAGGTTGATATGAGGATGAAATAAATCATATCTATAAAGCACTTAGAATATACTCTTTAAAGTAGTAAATGTTCTGTTCACATTAGCTTTAGGGGGCAATCCTTTTTAAAAAATTAATGGACTTTATTTTTTTAGAGCAGGCTTAGGTTCACAGCAAAACTGAGTGGAAAATACAAAGAGTTTCCCACATACACCACCTGCCCCCAAGCCTTTCCTCCCATGAACATCCCATACGTATCAGGGTGTCACATCTATAGCAATGGATGGACCAACATCAACATATATCATTATCAACCAAGGTCCATAACCTACAACAGGGTTCACTCTTAGTGCTTTGCATTCTATGGGTTTTGACAAATGTATAGTGACATGTATCCACTACTATTGTATCGTACAGAATAGTTTCCCTGCCCTAAAAATCTCCTATTCCCCATCTGTTCATCCCTCCCTTTGCCCAAACCTCTGGCACCCACTGATTTTTTTACTGTTTCCACAAGTTTGCTAACGTATTAGTTTTTATTAAAAATAGTAACAAGTCATTACTGTACACTCATAGGAAACAGACATTTTATATGAATTATTTAATCTTTTTTTTTAAATATTTTATTTATTTATTTGACAGAGAGAGAGAGAGAGCCAGTGAGAGAGGGAACACAAGCAGGGGGAGTGGGAGAGGAAGAAGCAGGCTCCCAGCAGAGGAGCCTGATGTGGGGCTTGATCCCATAACGCCGGGATCACGCCCTGAGCCGAAGGCAGACACTTAACGACTGCGCCACCCAGGCGCCCCCTTGAATTATTTAATCTTAACCATGGTATCTTGTATAAATTATTTTATTTAATCCTAATCACAGATTTACAACATAGGGATTATTGTTCTTATTTTACAGATGACAAAATAAGGTTCAGAATTTAAATTCTTATGTCTTCCAGATACCTTTAATGTATTAAAATTGTTGAATCAAAAATGGTTTGGATTTTGAATTACAAAATCATTTGAGAAATTGTATAATATACTATATATCCTGCTTTCAATTTGAGAAGCCTATATATTCAAAGAATATTCACTATCACTACTATATTGAATTCAATACAGTGTCTTTATAAACCAGCAACTATTGATAAAACCTAGGTATTAGTTTAAGATTTTACAAAATGCTTACCTTCATGTTCATATTAATTTATAAGTGAAGTAATCCTTTGTAGACAATTTGTCAAGCAAATTTTAAGTTATGATATTGTATTGACAGAAACAAATGAATAAAATTCCTATTGTATTTGTAGCTTAGTCTGAAATTTTTTGATAAAACATATTCACAGTATATTCAGATATTCATATAAATGATGATAACCTTATATCAAATTCTTTTTTTTTTAAGATTTTATTTATTTATTTGACAGAGAGAGAGAGACAGCCGGCAAGAGAGGGAACACAAGCAGGGGGAGTGGGAGAGGAAGAAGCAGGCTCTCAGTGGAGGAGCCTGATGTGGGGCTTGATCCCAGAACCCGGGGATCATGCCCTGAGCCAAAGGCAGACGCTTAACGACTGAGCCACCCAGGCACCCCCTTATATCAAATTCTTGGATGAATTCATTTCTCTTTTGTTTTATTTAAATTGTTCTATTGGTTCTAACTTTTGATGTATTACCAAGATCACCTACTTTGTTTCATACCTTGGTCACTAATTCCATCCTTATTATTTGCTTTAAGCCATGATAAACTATGAATGGGTTATAAGTAAAATAATATTTTGAGATAGTCACAGTACAATTCAATATTTGACTTCCAAACTGCATCATGAGGAGGTAGACTCACTCATAAGGTTTGATAAGGACATACATCCAAAAAATTTATCAATAAATCTAGTGAGAAAGTAAAAACATTCAAGTACAACTACTTTACCAACACACTACTCTAAGTTATCATAGCTACTTGCTTTGGGGGCAAGTGAAGAAGCATCAGACGCTGTACCTTTGGAATTTTCTGAATTTTTGGACTTTTACTGTATAGAAAACGAGGTCAAGCATTTCTTTTTTTTTTTTTTAAAGATTTTATTTATTTATTCGACAGAGATAGAGACAGCCAGTGAGAGAGGGAACACAAGCAGGGGGAGTGGGAGAGGAAGAAGCAGGCTCATAGCGGAGGAGCCCGATGCGGGGCTCGATCCCACAACGCCGGGATCACGCCCTGAGCCGAAGGCAGACGCCCAACCGCTGTGCCACCCAGGCGCCCCGAGGTCAAGCATTTCTAATTCCTAACTCTCAGACTCAAAATGCACAAAAAAATATCAAACACTGAGAAAAAATTTTTTTATAATATTCTGTGAACAGCAAAGCATTAGAAATCGCAAAGGATGTAAAAGAAAAGCATATGCCTTTTGCTGACAAAAATCTTACAATATACTTGAGAAGAGAAAAAAATATGTAGATACGTACATACATATTTATATACATATATATACATATACACACATATATATGTATATCTATACAGAGCCTACTGGGGAAAGATTATGGAGCAACACAAGTGACCCTCTGTCCTTTCTCTCCACCAACTCAATTCCCACCCATCTTTCAACACTCATCTCAACACTGAAGTCTGAAGACTTTATCAGAATGCCCATAATAATCTCTATTTCAGAATTCCTTAAACACTTAAAGAGGTCAAGACTGTACATTTTAGCTGCTTATATTATTTTCCATGTATTGCATATAAATTTCACTAAAAAGCTGAACAAATTGCATGTCCTCAGGGAATACACATGATTCCTTCTCCCCACATGCTCTCCCATGTCACTTTCTCTGGCTACCACACTCTCTCCATTTGCTGTCACTTTCCTGTGGGAAACAGTTGCCCTGGGTGCCTCCCTTGTGTGCAGTACGGTTATCCTGGGGCTCCTGGGTGGCACAGTCAGTTGACCTTCCAACTCTTGGTTTTGGCTCAGGTTGTGGTCTCAGGGTTGTGGGACTGCCCCGCGTCGGGCTCCGCACTCAGCACAGAGTCTGCTTAGGACTCTCTCTTCTTCTCCCTCTGCTCCCCCCCCTCTAAAATAAATAAATAAAATCTTTTTTAAAAGCTTAGTTGTCCTTCACTGTACTGTACTGGATTGTTTGTGTCATCCAATAAGACTTACATTCTTGACTGCTGGGACTAGGGCTTATTTTCTGATTTATACCCAAGGGTTAGCAAAGTACTGAATACAAAGTTGGTGTTCCATAAATATTTATTAAATTAGCAAATAGAATTTGTGGCAGCATTTTATTTATTAGAGGTTGAGTTGAGATGGTCATTGAAGGAATGACTGTCCACTATTTTTGAGAAGTCTGGATTCCTTTCTTTTTTTCACATCCTATATTTGTTCCTTCATAAATCCTATTAACTCTGTTTTATATCAAGAATCTAGACTTTTCTCACCACCCCCACTTAGAAATTCTCTCTCCTGTTCAACAGATGCTTTGGGTAATCACTGAGGAAAATGGCAATGGGACCCACTAGTGGGCAAAACATTGAACACGAAGGAAACTTCAAATCTGGCCAAAAGATACACCATACATCTATTTGTTGTCACTGCTAACATTATAATAATCCAAGGCATGTGATTTATAAAGCTCTTTAACATTCAAATGTCTGAGTTTGATAACATGCCCTTAGAGTATGGCTGAATATGGCTGAGAAAAAAAGCTCAGAGAGATAGAACTATGCCCAGGAGGACCTAAGTAATGAAGTGGATAGAATTAGGACTAGAACCAAGGCCTGTGATTTCTTGTTCAACGCTGATTCCTCAATGTTCCAAATTTGTATATTGTGTTATATTAGTATCACTAAAACATTTTATGTTACCTAATAATTTCATATTATTTTTTGAAGCATGTAAATTGGAACTTAAGTTAGGTGTCCCAGGGGGTCAGCTAAGCACTTTTTCTCCCAGTAAATACGGAGAAAAAAACATGAAAAATACACATACAACTGATATTAAAATATGATTTATCAGAAAACAGTGCACTCGAAAAAAATCAAGTCTTCTCTCTGAAGTCTGCGGAATACAATGGGAAAATCACCTTCAAGACCATGCAAAATGAGATTTCAGGTTTAATTTTCTTGCTAGGGATTACCTATCTTTCTACAGGTCCTACTGTTTGCTCCACGTCAACATTCGATGTTGGCCTTTGATTTTAACCTCAGTTAGTGTAACATTATGGACAGTAATGTATACGGAGTATTAAATATTAATAATTTTTTGTTCTGTCTACTATTTGTATATAGGCCACTGACACCTTTTTCAAATGGGTTTTTTCTGTAACTCTAAAGAAATTACAAAAAAGTTTAGTAAGTGGTCAGAGGGGTACAGCCTATGATAGCGATTAAAAGCCTATGATTCACAGGCTCACTGGTCGTCGGTGTTTATTCAGAGCGGATACTGTGGATGTGACTTTTCAGCTCATGGGTGTCTGCCCTGGGGTGTGTGCTCCTTGAAGGAAGAATGGAACCGTCCATCATCTTTGTCAACGCTCGTGTAGCTGTAAGGAACGGAAATTCACCTGAAGAAGCTCAAGGGCAAGGCATGGCAGGAGGTAATTTTCAAGATGGAGGAAAACCCTGTGGAAACACATATTACTGAGAAGGGGACACAGCCACACTTCACGGGACTGGAAAATTGCTCCAGAGCCACGGTATCCATCCTTTTCTCTAGAGTTCCATGGTTTATTATCTCTGCTTCTTTCTGTTTATCTGTATCATTATTTTCTCTACTGACTAATTTCTGCTGCAGGGCTCTGGTTTCTGCTTATTTAACCTACCCCGTTCTGCTTTGTTCTAGGTGTAACCTCAACTCAAAATGACATTTTACTTTCCGTTTCTGTGTATTGGAGAAAAGGAAAGAGAAGGGAGTGAAAAAGAAAAGAAACAGCAAAATCCTATTGGTTCACGCTGAGCTAAGCCATTCGTTCCCCTCAGGGCCATGTATTTACCTCCTGTCCCATCAGCGGAAACCAGAGGGACACATCAGCAGGCTGCCTAAGCCCACCCACGGGGTCTAGGCTGAGGGCAGTGATAATCGCTTCTACTATGTCTCTTTAGGTCACTTGCTAGAGCCCCTTCTTCATGCACTGTGGATGACAAGTCTTGAAGATGATGAAAAAGAAACGGAGAAATTTCTCTCTCCTTCTCTCTCTCTTTAAAACACACAGGCACACACACGCACCCCAAGATAATGGTTTTAAATGACCTTCTGTCTCCTTTTTCTAACTAATTTCCACAGATTTCACCTTGCCTTAATAAATACCATTCCATATGCTTCTAGTTTTATGGTAATGATGAGGAAAGGGAAGGAGAAAAAGGAGATATGAAGTCAGATTATTATTACAGTTGAATGTTGGAAAACCAGCTGGCAAGTTATAATTTACTGCTGTTCATTAATCAGGTACCGCTTAGATCTCAAATACAGGATTTCCTACATGCATATTCTTGTACAAGGTTAGGAGATGAGTATAATAAAGGTAAACATTCAATGATGATATAACGCTTTGCGTTGTCTGGTAAATTACTTTGTGAATATGTTTCAAAACTTAAGAATTTTTTTTGTTTGTTTTGCTTCTCTCTGGCTACAGCTTTTACTATAAATTTTTGTATATACCATTGAAAGGCGACCAAATACCATAAAAGAAATAATATTTTGATCTCATTGAAAGTCAATGCCAGGAAAGACGTTTGAATTTGGAAAGCTAAAAATAAGAAATAGGAAAACAAAATAAAAGCTGTCATGGAAGTGTTTTAGGCTCAGAGTGGAAAGCCAATGATCAGAGCAGAATCAGAACCTGGATCTAGAATGTGGACACAGAGCACAGTTGGGCAAGTAGCAGTTCTAAGGGTCAGTACTTGCCAATCAGGAGCTTGGCAGGCATTTGCTGCTTGAAGACGGAATACCTTCTGAGATCACACGCAAGCCATAGGACTGGACAGGCAGTTATAGAAGCAAACATCCAGAAGTCTGGCCAGAGACTGAATAAAGAGGGATTAGGGGACCCAAGCAAAGAGTCTGGCCAGCAAGGAGAGGGCACTAGAGCAAAGCAAGAATTTCTGGCCAGAGAGTTTCTGAATAATGGCTGAACTGCTCTTGGCATGGGGAATAAAGAAGTCCAGAGAGGATGAAGACTCGTGGGGGTGGGAGAGGGAGGAAGAGATAAATCCTACACCTTTTTATTAGGAAAGACTTAATCTCGTTTATCCTGGCATAGAGCTTGAAGAGATAGCTAAGAACATAATCTGCCCTCTGATCTCCACAGATTATTGCATATGACACAAATATAGAAATATTCAAGAAGTAACATACATTAGGAATACATTTTATATCATTATAATCTTGGGTTGTAATATGTTTATGGCATTGACTTGGCAAATATCTTGTTCATTTGAGAAAAGTACTGTAAAAGCTTATTAAAGTTAGCGGGGTGAACATTCTAGAGCACAGCCTTTCTTCCTTTATATGTTCAATGTTTAACTAACTAGTTAAAAATACTGCTTTCTACATTTGCTAGTAATATGTATTTCCTGCCCTCAAAAAGATGAGAACTTAATAAATCCATCTGACTTTGCTTAATATCAAATTATTAATACGTATTTTTACCTGATGGTGAAATTCAATGAAAATTTAGTATCTTAATCTTGGGGAAGAACATTCTCTGACAAAGAGAAATCTGTAATATTTACCAAGCCTGTAGTATGTACTGTAATCTCTAATATTTAGTATAGCATTTGCTAGATTAGATAAATGCCCACATTTAAGAATGTTTAAACATCATGTTCTATGATACTAAATATAAATAATTACATTACTAAAATATGTTGATATGAAATATATTTATATTGATATTTATTAACTTTAAAGTAATATTAAGTATTCCTTTAAATTTTAATATTAATCTTTAAGTAATGTCCACGAAATGTCGATTATTGGGTTTTTAACAAAGAATCTTTCAGGGCAAAGGTTTTTATGAAAAATACGTTAACTACTTTATGATCATAGAATGAAGGTCTCTTCATTAACAAAAGCCATAAGCAACCTACTTATTTTGTTTATGTGTAGGACCATTGGATTTTAAACATTCAAAGCACCTTAACAGGGTGATAAAGTATCTTCTTTTTACAGAAAATTGATTAATTTCCTACCTGAAACTGCTAACTGCTTATAATCATATCTTGCAGTGGAATTTCATTTTTGTTAAAGAGAAGCATTAGAAAACTGAATTTGGGCTACAGAAGTTTAAAAATAAGAATGTACTATGGTGTTTACTGAGCACTACATATGAAATATACTCTTTTTCAAATGGCATGCTCCAAGCCAATGAGGTTGTGATACAAAACAGATATGAAAGAAATAAAACCTAAAGGAAGCACAATCATTGTGCCAGTTATAAAGCTCTTTTCAAACACGGTTGCGTCGAGAATTATACTGTTAGCATTAACTACTCTGCTAAATGTAATTTCAGAGCAGCTTGGCTATGCTGGGACCAATAATGTTTCAGCAGATGTTAACAGTGAGGGAATTTAAAGATTACAGAGTTTCATGGGTGCAGTAAAGCTGCAGTGGGAACAGAAATATTACCGTAGCTGTTATGTTCTGAGAGCATCGCATTTACTGACAAGTAATACATGAGTGATAGTGAGGACCAAGGGAATGGAACTTTATACTTACTGGTCAGCAGCATATAAATTCCATAAATTAAACAAAGTTTTATGTATTCTTCATTTCTTTTCAGACTGATCTTCCTCAGAGGGCCTTTGTTTCATGTTAATTCCATCATCAAAGCTTTGTTCAACCATACTGTTCTCTATAGGAAATGTATATCTTCATTCAGGATTTGCTTCTACACATCTATCCCCATTATTTCTAAATCTTGGAGTGATCTCCATGTGGAACTTCAGGCAACCTCAACATTTTTTATCATGGGCTTTCTCAGTCTCCCACTCCTTATATAAATCCCATCCTTGTCCATTTAAAAGAGACAGTGTTCAGCTTATTTCTTCCCTTAATGATCTAAAAGGAAGAATCCCATGATCTCCGAAGATGTAAATGGGAGAAAACTTGGATAAAGCCATTATCTTTCCTTCAGCATAATCTGGGGGTGAGGGCAGTAAAAGAAAGGGGACAGTTTCATTCTATTTATCTGGAGACAAATGGAAAATGGGCATAATGGTTCATATAATCCTTGGTGTGACCTTCAGTTTTTTTAATGAGGCCGGGTAATCAGCCATTAGACAATAAATGTTCAGATGGGCTGAACATCTTAGATTCTAATAAACCCCACTGGATTTCAGGACAAAGCCAAAGTTAGATTGTGAGACTCTGAGAAGCAAGACTACGTTATGCTCTTATAACAAACCAAGTCAGCAGTAGTTTTTAAAAATTTAAATTGTACAGATGTTGAAAATTATAAGAGTTAAGCTAATAGTATTTGGTGACTTCTAATAGACAAAAACTGAGCCATCTACAAATCCATTTCTTCTAGTCATCTAGACCCCAAGAAATAACTTCATAGACATTGGACTTCACCACACCGACCAGACACTGGAATGGAATTTTTGAGTAACATGTCCCATTACCTGAAATATGGATCTCCCCATTTAAAATCCTGAGGCCAGCCATGCCTATATGGAGCCCTTACATGGCACTTCTACCCCTGTCTTTCTCCTTCACTCATTTGGCTCATGTATGTACTTCTTTCTTGTTACTGGATAGTGAGCTAGACTGAGAACATGGGTTATTTTATTTCTTGTTGTTCTTCCATCCACTAACACTTTAAGAGTGCTTTGTAATAGTAAGCAAAGAAATAATAGAAAGAGAGAGGAAGAAGGCAATGCTGAAGATCTTAGCTTCAGCTAGCTAGAAAGTACATAAATTTCAGGAAATTGTGTGAAAAGTACTCTCTAGTTATATATTACTATGTAAACATGTTTTTCTATATTTTTATATAGAGTAGTCTATTGGCATTTCTATTTATCATAAATATTTCTTTATATTTAAGTAAACTTGTGAATTTAAGAGCTGGAAGGGACGTTAATTAGTCACCTGATCATCTAGTTAATCCTGTTTTTTGTCAGAAGTCTGAAAACTTTCTCCCAGAGATTCAAGAAAAGAAAAGTTCCTCAATAACCCTCCCCAGCAACCATCATAATCCTAGCTTCACTTTGCTTATGGGCAATGGAAAATAGCACTGTGTTAGACGAGGAAATTTGGGGAAATAGTGACTTCATGGTTTCAGGTAGGTATCAGGTTTCTCTTTCTTTGAAAAATTAGACAAATTGCTTTTCTAAGTCCACATTACTGGTGCCTTTTGCAGACTCTGAAGGGTCTGAGATTTTGCCTATTTGTAAGCTAAGAAGCTAGTCTGCTCATGTCTGCTGGCAGAAGACATAAGACTCGTGGGTCAGAGACAAAGGATGTATTACTTATGGCAAAAGCTGCAGCCAGAGTATCAGCATGTGCTCCCTTCCTCAAGCCCCAATTCCTACAAGGCAATATGAAGAGGGGCAAGTGGCACCTGTGCGCATAGTGGGTTATGTTAGGGGAAAAGAAATCTGAGCTTCAATCCTGCTCTTTGCTCCTGATGGAGACCCCATTTCTCTATTCCAACGCTGTTTGCTGTGCAGACACCAGGAAAAGGCAGTCTGGAGCAAAGGCAGAGCGTGCCTCTGCTTGCAGACGGAAAGACTCATGGGGAAATGGCTCCCCGTGGTGATCATCCAGAAGTGTCAAGTTGTTGACATTTTACCTACAAAGCAGTTGTACTGAAACGTCTCGCACTGGGCTGCATGCAAGGTAAGATGGTGACAGAGTTCTCTGGTCCTGAGTCACTCCCGCATGGGCTCTAAGACAGATCTCCTTTCAAACAAATTCCAGTCCATCGCTGGATATCTAAAGGGTAGAAGTTATGCACTATTGAAATATAAGTGGTGAAAGCAGTTTTAATTTTCTTGCTGGCGCTATTATCTTTTAAGTCCTAATAATCTCTCTCATGCACAGGCCTTGAGCCTATAAATCTGTACAAGTTCAATTAGCAATGCGGTAGAACTTTTCCTCAACAGTGCAAGGCACTGATAAAAGCAAACAATACAATTCTAGCACGCTGCTTATTAAGAAGGGAGACACCCACACAGCCAACGACAGACTGAAAGCCTTTTTATTTTGATGGTACTATTTCACTGTCTATCATAAACTTAGCGAAGCAAGCTTTCTCTAGCCTGCTCTCCTTTTATTGGATATAAATCACCCCTGACAGGAAGTTTTATGCCTAAATCCGTTTACTGTCCTTGTTGGTAGTCTTTAAATTAATATTTATAAGCCGAAAAGGCCTAAAAGGATGCAGCAGTAAAATAGCTAAATGCTTCAGTTGGGCCTGAACTGATTTCCACCTCCTTGACCATTGACATTTTTTAATTACTCCTGACCCAGCAGCCATTGTCAAGTCCGTCCCTCGGCCTACAAATCACTGGCTTTGGTGGAATGGTGGTGGACAAAATAGGAGTTCAGCAGGGTTTAGCTTCTGCACTACATGTGAATTCTGAAAAGCTTTAGTAGGCAAGGAGAGAGACAGAAGAAAAAGAAACTTAGAAATGATCAGTGGCTGAAAGCAACGGCTTAGGAATTGTTCAAATTGGAATTGTGGAATGATGGATCTTTTTAAATTCCATGAAAATGCACAATATATTCTAAAAACTGACTTTGAATGAAACATTAAGCTACATTAATTGTTGAGTCTTCATGTACAACATTAGCCTAACACCACGGAGCAGGCAATCTTGATTCCGTGACTTCATTCTTCATCGCTGCCTTCTGTTAGCAACTCTCATTCTATTAGCCTCATTGGGTCCACCCCTGTTTTGTTCGAGGGTCTACACTGTTATTCCTTTGCCTAGTTGTATGGTGTAGGCAGGCTAGCCGCAGCCTCACAGAGGCCCTTTTGAATGGACCAAGTCAATCATGGTGGAGACGTGAGAATGTGACACAATTCAGGCCAATGTGACATGAGGGAAAGTAGAGCAGGGAGTGCTTCCTTTTGGGGAATGCTTCCTTACTGTTAACAGACAACGATGAAGAATGGCCCTTCTTTGCTCCTTATCACATCTAGAACTAATGTGGCCTTCTTGCCACTCGGAAGGGAGCCAACTGGAGGTCTGATCCAACACATAAAGGAGGACAGATCCAATGGCATCCCAGACAAGCAGAGCTGAAACCCTGACATACCACTCATGGCTATTGCCCTAACTATAGATTTCTTGTCCTAAGGTAATAAGTCTTTTATTGTTTAAGCTAATTAGAGACATTGTTTTCTGGTACCTGCATCCAAAGTCATCATTCTTTACATCAAGATATATGGTATTACCTAGGACACTGAGCCCTCACAAGAAGTTCAGGATTTATAAAAACAGAGCATTAAAATAAGATAAGCATCAGTTCTCTTTGAGTCCTTTCTTCTTCCTCTCTAAAATAAATATATCCTTCTATGTGTCGCATCTCTCTGGGAAGGCTTGTATCTTAGGATTCTACTTTTCCTCCTCTGTAATCCCTTCCGTAGGATTACATCTGTTCTTGAATGTTGTCACATATGAGATAACTTCCAAGTGTACCTGTTCAACTCTGAATCTTGCTACTGCAGCCCTCCTTCACCAGCTGCTCAAAGGGTGTTTAATTTAGGTCTGAAAGATACCAAAGTATTATCTTTCTCCGAACAAATTCTGCTTCTTTATTTTTTCCATCTCTGCTGAGAGTAATACTCATCCATTTCACATTTCCCCTACAAGTTGTCCTTACTCTCTCCCATCCAGTTAGCTAATCTGACCAACGTTCTGTTTATGCTCTCTGCTGATACATCAGTCACCAGAAAAGGAATCTGGCAATATCTTTCAAAATAGGAATCAATTGAAAGGATATAGATGGCTCCAAGAACTGATGGATGCCTTAGAGCAAGCAAGAGGCAAGGAGGCTGGGACCTACACAGAAGAAGAGTCAGGTCTGTTCACCTTCACTCCACTGCCACTGCAATAATTCACCTTCAACTCACTCTACATGCTTGTACTACCTATTGAAGGTTCAATGTCTCATTTGTCAGATTGAAGTCTCATACCCCTTCCTCCCCTCCCACTCCTACTATCCACTGGGATCCAGAGGGAGAAACTGGCCCCTTTAGATCCTTTGTGGGAGATAGAGTGATGGACACTCATCACCAAAACCATATACAACAGGAGAGTCCCTCAAAAGGGAAATCAAAAACTCATAGAAAGGAGTGGACATAAAGGATGGTTGCTCAATAGCCAAAAACCTACTAATGTCCATTAACCATAAATTTTATCTTTCCCTCAATTTATCCGACACAGCTTTATTTTTCTTTTTTTAAGATTTTATTTATTTATTTGACAGAGAGAGGCAGCGAGAGAGGGAACAAAAGCAGGGGGAGTGGGAGAGGGAGAAGCAGACTTCCCGCTGAGCAGGGAGCCTGATGCGGGGCGATCCCAGAATGCTGGGACCATGACCTGAGCCGAAGGCAGACGCTTTACGACTGAGCCACCCAGGTGCCCCCCAATACAGCTTTAATCCAGATCCCTGCCACTGTGTGTCATTGTTGCAGAGTCAGCCACCTATTTGGTCTTTCTGCCTTTCTGTCCACTCTCCATGCCCACTTTAACCATCCTCAGCTTCTAGACTTAGTGGCCTCCAATAGGGCCTCAGTTTGGAGATTTTCCTGCTCGAGGACCTCTCTTTCTAAACCCGAGCAACTCATCACCACTTCTCAAGTCCTCTTTCTTATTTTATCTACAACTTGACCCTTCAACATTTCCCCAAATTTCTTTATTGCTTATATCTGTATTATTTACTCTCAACTTATTTTGCTTATGTCTTCTTTTGCTCCTGCACTTCTTTTTCTCTTGAACCCACGCAAAAGTATTCCTCAATTAACCAACCAGCCAATCGACCAATCAGTAAATCCATCCATAAGTGCCTCCAAGATTGTCTCCTACCAAATCCCACCATCTTTGTGTGACCTCCTCATACCCAATATGCCTTAATATTTATGTATGAAGTAGATCAGTAAGTGATGTGACATTAATTGGACAGTAACCCCAGAGAGGCAGGAATTATGTCCTACTTCCTGTTAAAGGCTAAGTATATGTCTGGCAGACAGAAAACATTCAATAAAAGTTTGCTATCACATTTATCTCCACTCCCAATGCCTGCCTCTCTGAGGCAGTCACTTTCAATCCTCCTAAATGTTTCTTCTCTTCCCCACCACACACTTCTTCTTTTTTTCATATTTCTAAATAATATGGTTTTCTTAGTTTTTCAGTTTTAGTATTTACGTTCTGCTATGGAAAAAATACACTGACTTCTCTGATACCCCATTTGCCTCTTAACTCGACTTCCCCACTAACCCAATACATCAACATAGCAGTTCTCCTTCTGTCTTTCCAAAATAGTTATACTATTGTTTTTGGCTAAGGCATTTTATAACATTTACATTATTGGATCTATGTTATGTTTCTTTTTTTCACAATAGTCTGTGCTATTAGCTCTCCAGGCCACTGCCTAGATGGTACTGCGGGCTGTCCTTTACTATCAGCCTAGAAATCCCTCTTGTCTCTCTCCTGGTTTGGATCCCTCGCCTTCTGGATTCCATGCCTTCCTTTTTCTTGCTTTAGTTTTTACAGAGGCCCTGCATGTCGAATGTATCGTTATTAACTCTCCCACTTGATTGATAGTTTAGCTAGGAACAAAATTCCAGTCTGGAAATCATTGCCTTTTAGAATTTTGAAGACATTCCTCCTCTGTTTTCTAGTTTCCAGTGTTGCTATTGAGAAGACTGATGACATCCTGACTCCCAATCCTCTGTACTTCACCTATATTTTGTTGTAGCTTGTTTATTTGTCTTTCCGGAAGGTTTTAAGATCTCTTTACCCAGAAGTACTGAAGTATATGATGGCATGCCTTGATATGGATCATTTAAAAAGTTCATTGTGCTATGAATCAGCAGGACCATGAGAGCTCAAATTGTTAAAGTTCAACGCTCAGATCCTAAACTCATCTGACAGGACCAATCAGCTGCATTGGATGTAGTTGGTCATTATCCTTTCTTTACTTGGCTTCCAGGATATTCTTTCTTCCTCTGGCCTCACTGGTCACTTCTTCACAAACTCGTTTACTAGCTCTCCATTTCCCAGACCTGTTAAATTGGTATATCCCAGAACTCAGTCCTTATCCCTCTTTTATATATTCACTAACTCTCTTGGTGATTAGCTACATGCCACCTATCTTTGTATGCCACCTATAAACTTCAGATCAACGTATTCAACAGCTTCCTTGACATCTCCACTTGCATGGTTCAGAGAGACCTTAAACAACAAGTATACTCCTGTCTTAGGACATACTACCTAAGTAAGCTGCCTGGAAATCTGCTTTACTTTATCTTATATCTATTCTGTCACATTTTTAAATTTCTCTCATATTTACAGGTGTTGTTTTTCTTTTCTTTTGATAGCATCCTGCTTGTGTGTGTGTGTGTGTGTGTGTGTGTGTGTGTGTGTTCAATATCTTCTCTTTCTGAGGATATTAACTATAGGATTTAAAACGTGTTTTGATCTGTTTTACAGGTTTTTTTAAATAAAGATTTTATTTATTTATTTGAGAGACAGAGAGGCAGTGCACACGAGGGGGTAGCTGGGGGGAAAGAGGGAGAGGGAGAAACAGACCCCACCGAGCAAGGAGCCTGATACGGGGCTCGATCACAGGACTTTGGGATCCTGGGATCATGACCTGAGCCGAAGGCAGACACTTAACCCACTGAGCCACCTACGTGCTCCCTGTTTTACAGTTTTTATTAGTTCCCTGCGTTACCTCTTTTCTCTCCACTTTCCTTGTTATTAGTCTCTGCCTTTCCTGGGAGAGACTTTCCTCACATGTCTGGTGATCCCTCAGCTGCCAGATCATATTTCAAGATAAATCACTAGGAAGCTCACTGCAAGCCCCCATAGGGTGACCTAGTGGAGACTAGGCCCTTTCACTGGGGAATCCTCAATTACAGAATCTTTTTTTCTTTTAGTTTTGTCTTTTCTCTTGGATTGTTCATATGCCTCAATCTCCTGTGGGTCTAAGTCTGCGTTTTGACTCTCAAGAAGAAGGGAGCTGGGGTGTAAGTGTTTAACACATTTTAACTTAATGGCCTAATTTTAGTAAGGACTCCCATCCTTGCCTTGCAGACCCTGATGGTGTTCCAGAATGAAGTCTCTTGGGTAAGTATTCCAGAGAATGGCTTTTGTGTCCTTTTCTGGAGTTGAGGAAGGGTTGCTTCCTGGATGGGGAAAGGCATCTAGGGTTCTAATTGTTCCTTAAGGAAATTTTCAACAAATCATTTTTATCACCCTCACCTGGCACTCCTGACCGTGAGTTACTTTTTGCCGCTAATTCCTGAGACAAGATTCTCAGGTAAAATCGGCCTGTCTCTTAGCTCCCATAATGACGGGCTCAGGTTTCAGCTTGCTGGGGACTGTTAAGTCAATGGCCACTTCTCCATTCATTTTCCAGTTTCCAAAGCATTGATTCCTGTTTCCTCCTGAAACTTCTCCCTCACTTTCTTTGTCTTTAGAGATTTATGCCCTTTTTCTTTCTTCATTGTCACTTTAGTATAGTTTTAGAAGGAGGCTGAAATAAACAGGTGTGCTTACATAATAGATCTTCTTTTATTACATATTTGACTTGGAAAACATAGGAACTAAATCTGCTAAGTAATATGCATCATCCTTCTGGGTAATGCTGTTTTTTGTCAAATGCAAACTGTGATGTGAAATAATGAGATTGGCTCTCTGATGTGGCTTATAATCCACCTCCAAAGGCAATTTAAAAAAATCAGTGTCAAAATGTTTTGAGCAATAGCTGTCTGCTTCGGATAAGTGGGACCTCCAAGGGGACTACTTTGTAGGGGACAACATTACTTTAGATATTTTAATTCTGGATTTGTATAAAAGTTGATATTTCACTTTTCTCAGATAATGCTTCAAAATTTCTCTTTGGCGATTTCTCTTGGGTGTGTTTTGTCAGGGAAATCATAAACTCCACTGGGAGCCCTGACTCTCCAAAAGTGGTCATGGGACCATCTGTACTAAAACCATTTGGGAAATTAGGAAAAATGCACTTTCCTGAGCCTCAACTCGGGCCAGTTGAACCTGAATGTCTGGAGATTTGGGGTCCGGAATTATATTTTTAACAAGTATCCCCGGTGACCTTAAAGCACGATAAAGTCTGAGAACCACTGCTTTGGCTCGTTATGTGATTTGTAGTAACCCTGTCTTACATTTGTTGGGCCAGAAGCAAGAATACAAATGGAAGCTCACATAGCATGTCCAAAAATTTAAAAATCAATGGATAAAAAATTTATAAATTAGCCTAAGATTATTAAAAATAATATATTCCATTCTCTTTCACAAGTATCTCTTCATAAAAACCTGGAAGGAAAATTTCAACATGTAGCTTTCTCAGGCTTCTTTAAATTCCAGCCAGATCTTGGAAATATAGAAAGAGCGTGCCCTAGACCCTGACCCTAACCTGTGGCCAGTCCCTCTTCTCTCCCATTACGGCTCAGATTTTCACTGTGAGTGACCTCAGGAGCACCTGCAAGCACAGCCCTACATCCAAGCCCCATGCACGACTCCTCCACGAACAGCATCTCTTGGAAGCAGGGGTGAGTACATCAGTGGTGCAATTTACACTCAGGGTAGGATCCTAGGAATGAAGTTCCTGAAAGTTGACTTGAGACCATTTGGGTGGACAATTCTAGGGTCCTCGGTACCTGGAGCATGGTCTAGAGGGAGGAATATGAACTCGTGGTGGTCCTACAGACCCCTCACCCAGCATGGGGTGTGGCCAGAGCAGGAGCCTTTCACCTAAATCTGAGAGTGGTACTGCTGCTTCATGCCTGGTGCAATGTGTGATAGCACCAAAGCTTTAACTGGATGCAAGAAAAATGAGATACAAATTGTGGACATTCTGTCATAACGTCCCCCTCTGGCCCCCGTTCCTTACCCCAAATTTCCCATTATTTTAGTAATGACAATTTGGAATGTTTTGTACGGCAAGTCGTTTTGAGGAATGTATTCCATTTTCCTCTTGTATGAATCTATTTCTATTCCTGTTCTTCCTCTGTTTTTAAGTGGCACAGAACCTGTATTGCTTACAGTGTTCTCACTTCTGTGCAAGTTCAATAATTATATTTTATTATCATTTATATATTGTACTTAGCAGGGCCAAAAATGTACCAAGACCAAGGCCCATCTTCTAACACCCATTAGCATTAATACTAACATTGGATAAATAAGAGAGTCAGTAAATGAATGTCAGTGAGCTATAAAATACGTGATAGTGAAATAGTTCTTTCAGCCACCTTTTATAGACAGAAGCTGGCCACCAAGAAGATGTATAGGCCTAATAAATCAATGGAAAGGAATTCCAAAGTGGATAAATCAATATTGAAGCAGTCAGAGAGTCCTACAGGTGTATGACAATGACCCACTGGGGTCTTCAAACCTCAGCCAGAAGGTTTAGCCAAGATAGTCTGTAATGATAGATGCACTGAAATGATAAATACCTCTGTGGAGGAATCCTGTATTGTCTGCATTGTTCTCCAAAGCGTCCTGTACACAGTGGCAACATAAACTGACTTTTAAATACTAAAGAACAGTTTCCTAAGAGGTTCCAGTTGTAAATCCATACACCTGGGGTGCATCACCAAAGAACTAGGTCATTTGCATAAGTAGTTTCAGGTGTGACTAGTTTTCTACATAATTAGTCTGGTTACCATTTGCATTTTACAGATGTGTAGTCATGCACTGGCTGTTGGAATATAATGTGGCAACATCTGTAAAAATACTAATAGCCTTTCACTGGTTATTTTACCTCTAGAAAGGTAACCTAAAAGTCATGTGATACTGATAAAGATGTTCCCTTTGTTGTTATTTAGAATTTTAAAAATAAAAATACCCTCTTAAATGTCCATCAATAAAAGAGTGCTTAAATGAACAATGATACATTCACAAAAATATTAAAATGCATATACTAAAAAGATATTGCCCAATAAATTTAATAATATGAAAAACTGCTTACAATTTGAAGCTGGATTAAAAACAGGCTACAAGACTACATTTATATACAAAATATAATCATAATTTTGTTTTAAAATGATGAAAAATTACTAGAAAATATATCAATTACAATATTTTCCCTGTGTTGTCTTTCTTCATAATTTTCTGTTTTTCCAAGTTTTCTGTAAATATCTGCATTATTTTCGTAATCAGAAATAACTTATCTTAGTTAAGTTCTTTGCCATTGATCTCTTAATTCCACTTCAGAGAATCTATCTTAAAAATATACTCCAAAAAATTTCTAAAAATCATTATTTACAATGATTGCTAATGTCAAAAAATAGAAATTTCCAAATTGTCTGACACTAGGTTAAGAAAACGACAATAGAGTTACATCATGAAATATTAGGAAGACATTAAAATTATGATTTTGTGAACTTTTAACAATATGAACAACATATATTAATGTTAAGTAAACAATTACTGCATAATATATACATATGATATAAATATTTGTAACTGTAATAACAAATGCTTCAAAATGCTAACTGTGGTTTAATGTTTGGATAATGTTTAGATGATAACGTTTACTGTTTGGAATATAAGACTATTGATGTACATTTATTCTTATTACTTTATTTTTCAAATATCTATTGCAAACATGTTTAACATTTATAATTGGATACTACAAAGTTAACTGTATATTATCATTTTAAAACCTTTCTTTGGATATTAGTTCATTGTTTGGCATTGTCTTTCCTGCATAAATGACACCCAAGACTTGGGTTTCATTCAAATTGCTACAAAAACTTAAAGACACTTGGGATGCAGTCTGAGCGTAGAAAACTCCGTGTTATCTTCTTTCCTTTTCATTCTACTACATTTTTTAGTGATTTGCCTTTATTAAGTTTTCCAAAGAGTAAATTCATTTTTCTTAGGAAGAACTCTTTTTCTCACTAATATTTAATCAGCTTTCATAATATGTAACTAATTTCTATTTACAATAGCAAGCCCAGCTTGTCTGATACAGCTTTGGGAACAGACACAACCGACTATAAACATTCTACTCGTCTGGGAGGCTCACAGATACTCAGGCATATCAGAGAGCAGCCCCCACCGTCAAGATGATCGTGCACGGTAGGCAACCATCAGCGTATTTACAGGGAAACAGCGAACACGAGTTAATCTGGCCACTGAAGCTGTGGGCTTATTGAATGGTTAGCCCAGTGCAGATGCTAGGGGTATAAAAATGCATAAGACTTATACACCGTTTAGTTAGCATTATGGGTTGACATCTGAGACCACGCTGAAGCCCCTCAGTTCCCTCACTCCTATGATTGAGAAACATACACTTGAGACTCCTCTGAGAATATTTTAAATTTAAGAATGAAATTGAAAACACATGAAGAGATGCTTAACCTCGTGAGTCACTAGGGAAATGGAGATTAAAACCCAGTTAAGATATCACTATCCATCTATTAAAATGATTACAATTTTCAAAAGACCTGACAGGGGCGCCTGGGTAGCTCAGTCGTTAATCGTCTGCCTTTGGCTCAGGGTGCGATTCCAGCGTTCTGGAATCGAGCCCCACATCAGGCTTCTCTGCTGGGAGCCTGCTTCTTCCTCTCCCACTCCCCCTGGTTGTGTTTCCTCTCTCCCTGGCTGTCTCTCTCTCTCTCTGTCAAATAAATAAATAAAATCTTTAAAAATAACTAACTAACTAAATAAATAAATAAATAAAAAGCCTGACAATACCAAGTGCTGGTGATCCATTGCTGGTGGGCATGCACATGGTACAGTTGCGTCAGAAAATAGTTTGGTGGTTGAATAGAAAAGTAACATACGCTTACTATATGACTCAGCAAGTCCACTACTAGTATTTTACCAAAAGAAATAGAAACATAAGTCTACGTGAAAACATATATTTGAATGTTTGTAGTGGCTTTATTCATAGGAGCCATATCGTGTGGTAAGTGGATAAACAGCCATGGTGTATCTATACAATAGAATACTGCTCTGTTATAAAAACGAAAGACGTGCTGTGCAAGAATTTCAAATGAATTATGCTAAGTGAGGGAGCCCAGACTCAAAGCAATATACAGTAAGAGTTGGTTTATATGGCATTTTGCGAAAGGTGGACCCTAACAGAGATCTTATGGCTTCAGTAGGAGATGGGACAGGGAGAGGGAGAGGAAGAAGGGGGGGGAGAGAGAGGCATCTGAACTGCTCTCTCCTTGAGCACATCAAGTTTTCTGCTTCAGCTTCATCTATCAGTAAAATAATACTTAAGACTAAATTCTACGTTCCTTTCGAAAAATCCTAAATGAGTCCATCTTAAGGCAATATGGAAAGCATCCTAGTTTTATACCCTGGGAGACGGTTACATTTCATCTAGGAAGCTATATAGGATGTAGTGTTAGGCTCTTTCTTAAGGAGGAAATTAACAGACCTAGCTTTTCAGAGAGTAAGTAACTCAGAAGATTTTTGAATTTCTGGGATCTTTGCGAAGTTGGGTTTTTGAGTCCGTTAAATACGTAGTGCATAAAGACAACGAGTTACACAGTTGCTAATCGGCTGGTTTAAAACTCCCTGGTTATTAAGAAATTTAGTTTTGCCCAGGGGAGCTCTAGGTATACATCTTAATACTAGACCAGTGATTAATACTGTATTTTAACTTCTTTTTATTTTAAAATGTAATTACTGGAGTAATCTTGAACATCTTCTCACTCTAAAAAAAATCCAAAGGTACACAGTGCATCTCTCTTGCCTTCACCCCAGCAACACAAACCCATTTAGAGAGACTGCCACCATTAGGAAGTGACTATATCATTCTAGATCATCCAATGCATTTTCGAATGTTTGTATGTGTGCATTAGTATTTAATATACATGCACTTTGAAACTTCTTTTTATGGGATACCTGGGTGGCTCAGTCAGTTAAGCTCCAACTCTTGGCTTCAGCTCAGGTCATGATCTCGAGGTTATGAGATCGAGCCCCGCACGGGGCACCACACTCACAGTGGACTCTGCTTGTCCCTCTCCATCTGCTCTTCCCACTGTGCATTCTCTCTTTCCCTCGAATAAATAAATAAAATCTTCAAAAAATAAAAAAAACTCCTTTTTACCTAAATATGTACATTTGTACAAACACAACATAAACCTGTTTATTTCTTTTAACATCAATAGTATTGAACTGGTGCATTGTTACTCGACATGCTTTTACTGTTAACAATGTATTGTGTACATGTTTCTGTCACTACACAGATTTCTCTCATTCTTTTTCACTGTGCATAGTTTATTATAGTGTAGAAAGTATTACAGTTTTTATCTGTGACTAGTTTTATTTGAAAAACTAGTATATGAATATGATAGAAAATTCAGGTAGTACAAAAGTATCTGATGAAAATTAAGTCTTCTCGGACTGCAGACTCCTGATTGCTTTAGGGTCTTTCATATCTGTTCCCAGGGTAGACTTTCAAAGGCATTCTATGAATATATAATAAAAAATTTATTTGCTACACATAAGCACATATATACACATAAATGGATATGATGTGTTTTTTATATAGTCTTATATTTGTGGTGTACTTCTTTTTGTGTTAAAGGTAGTGTATATGGGTGTGTAATATGTAGGTGTATCATACAACATACAATATAGGTTATTGTATAAAAATTAAATATAATATTTTTGAAAACTGTAAGTAAATACTATTTTGCTTCTTTCATTAACAATGTATCTTGTAACTCCATTTTAGCACACAGGGCTACATCTCATGATATTTTCATATGGATATAAAAATTTATTCAGCTATCTCCCAATGAATGCACATCTATGGTGTTTCTGGTCTTCTTCTATAACAGGTTACATTTCAGTGGATTTCCTTGAAATTGCAATGTTGCATATATGATAAAAATTCCTAGAGGAGCCACAATTTATGCATCCATTCTTTTATTGACATTTAGTAAGTCCCCGTGTCTTTCCGTAGTTCCTAGTATAAATGCATGACTCTTGCTCTAGAAAAAAATAGAGTTGGAATTGTTGAAGGTTTATTGAAATTTAATTTTAAAATATACTTTCAATTTGTCCTCCAAAAAAGCTCTGTTGCTCCCACCAACTGAAAATGAACAAATTTACTCCCGCGTTTACCGTTGTGTAATTTTTATTGACAACTTGAGGAGTGGGGAAAAAATGGTATTTAATGATTACTTTCATTTTAACTTCCCTGCCTCCTACTGAGGTTGAACATATATGTTCTTGTGGTTGTGTTATTTGTAATTTCCTTTTCTGTATGTTATCTGTTAAGGTAAGGGTTGGAGTCTGTTTTATTGAGTTGTTTTTTTTTTTTATTGCTTCATATAAATTCTTTACATATTTTGGGTATTATTCTCTTTATTCTACATACATTATAAATATGTTTGCCCAGCTTTAGGCTTTTTGTGACACAGAAGTTTAAAATTTTGATTTAGTCAGGTTTATCCATTTTTTCCTCCTTTATTGCTCTTATATTTTGTTTTGTTGTAGACTATCTTCTGTAGATTCCCCTCCTATAGTTACTTCTTACTTCTAATTTTTATTTTTAATCTTTAGCTCTTTAATCCATTTGTAATTTATTTTTGTGACTCAAGTGAGATAGTTACCTTTTTATTTTTTAAATAAGCAATCTTCCAACACAATTCGTCGAGACATTCTTTCAACATTGACCTAAAATTCTACCACAATCATGTAAGAAATTCGCATGCACACATGAGTTTAAGTTTGCCCTGCTGTTTGACTAATCTATTTTTCACTCTACCAATACCAGCATGTTTCATTACTAAGTTTTTAAAATATATTCTGAGATCTGGTAGGAGAAGCTGCTGCCCTTACTTCTGAAGTGTTTTGCTTTAAAAAAATATTCTTTGTTTTCCTTTTGTGTTTTCACTTTTTCAGATGGGTTCTAGAGTTACCTTATCAAATATTTTACAAACTCTATTGATATATTACTTGGCATTGCCTTGAATTTAAGGAATAATTGGGAGAGTATTGCCAGCATTTAAATAATAAATTATTCCATGTAATCATAACTTTTAAGGATATGGGTGAAGAACTTCCACTGGAAGAAAATGCATAATTAGGTTTATATTTGCATTCTTCCATTTGTACTCCATCTTTCAATAAACTTTCCAACTCAGTTCTACAGCTTCTTAACCATAATATCCACTGAGTAGGATTCAATCATAATGAAACTTTATTTTCAAATAGATATCAGTCTAGGAAAATAGGCATTTTTAGCTAAGGGAGGGCCAAATCAGCTTCAAAACTATCCTTTTTTTTCTTGTTGTCCCAATGCTTAACAAAATATTTTCGATATCAGTGTACTGGATGTTAACCTCATGAACATGCTTTTTTACCACCCTCGTATGGGAAAAACGTGTATTTAATGTTCTAGACTTCACTTCCTTTAGGATTTTTGTGGTAATTCAACTTTAGCTGGACTGATGATTCACTTTTGCCCTACTTAAAAAGGAAGGTTTACTTAGCAAATTAATAGCGTAAATAGGCAGTGAGCATGTTTAAGCCACTTTGAACACTATTTTTAAGGGCTTTAGCAAATTAATTTTATGCAAATGGTGTTGCTAATGCTAGTCCTGCTAATTTGTTCATTAAAGCCAGAGGGAGCAAACTTTATTTTGGCAATTAGTTGAAGTTACTATATGTATTAAAAAGCACTAAACTGCATTTCTTTTAAAGCGTGCTATAAATTTAGACTTTTCACTATCTCAGACTTTTCCCCATTCCGTAGTGGGAAATAATGAGCTTCGGCTTGTGCCTTTGGTAGCTGAGGGGAGATTGCATTGCTCGGAACCCCTAACACAAAGTATCACAAGTTCTTTGGCTTCAGGGAAAATGTCGTTGGTCAGCTCACACCTGTAATTGAAAGACTCACCTGGCTGGGAGGACCACCACTGCCCGCCTGACGAAAGAAGCAGGAAGATTGCCCTCGTCTGTCTTTCAAAGACAGAGAAGAAATGCCATTGCTTAACAGGACAATGATGTGCCCTGATCCATTTTCAGATGTCAGGCTGCTGTTGCGCTCAACTACTCTCCCTGCTCCAGAAACGCCATGTCGTCTGATAGTGTTTGGAACGGAAGACATAGCAGGTGGCAACTATCGATGTGACCTTTCAGGTTATCTACAGGACACGGAGTGCATTTAAAGGGATAAAGTTGACATTTGTGGTTATGATCATTCATATTCTCGTCATCTGTCCATTGATCTAAGACACTGGTCACATCAATGTCTAGAAGCCCACTGACAAATGTGACATATGACTGATAGGCAAAAGCTCAAGTGAATTTTGCCATTTATTATTATAATTATTGTTGAGTCAATTTCCTTTCCCCAATTATGGGGGCGTCGGGTAGTGAGCTGTCAAAAGTAAAGATACGGCTTCCTAATGTCACAGCAAGCTATAGGAAATACTTTGATGTAGAAAAGGTTGTCTTTTAGCACCCATATCTGCTTCTTTCTCCACTATTTCTTCCATAAATAACTTTTTAAATGACTAAACCCGTGATTTTGTTTTCTTTAGGGGAGTCAAATTATACCAGATACTTTATATCGTGTATTTCTTTTTATTCTCAAGTGTATTCATTATCTATTTTTTATTGGGTGTAATTGATATATAACATTATATTAGTTCCAGGTGTACTACATAATGATTCAATATTTGTATGTATTGCAAAATCATCATCACACTAGTCCAGCTAACATCCATCACTGTACATGGTGATTTTTCTTCTTTTTTTTTTTCTTTTAACGAGAAACTTCAAGATCCACTCTCTTAGCCACTTTCAAATATGCAATATAGTATTAACTATAGTCCCCATGCTGCGCATTACACCCTCAGGACTTATTCATTTTATAACTAGAAATTTGTACCCTTGGTCTCCCTTTACCCATTTGCCCACCCGCACTCTCTGCCTTTGACAACCACCAATCTGTTCTCCATCTCCATGAGCTCAGTTTTTTTTGGCAGGGGGGAAGCTTAGGAGGGTGTTGGGGGTTTGTTGGGTTGTGTTTTTTTTTTTTTAAGAAAGAAAGCATGCATAAGCAGCATAGGGGGCACAGGGAGAGGGAGAGAGAGAGAATTTTAAGCAGGCTCCACACCCAGGGTAGAGCCCAATGTGGGGCTCGATCTCACAACCCTGAGATCATGACCTGAGCTGCAATCAAGAGTTGGACACTTAACTAATTGAGCCACACAGGTGCCTCTTCTTTTAAGCTTCCATGTGTAAGTGAGAAAATAGAGTTTCTTTTATCATCTTCTGTCTGACATTTCACTTAGCATAACATCCTGTAGGTCCATTTATGTTGATGCAAATGGCAGGATTTCATTCTTTTTTATGGCTGAGTAATATTTGTGTGTGTGTGTGTGTGTGTGTGTGTGTGTGTGCGTGTGTGTGCGTGTGTGTGGTGTATCACATTTTCTTTTCCATTTATCCATCAATGGACATTTTGGTTGTTTCCATGTCTTGGCTACTGTAAATACTGGTGCAATATACTTTTTCAAATTAGTGTTTTTGTTTTCTTCAAATAAATTTCCAGCCATGGAATTGCTAGATGATACGGTAGTTCTATTTTTAACTTTTCGAGGAACCTCCATACTGCTTTCCCCATTGGCTGCACCAACTTAAATTCACACCAACAGCACATGAGGAGTCCCTCTCCTCCACAGCCTCACCAACACTTCTTATTGCTTGTCTTTTTTTATAATAGGCATTCTGGGTATGAGGTAATATCTCATGGTAGTTTTGACTCGCATTTTCTTGCTCATTAGCGATGTTGAGTATCATTTTATTTACCTGTTGTCCATCTGTATGTCTTCTTTGAAAAAATGTTAATTCAGATCCTCTGTCCATTTTTTTTAAAGATTTTATTTATTTATTTGACAGAGAGAGAGAGACAGCCAGCGAGAGAGGGAACACAAGCAGGGGGAGCGGGAGAGGAAGAAGCAGGCTCATAGCAGAGGAGCCTGATGTGGGGCTCAATCCCAGGACTCCAGGATCACGCCCTGAGCCAAAGGCAGATGCTTAATGACTGAGCCACCCAGGTGCCCCTATTTTTTAATCAGGTTGTTTGGCTTTTTTGCTGCCAGGTTTTGTGAATTCTTATATACTTTGGGTATGAACCCCTTATCAGATATATGATTCACAAATATTTTCTTGCATTTGATAAGTTGCCTTTTCATTTTGTTGATGATGTTCTTTTCTGTGCAGAGGCTTTTAATTTGATGTAGTTCCACTTGTTTATTTTTGCTTCTGTTCCTTTGTTCTTGGTGTTAGATCCAAAAAAAATCTTCATTAGCTTTTGCTGTGTACTGAATTATCCCCAATTCAAACAAACGTGTCTTATTAGCCAGTTTCTGTGGTCAGTAATCCTGAGGCAGTTTACTGGATACCTTTGCTTAGGATTTCTTAGAAGTTTGTAATCAAGATGTTGGTAGAGGGCCTCCTGCATGTCTGTGCTCAAGGTGACAACTGGGGGCAGATCTGTTTCCAAGCTCACTCACGTGGCTGTCGGGGCAGACCTCAGATCCTTACTGGCTGTTGGTAGAAACCTCAGTTCTTCTCCACATGGGCCTCTCCATAGGGCAGCTCACGACATGACAGTTGGCTTCCCTGAGAACAAGTGAGCTAGCAAAAGGATGAGTCAGTGCTTGAGACGGATGTCATAGTCTTTGCAACTTAGTCTCAGAAGTGGCATCCCACAACTTTTGTTAAAAGTGAATCACTAAGTCCAGCCCACATTCAAGAGGAGGGGATTATGCAAAAGTTGAATACCAGGAGGTAAAGATCATTCAGGGCCATCTTGAATGACGGTGCCTACTACACCAGGGTAAATGGATAAAGTGAGTGTCACATTCCTCATGAGTTTCAGGGACAAGGTAACTAAGATTTACAAAGTTACCGTGTAAGAACACACAGTTAATATTTTAGAACAGAGATTTGAATCATATCATTCTGCTGTTTTCCATACTTTAATCACTATATAGTACCTCCTCTCCAGATTAGTGGCACATCAGGTGTGGCCAGAAAACAAGTTCTACTGTCTCAGGAAAAGGTAAAATAAACACGTTCAGGCTGTTAAGACTTACTCCCAGGAGCAAAACATGAAAGTTGGTTTTGTTTTGTTTTGTTTTGTTTTTAAAAAACCTTTATCAGGGCGCCTGAGTGGCTCAGCCATTAAGCATCTGCCTTTGGCTCAGATCATGATCCCAAGGTCCTGGGATCGAGCCCCGCATCGGGCTCCCTGCTTGGCAGGAAGCCAGCTTCTCCATCTCCCACTCCCCTTGCTTGTGTTCCTTCTCTTGCTGTCCCTCTCTGTAAAAAAAACAAAACAAAACAAAAACAAAAACTTAAAAAAATAGATAAATAAATAAACAAACAAACAACCCTTAGGGTCTGACATAAATGGCTTTGTTCAACTACTGGCATTATTGCTAATTAGCTTTGTGATTTTATTCATGATCCTTAATATTTCTGATCTTCATTTTATTTTCTTATTTGTCAAACTAGAATAAAATCACCTATTTCACAGAACTCTATCAGGATCAAAAAAGATATGTGTAAAGATTCCTAACCTATTCTCTCTCTCTCTCTCTCTCTATATATATGTACATATATATAATTTATAATTCATGCTCAATTAGTTTCATTTCTCCTCATACCCCACCCAATTGTGGAAATTCAGCAGACAGAAACATGAGTATTTTCTTTAAGCAAAGGAGCTTTTCTTAAACTCCAAAAATCACTCAGATAGCTTGCCTATGCTTATGACCAAATATTTAAATATATTACATTCTTTTTTTTTTTTTTTTAAGATTTTATTTGTTTATTTGAGAGAGAGCACACACAGGCGGAGGGGTAGAAGGAGAGAGAGAAGTAGACTCCCTGCTGAGCAGGGAGCCCAATGTGGGGCTCAACCCCAAGACCCCAAGAACATGACTTGAGCCAAAGGCAGGCACAACCAACTGAACTACCCAGGTGGCCCTAGAGGACATTCCTTATTGGTGAGAACTTTAAACTTCTTTAACCAAAGCCTAAACTCACAGTGAGAGACATGCTCTTGTGACAGGCTAGGAGAGAGTTGGAGACTGCTCAGATCAGCTGGGTCATATAAAAAAGTTGGTGCCTGTACAGGAGAAATGTGCTTTGGATGGGAAATTAATCTTAATTTTAGTTTTGTTTTTGTCTCCCTCTCTCCCATGTCTATTTCTACGTTGAATACCGTGGATTGAATATGACTGCACTTAAGACAGAAACACATGTTCTATCCTCCTCCATACTTTTCCCATATCTACCCCAGACTACTCTTATCCTGAATTCAATTCTTCTGATCCTTATTGAACCCATAAAATCCAGTTCTTTGTGGTGCAGTTTTGCTATCCCCAATGTCATAAATCATTTGAAAGGCCAGACTCACAAAATACCGAAAGGTGTGAAACTGAATTGATATAGAGGGCAATTTATGACTCTTCTTTGTATTTACTTTTTGTAAGACAAATGCACAAACATTTCTCGAAGATATTTTGTTACAGAAAAATCTCAACCAAACTTTTTATAAAATGTATTTTGTTCTGCCGCTTATCTAAAAATGAGAATGTTGTTGGTGTTAGATGGTTTTACACCCCAAAGGGTTAAGAGATTAGCTGCAATGTATCCTTGGACAGCTTATGATCATTGATTTTTTTTTCTGAAGGTGATTTTTCAAGAGCAAGGGTGATTGTCCCCATTGCACCCACACAGTTATGAACAAAAGATACCTTGTGCATTTTTAAATGGAACAAGTACTAAATGATGTCTTCTTCAAACTGGCATGAACACAACATTAATTAAATTGTATTAACTGACATTTATAAAACAACTACCATGTGAAAAGCACTGGGTTAAATATTCTCATCTCTATTATTTAATACTCATATCAACCATATGAATTATTATTATCATTATCATTTTTTAAATTCAAGGGATAAGCTTAAGAAGATTAAATGATTTTCCCAAGGTTATATAGACAGTAATTCACAGAGCCAAGATTAGAACTTATATCTTTTGACTCCAAGTAAAAAGCTCTTTCTCTTCTATGTCAAACATGGATAGAAATTGTGGCCATGTTTTTTTAAAAGTTTGCTATTAATTACACCGGACAAATATGTTTCTGATGACATTGGTTCTTCATTCATATTCCAAGAAAGTACTTTCAAGAGCCTTATTGTTTTGCAGGAGAGCAATAGGAACTTCTATTTTGAATTTCAAATACTCTGCCAATTTCCTTACCTAAATTGCCTGCCATTAGAACCACAAGATTAGCATTCAAGGATGAGGTGTTCCTTAGGATTGAAACCAGTCATGGCTAGGAAAAAGAAAACATAGTGAACTCTTGACTAACTGAGATAATAGGGGACAGGAATTGTGTGCATAACTGAGGCCTGTAATGACTTCTAAGTTTTTAATTTTAACTAGTAGTGTCACTTTTTTCTAAAAAAAAATCAACTTCAATTTTTTCTGAGTTCCACTAAGAAGCAGCAAAATTAAACATTATGTTACTTAAAATTAAGATCAGCTGTGGTAGAGGATACTCCCAAAATTGTGAGTGAAATAGTTGATTTGTCTGTCATTCAATCTGGAAATGATCAGTCCAGGAGTGACATGGCAGCTCCAGTCATCAGGACCAGCCTTCTTTTAGAAGAAGTATTGCGGTATGCCTCGGGTGTGGCCATTATGCTCCTATCAGAGATGGCTGTGGGCACCAGCCATCACAGACACACATCAAGCAGAAGGATGGAAGACAGGAGGAACAGAACTTTACCCCCATTTTAAAGAGATTTCCCAGAAGTCTCACATGGCACTGCCCCTTAAACCAAGGTGAACAGCATTAACCCCATGAGAAGCTGGAAATGTAGTTTTAAGTGAAGGTGCCAATATGTCTGACTGAAAATAAAGGTTCTATTAATTTGAGAGAGAAGTTGAGGATATATTGTTGGTGACAAGAAGGTATATCTACCTCAGAAACTGAGTTACTATTAATTTTTAGGGGTGCATAAAAATAATATCTGATGAAGTGATCAAAAAACTGAATCAGAAGAAGACACAAAGACAATGTGCATATCACTTCCTAGGTAACCAAAAGTAGAATGTACACTCACCATATTTAATATCTTTCATATTGGAAATTGTGGAGACAAAGTTTTACACAGAATGACAGCAATGTATGGCCAGATTTACGACCCAAAAGACTTTGACTGTAGCAAGAGATGTTTGCCTAAGACAGGGATCATTTCCCTGATGAAAACCTGAAAAGTCTATCCCGAAACATCTTAGCTTTCCGTTCTAACCTACATGGCCTGTGTATACGTTAATTTATTGAAGCTAGGTTTTGAAGCTACTCAATCTTCAAACTATCTCTTGGTGTAATGAAAATTTATTACTCAATATATAAATTAGCACTTGCTGTAGTTGTCCAAAATTTATCTCTGTCAAGTTTCAAGAGCCTCTCCTTTGAGCTACCTAGTATTCTAAGCTGAGGTGAATAAAATTTGGCTCATTCTAGTTAATTTGTGAGGAAAAAGTCATGGAGTAGCTCTGCCCCACCCTGATAATCTACCTACTCCTCGTGATGGGGGCATTCCCATGCCAAAAGAAAAAGGATGTTTTGGTTTTTTTTTTTAAAGTGCCCTCACGACATTAGGAGAAGAAAGGGAAGAGTGAAGGGGGCGAAATCAGAGGGAGAGACGAACCATGAGAGACTATGGACTCTGGGAAACAAACTGAGGGTTTTTGGGAGGGGCGATGGGTTAGTCTGGTGATGGGTATTAAGAAGGGCACATATGGCATGGGGTGCTGGGTGTTATACGCAAACAATGAATCATGGAACACTACATCAAAAACTGATGATGGACTGTATGGTGACTAACATAACATAATAAACAAACAAAAAATAAATAAAAATAATAAAACAATAATAAAAATGCCCTCACAACACAACATCAGTCCTGCTCGTCTTTTCATCAATTTTCTATCCTGCCCTTGACCACATGTTTTTTGACAATGCCTTGACTACCTGACTACCTGACTACAGAAACTAGTGGTAACAGCGTAATCAATTCAGTACAAACATATAAGACTTAGCGCTTACTAATTTCCTTGTCTTAGCTCAACAGTAACTATGTGACATTTCATCTCCCAGGGCTTCAGTTAACTCAATTGTACAATGAATGAGCCTGGGCTGGATGGTTTCTAAGATCCCTTCCAGCCCAGGAAAAGTCTATGATCCTGGGACTCGACGAGCATCAGAGCTGGTGAAAATGTTTCAGGAAATCCCATTCTTCTAACCACACCGTAGTGAATAGGTAAGCCTATTCCTAACAACGACCCAAAGGCTCGACCTGCCCTCTGCTGTCAAGGACAGCCCGACTATCCGGTCACCTTGCTTTCCTAAATGTTCTACAATCTTACATTACTCGAGAGTGGAAAGAAAGAACTCCACGAGTTGATGTAGGTGTAGTCAAATCTCAATTAGTTACACTGAGGGTTAAAATGGCACGAATAAATACAGTTCACAATGAACTTAAAATCATGCATATCAATTTTGGCACTATTGCACATTTTGTGGAGAGCTGATTTCTGCATAATTACTCATTCTTCTTTTGAAAAAATTACTCATTTTTATATTCCAAGGATTCACATTGCATCTAGAAAAGAACTCAAGCTGGAGGAAACTAGCCAAGAAATAGCAGGTAGTCCACATATAGATAATTGAGAATGTAATTTTATCTACTATTTTTTTATCAAAAAGGACTTGAAGCCGTTACAAAACTACACATGACACCACGTAATTGAGAATTCATCATATTCTGTTCAATCAAATCCTCGTGCTAGGGCAACTTACACATTCAATTAGGTGCATTTGTCTTTGGGAAGTTTGCAACTAGTCAAGATGGATTCTTAGTATGTGTAAAACTTTTACAAATAAGGATAATAACAGCTCCCCTGCTGTATCAATAAATCACCACAGTTCCAATGTGAGAGACTGACAGCAGCTGTCAGAACACAGTTTCTTTGAAATGCTTTATAAATACCATCTAAAGAGCCAGATTGTTCTTTAACAGCCTTGTTATCCTAATGAAATCACTCTGCTTCCTAATCTTTGCTCCAGACACCACCAAGGTTGGGCAAAGGAAACCCCATCTCCCCAAATGACTCTAAACACCAAGTTTGGATGACAGATTAATGATTGGATCTGCCTCCCCATTAATTTATTTGCAGGAGACACCTGTGCCAATAACCTCGTTAGGGTTTGGAGCTTGTCCCTAGAAAGGCATGCCTTCCCTCTCACTGAATCCGCTTCCCATAATTCTTAATTACTTTCTATTGCCTGGTGGGGAAAAGCACATGACATGGAAAATTTTATAGGATCTAATCATTAACCAACTCTGTTCTTGTGTGGAGTTAGAGTGTCAAAGAGAATGGTCTGTCTCCATCCCTCTAGCTACTTTCAAAATCATTGGCCAAAGGAATTTTCCACGTACATTTTCTGCTTGAGAGCCATTCCCTCAGAGATAACAGCAAACACTTTCAGAGCACTTACTTTGTGTTAGGTATTGCTCTAGCCCTTTATGTAGAATTCATTTAATCCCTTAGCAACTCCATTAGTGAAGTCATGTTGTTATTCTGATTTAACAGATGAAAAAACTGAGCCACGGAGAAAAGTCCCTTGCCCAGGTGGTGGAGCCGTGACGCAAAGCTGGGCTGTCCAACCCCAGAGGTCTTGCGTTAACAACCATGCTCTTCTCCCTTAGGAAAGAGATTCACGAAGAGAAAACAACTTGTGAACTTAGACTTCTTTGTTTTTGAACATTTATCCAAACTGTAATGGAGATAAAGGGAGTTCTGAGATATTCCTTCAGTATCACAAAACCAACCTGGTCTACAGTAAACGTTCCAACTTCATTCTAGCGGCTGGATGTCCTGGGTATTTAGCTCTTGCCCTCCAGTCCTGAGATTGTCAACCTTGGCTGCGCACTGCCATCATCCTCCTTTCTCCCCCTCGTGACACAGTATCAGACAATGATAATGCCATGAAGAAAACCAAAGACAGGAGCAAGACAAGGGTTTGCTTCAGAGAGGGTGTTATTTGAAGAGAGTGTTACTTGGGAGGAGGTACTGGGGCAGAACCTTGATGGAAATGAGGAAGCAAGCCACGTGGGCATCTGGGAGCGCGCTCAGGCAGAAGGCACCACAAGCACAAAGGTCCTGATAGGAGATGATGCACGCTTACTGTGAAGAACAGCAAGGAGCTCGGGGAGACGAGGGCAGTTGAGGGAAGCAGAGACTGGTAGCAGATGAGGTTGAAGTGGTGACCGGGTACCAGATGGCATGAGGTTTTACAGACTGTGGTGAGGAGCCTGGATTTTATTCCTCAGTGTACAGAAGAGTGCTTGGAGTTCGTTGAGCAGTAAAGTGGCGTGATCTTATTTAATGTTTTAAAAGGATGGCTCCTGGTCGTATGTGGAAAACGAACTAGAAGGAGCAAGTTTAGAAGATGGAGAGTAGTTGGGAGGGCTATGTAGTCATCCTTGAGAAAGAGGCTGTTGACTCGGCCTGTGGGATGACAGTGGAGAAAGGAGAAGAAATACAGGACTATTTGATAAACTGGATGGGGTGGGTAAGAGGGAAACGAGGGGGTCAAGGATGACTCGGGGTTTTGCCTGAAAAATGAAATACAAGTATTTACAAAGGTTTAAAAAAAGAAGACTGGAGAGTAGGACGATTGTGGGGTGGGAACAGGAACCAAAAATTGTGTTTAAGACCTAGTAAACCTGATTTTCCTTTTAGACATCCAACTGGAGAGCTTAATAATCAAGTCTGGAGCTCAGGAAAGAAGTCAAGCATGGAGATATAAATCTGGAGTTCATCAGCATACAAAGAAGCGATTTTTGAACGCTTTATAAGCCTCCTCAATCATATTTTTAAAAATATATTTACTGCTTGACTATTTTGCTAATGTATATTTTTAGGTGCTTTAATCAAACTTAAATGTGACCAAAAACACTATGAATCATTTGCAGCCACCTAGATTCTCCTTGTCCCATCCCAACTTTGAAGTAAATGTATTTATTTCCCATTCAGCTTCCCACCCAATTTTTTCCACTTAAACCTCACATTCTCCTCTTTATCTCCCCTTATTTTTACTAGACCATCCCTACTCCTCACAAGCCAAATAATTTCAGAAGGGGATTTTCTTTCTACAAAGACACTAAAATCCTTCAGAGTGAGTTGAGCTATGAATGCCTAGGGATTGGGGTGGTTCAGTGAACTAATAACTGCCTTCTCACCTCTGGGATCCATGTTCTAATATAGCCTTTGATTAAAGTGGCTCTAAATCATCCTGATTATCATTGCCCTTATTATAAAGCGTGCACCACTCTAATTTGGGTCGAGATACTTTAAGAAGTTTTTTATCATTCATGTAACTGCCTGCCCATGAAACTCTCATTAGATTTGCTCTCTTACATCTTCTACATTTGAGTGCATATGTGTGACCAGCCTGACGGAAACAGAGCTTTGGCATTCACTTGTATAATGTAAGGCCTGCAGGAGGAAACTTACCTGCTTCCTTAAAACGTTCAGGGACCAGCTCTGCTTCATTACTTTGGCCTCCTCTCTTCTTCATTTCTCTCTCTTTCTCTCTCTCTGTGCATTAGGAATATTAAGCTCATCTATGTTTGTTTGTTCGTTTTCCAAGGAACACTGTTTTATCATCTAAAATTTACATATTTGTAACAGTTGTTTCTGAGTGGAAAGGATTTATTTATTAACCCAAAGCGACCAGTTTTTCCATGAGATGTGAACCACATTGTATGGTTCATACTGTTTAATCAATGCAATTCACCCTTCAAAATATATACCAGATCTCTGTGCTGTATATCTTCACAGCTTGTAAAACAGCATTAGTGATAAAGAACTAAACATCTTAGCATTCTCATCTGGACCTTCATTTTTCCATTTTGTTGCTTAAGTGACTCTAGGTTTTATTGCTAAAAAGGGAGCTCGAGAAAGAGAAACTGAGAAACTATCCATAATTCCCATTTACTTCTGGACCATTTTCATATTTGACCCAAACATGGATGTGAAGCAAATATGTTGATGACAGATGAAAGACTGAAGGTAATCCTAACTGAAATTAAAATGTATAGTTATAAAAGTAAAGTCTTTTTTTTTTTTTTTAAGATTTTATTTATTTATTTGACAGAGAGAGATAGCCAGCGAGAGAAGGAACACAAGCAGGGGGAGTGGGAGAGGAAGAAGCAGGCTCCTAGCGGAAGAGCCTGATGTGGGGCTCGATCCCAGAACGCTGGGATCACGCCCTGAGCCGAAGGCAGCCGCTTAACAACTGTGCCACCCAGGCGCCCCAAAAGTAAAGTCTTATATTGAGATTCAAAGATCAAGTGCATCAATGAAGCAATGGGTGGATCTTGGCTTGATAACTGCTTACTCAAAAAATATTTGGTGGGGCAGATTCATTGGCCCAAGCTCTAAATGGGCCAATAGTATTGGGAAGTGACTGGATGCTGCCAAGATACAAAGTTCATTAATGGACGCACGGTGTCTGGACCAAGGGGAGTAAGTGTTCGTTTGGCCAGACCACATTGGGGTTTTAGATGCATATTAGCACCAAAAATTTTGACAAAAGAGAATCCATTTAATGAAAGATAATGGTGGTAGTGGAGAGTACAGATAATCACATTATATAAGAAACAGATGAAGCCAGTGGATGTCTTCAGCCTGTGGACAAGGTAACAGTAGAAGCGGTGGGGGTTTGAGGAAGTTAGAGAAGACACTTGTCTTCAAGTATTTGAAGGACTATGAGTGAAGGATGGCTTAGCCTCTGTTTCACGGTAATCATAGGGAACAGAACAGGAAACAATACTAAAGGGATACATGACAGCAGTCTTTCCCTGGCTGTCCCTCAGAATCATCTGTAGAGGGGTTTGTTTGTTTGTTTGTTTGTTTGTTTAAGATTTTATTTATTTATTTGAGAGAGAGAGAGTTGGGGGAGGGGCAGAGGGAGAAGCAGACTCCCCACTGAGCAGAAAGACCAATGCAGGGCTCAATCCCGGGACCCTGAGATCATGACCAGAGACAAAGGTAGACGCCTAACTGACTGAGTCACCCAGGCGCCCCTCATCTGTAGAGTTTTTATGATCAAGATTCCTGAGCCTCATTCCTATTGATTCTGATTCAGTGGCTCTTAGGTGGGGCTTGGTAATCTGTGATTCTGAAAATATTTTATGGGGAATGGTATTCACTTGGTTTGAGAACAACTCTAAGGAGACAAATTGCACTTTGACATAAGAACTAATTTTCTAACAGGTCCAAGCAGTGGCAAAATATTGTGGGAAGGTTTGTGAAGATTACCCTGTAAGAGTAAGCCATGTTCAGTGACTTCAGGGGCCATCAGGCACTGTAAGGACCCGTAAGCTCTACGATGACAGGAGCAGTGTCTGGTTGCATTTCCCCCAGCATTTGGGACATTGCAGGTGCTCAACTACCTGCTAAGTATGGAATGAGTGGATTCAAGTGCCCTTCAGGGAGCAGGGAGCAGGGACACAGTGGCTGGAATCTGGTTTCTTAGCACTCACCCCTAATCCACCCTGCTTCACAACCAAATGTGTAGTCCTTCTCTGTAGTACGTTCTTCCCTCTTCCTCCACATCAGAGCAACAGAAAATTTCAGCTCATATCCCATGTCACAGGATGTCAAAATTAGCTAAGGCATAATATAAATGGTAACATCTAACATGAAAGTGGCTTTTCAAGATAGAAAATAAAACACAAATGTCTGTCACTTCCCTGTACGTGAGGCCTTACAGCATTCCTCATCCCCACCCCCACGCTGCCCCCAAGCATCTGCTCGAAGCCAACTTCCAGGTTTAGTTTCTCCATTTGCCCACTCATTTGAATCACGAGGATTCCCAGTATCTGTTCTCTTCGAAAAACCAAAAATACCCAAACCATATAGTACTTATACATTGTTTTAACCTCAAGATTATTTGATTCTAGCTGTAAGAAATCACAATTCTTTAGTGTACTTTTCTGTCAGCTCAGAATGAAGAAGATTTCCTCGCCATCCACTATACCCACCATGTTTATTTCTGCTTTTGTGCTTCTGTAAACGTTTTTTCTTCTTTCCTCAAATTCAAATCCCATCAATTATTGAGATTCAACTCATGCTATACCTTTGTCATGGAGTCTTTTTGTGTTAACTCCAGAATTTGCTAATCTTTCCTGATTCTGGACCCCTGTTCTATTTATATTCTATCCCTACCATTTGTGGCTTAACCAGTTCTTCTCTTGAAATGTTGCCCAAGAGTAACAGCTTCTGAACACAGGATATATTACATTTCTTGGTATTTTCCGATGTTTTGACCTGGATTTCACACAGCATATTTCCTCAGAAAATGCACGCTTGTTGATTTCATGTAAGATTAAGTGCATCAGTCTGGTTATGTTGAAAAAGCATCTGACATTGGAATTCTTTGATAATTTCTACATGAAAAGAACCAAAAATCCAGCTTTCTGAATTATACACAGCCTCAGAGAGCTCTATGTGTGTGTGTGCATGTGTGTGTATTTATATAAATGGTGTAGTTATGCCCAGACCTCCCTGTCTTCCAGAAAGTTCCATGTCTAATTCTGACTCATCTCCATTCTCACCACAGGCTTCACTCTCACCCAGGGCTGCAGAGGATGATGAAGTCCAACTTGTCAGGATTTGTTACTTGCTTGCAAAATATTCACACCTTTGACAGAGCTGTCAGATTTTTGTCCCCAAACCAAATGAGCACACAAACTGATTTTCCTCTCTCCAGACTGGAGGGCAGTGCTTTAAATCAACTCTCAGAAATAGTTCAAGTAACTGGATCTGTACCAGAAAAAGTCCAGGGAGGGTGACTCCTCATCCATAGTTCATCAGACTCTTAACAAAGATGTTGTCACATTTTAAAATATAGTTAAGCATCCTTCTCTAGAAATGGCCAAAGGAGATGGTAAAAAGAGGCCTGAGGTCCAATCATGTGAATGCTTAATGCCTTAATAAATGTCAAGCAATCACCTAAATCTGTATTCTTACAATGAGCAAAATAAGCTAGATTAATGAATCTTCTAAAGAAATAATCTCAAAGACTTGTAGAGATCAACCCTCCGAAAGAGCAAATAAGAAAAATTATAATATTAAATAAATTCAATAATTTATAAAGTTAATATATACTCAAAATAAGACAACATGGGTTGGAAATTATAGATAATAAAAGATACACAAAAGTAAGTGGTAAAAAAAAAAAGTAGAGGAAATGAGTTCCCAAGTAGACATGGGTTCAGATCAAGGCTTCTAACTTTTTTTTTAAAGATTTTGTTTATTTATTTTAGACAGAGAGAGAGACAGCATGAGTGGGGAAGGAGCAGAAGGGGAGGGAGAGAAAGTATCCTCAAGCAGACTCCCTGCTGAGTGTGGAGGCCGACTTGGGGCTCAACCCCTTGACCCTGAGATCATGACCTGAGCCAAAACCAAGAGTCGGACGCTATAACTGACTGAGCCACCCAGGCACTCCCAAGGCTTCTAACTTTGAAAACACTATATAAAACATTATTGATAGCAATTTTTATTATCAATGTCTACAGGACGAACAACAGCAGGAGAATCTCATTTGATTTAAGGAAGGTTTTACGTGGCTAATTCTGGCTATAGAGAGTATCCTCAATATGTCCACCCTCCCCAGCCCTCTTCAACCAAATATCACTTCTGACCTAGTACTCCTGGTGCTCATAGATGGGCAGAGCCTGGAGGGTGCTGGAAGCTGGTGCAAGACTTTTCTTCCCAGGTAACAGGTGGCTTGAAGACTTCGATGGACTAGAGAAAAAGGAAATGCTGGGCTGTATTTGTATTCTTGCAAGAGACACGGAGGGGTTTCTGAACAAGTACACTGAGTCCTGCCCTGTAAAAGAGAGGAGAGCGCAAGCTTTTGAAGTTGGAAGAATAGGAAACCATTTCTCAATAAGGAATTGGCCATTTGCCAGCTGGTATATCATTGACTCAAAGGACAGTGGCTGCTGTTTTTTAAACCTATATGGAGTCGTTAATGCTTAAGCTACCCCAGCAGCAAGAGCTGAGCCTCAAGGATAAATTCATCCATGACCAGGCAAAGAGAAATATAACTCATTTATGGAGTCTGATAACCAGAGAGAGGAAAAATAAGCAGAATATCTGGAACATAAACTAGAATTCTGGGGGGAGACAGACAGCCTGAAGAGCCACAAAAGAAATACACACACACATACACACACACACACACACACACACACACACTCACATTCGTATGTATGTGTATAAAATCACATAAAAAGACGTAAGCATAAAATGCTTTCTGGAAAAAATACTTATCAAATTTATAAAACTCAGTAGTTCAGGAACCCTAATATACAAACAAGAGGTGTTCCAGGATGAGAAACAAGGAATAGATGGACAAGAGGCCAAAATTAAGCACAAAGTAGAAGGAAAAAAGGCTTCAGTCTGTGTATCAAAAGTGTTCATCAAATTCTAGGTTGGCCTGATGATAAAGCACCTATTTAGTGTATGGTAAAATTCCTGAAACTCCAAGAGAAACTTCTAAATATTTTAGAGTGAATAAAATGAGTTACTTACAAAGAAGAAGGAGGAGGAAGAAGAGAATGAGAAGAGGAAGAATGAGACAAGCAAAAGACATCTCAACTGTAGCATTGGAAACTAGAAGATTTTCAGAATTATAGCTCTGGACTACTGGGTGTAAAGACTGTGACCCAACAAAATTATTCCCACGTGAGATAATATTTACTGATCAGCACAAAAGAAAGAAATTTGTAGATATGCAAGGGCTCCGAGAATTTTTCCTCCATACACTCTTTTTGAAGAGAGTACTCACAAAAGGCTATAGTCAAATAGCAAATGAATCAGAAAAGAGATTTTTAAGGTAGAAGATAAAAGAAAAAGCAAGTGATGAGCAGTTAACACTGCAATACTTACAGTTACATCTAAATGATTAATGATAAAATAACTATAGCAATGTGTGATATAAATGCTAAATATGATTTCTAAAATAAAAATGACATTCTATAAAGGAAAACCCAAGAATTACCTAAAACAAACAAAAAAAATAAACTATTGAAGCAAAACAGGAGCTTTGGGTGTAGGAGTGGGGAATAATAGCATCCCAAATATTGTATTTATGGGGGTTGTTGTATACGTGTATGTATGCTGTGGATCACATAAGAAAAAAAATTTTATCTTATTGGGATGGGCAAGAGCAGTAGAAGAAAAAATAGAGGATATAATACTAGACATCTTGTTTCCATAAAAGAGTTCAGAAATGTGTGTTTCATTATGACTGTAAGGGACGGAAAGGTACCCACCAATAGAATTATAAAAAATGAAAATAAGAGAACTTCTAAATTAAAAATGATGGAAAGAGTAATGAATGGCAATTTGATCAAATGAGAAAAAAGAAAGATAAAGGAAAAAAAGAAAAGGAAGAAAATAAATATCAAAGAGAAATATATTAACAATAATATCAAAGATATTTGTTAACACTAAAGATGAATGGGCTACATTCTTCTAATGAAGAATACCGTGTTGGGTTGCAAAGTAAAACACACACACACACACACACACACACACACACAGAATTATATACATAAAAGGATAATTAGTAAATATTTTTAATTTAATAACAAATTTTGCAATTTATTTTATTTTCCAGCTTTATTGAGATATAATTGACCTGTAATATTGTATAAGCTTACAGTTTTCAAGTTCTTAGCCATTATTTCTTTAAGTAAGCTTTCTGCTCTCTTCTCCCTCTCTTCTCCTTCTGGGATGCCAATAATTGCAGATTATTTCCTGTGATGGCATCTCATAGATCAGGTAAGCTTTCCTTTTTTTTTTTTTTCTTTGTTTTCCTCTGACTAGATAATTTCAAAGGTCCTGTTTTCTAATTCGCAGATTCTTTATTGTAATTGTCTCATTCTGCTGTTGATATTCTGTCTTGCTTTTTTTTTTCCCCATTTCATTCATTGTATTTTTCAGCTCCAGAATTTGTTTTGTTCTTTTTTGTGATTTCTCTTTGTTAAACTTCTCATTTTGTCTGTGTATTGCTTTGATTTCATTGAATTGTCTCTCTGTGTTTTCTTGTAACTTGCTGAGCTTCTTAAAACAGCTATTTTGAATTCTTTACCTAGTAAATCACAGATCTCTGTATCTTCCGGGTTGGTTACTGGAAATCATTGTCAATCTTTAGTGGAATCATACTTTTCTTGATTCTTCTGGTTCCTTAAAGTGTCATCTTGTTATCTCCATATGCTAAATAGCAAATCTCCACCAGTTTTTATTGACTGACTTCAGAAAAGACATGTCTTCCATCAGCTCTGCTGAGGACTTAGGCTTTCTTGGATCTATGGATACACCTGCTTCACACTTCTTTCTCCTTCTTGTGGCAGAATTCCTAAGTTTGTGTGCTCTCTTTTGACCTTGCAATGCATCAGCCCGGTGCTTCTCTTTTGCTTTCCCAATGGTATTGCTAAAGCTTAAGTTTCCATTTTCTCCCTGGCCCACAGATTTGGGCCAGCTTTCTGCAAGTGCTCACTAGCCATCTGCTAAAGTATGCTCTTATTACCATCGGGACCACCCACAAAGCTGACCACAGCACAGTGTGTGTGTGTGTGTGTGTGTGTGTGTGTGGCATGTGGGACATTCTGGCTGCTCATGGGCCAGTCGGGGGAATCCGTGGGTGAGGCATCCCCAGGGGCTTGTGGAAAGGTTTCTTGCTGGAGCCCACAACCTAATTAGTAGGATGCATGTCCCTTTAATGCCCTCCAAGAGTCCTATCTGCCATTCTTCTGGCAGCTTCCTGCCCCCTAGTAGTGCAGCTCAAGACTCAGTATTCTGAATGCGCTGAGAGAGGTGGGCCTCTCTGGCAGCATCCTGCATAGCTGGGGGAGGCCCGATGCCTGCTCACGTGCTCTCACTTCACCCTGCAGGAGAAATCACAGGCCAGGAAGGTCCCTCTTGGAACTGAGCTATGCTATCTTGGAGGAGGTAAGAGGTAAAGTCAAACTGTACTTCTTATCCTGTCAAAGGCATCCAAACTGATTTTTTTTTCTAATGGTGTGCTAGATCTTCTTCTCTGGAAATTTGGACTTTTCAAAAGGCTCTCTCATCACAGGCAATTGTGTAAGACTGTTCTCCAGGGAGTCCTCAGCCGACCACTGGACTGGACCAGAGCTGACAGGGACTGGGGCTGGTTCAGGGTCCCCTTCAGGACTATGGCTGGGAGCAAGGTCTGTGTGCGGATTATCCACCATGCAGCTTGGCAAGACTCCTCCTGAGTCCCTTGGGTGTGGTCCTGGATCCCACAGTTCCGAAAAAGGCACTTCTGTCCAGGATGGACACCAAATGCTGTTTTTTGGGCCTTCCTGCTTACTTTACTCTGGTTACTAAATATTGATGATGCATATCACAGGACAGTGAACTTTCACGTGATTTTTAGTTTCATCTCTTTACCTTTATTGACTGGTTGGCTCTTTCTTTCAATTTTCACAATAAGCAGGTGTCGTTTATCTAATCAGAAAAAAATTAAACTAGTTTTATTGTGGAGAAAAAGGTTGATATGATAATGAAATGAAATTCATTGCCCCCATTTTTTTCTTTTGGTTCTTGCTGAGAAAACAGTAAGATACTGATTCCATTTATCTCAAACTGCTAATCAGCAAAAACTGCGTTCCCATCACGGATGATTTAATTTTCAAAATCATCAACTGACTTCTGGATTTTTGTTCTGCATCTATGTGCTAGGAGCTACTTACCAGGAACTGGACATTTTCCTGTATGTCAGACCTCGTAAGTACATCAGCTCAGCTGTTTCTCAGGTCAGAATCTCTCTCTCTGTTTTTAAAACGAGAAAATTAACATGACTGAACAGCTGGTTAGTAACAGACTCAGGATTCAAATCTAGTCCTGACAAATTGCAGAGCTTGTACTGCTTGCTACTACGCTCGATCACTAAGTTTACGAAACAAACAGACCACACACCCTTGTCCTTACGTGCCTGCCATTTGTTTATTTATCTGCAGAGAAAGCTCAAAAGTAGACATCAGCCTGTTTAATCCTCAGCACATCCCCATGAGGTAGAAATGCCTATTTTTAGAGAGAAGGCAATGAAATCTCAACACTTCCCAGGGAGTAGACAAGGCGCTGGCCTTCTGCGGACCGTGGTTCCCAAACTCAACCGCACGATTTTGCGCTGTCTGGAGCCTTTGTGCTTTGAGCTTCCGCACTGATCTGTGCCTCGAAGCAGCCTACCTTGGATCAGAAACTCCAGAGAAGTTCTAGACGGCTCCCACACTAAAAATGAGCAATTAGGCTGTAAAAGGATTGATGAATCCCTTCCAGATTATCAACGCCACACTAGACTTAATAAACCATCTTTCCCCCAAGAGCTCTGGGGAGGTTTTCTTGTCATTGGAATCAATAGGAACGTGATTTTGCCTCTTGTGCAGACAGAAAGAAGAGGTTTGAGAGTACCGAGTCACCACAAAACATAATGTTCTTTGCTATTCAAGTGTAATTCAAATTTCTCTCTCCAGCCTCAAGCATGTGCTCGAACATAATCGACCAAACAGGGAGATTTGCATGCGGCCAATCGACATACCTCGGGTCACAGATGTCCTACCCATCCGCATGGTGTGTCCTAGTTTTGTTTCCCTCTCAAGGAAAACAAATATGCTGCATCCTTGTGGAGAGGAAGTGAGGGATTGAAGCTGGTCTTGACGTTTCTGTTTCTAAAGAACTCTGCTTCGCGGGGCGTTATTGGAACATAAGCTGCTTTGTGTCCATGAGGGGTTTCTGCAGCCCCACCCCCATCCCTGGCTCCGACCCCTCTCGCATGGTCCGAGGACCGTGTTCATCACCTGGAGTGAAAGCTGACAGGAATGAGCACAGGCAGGGAGCAGGGAGACACGCACGCATTGTCATGCATGACTGGCCAGCAGCCATCAACGGCAATTAAACATGGAGAGCTCGGGATCTTTTTGGACAGGTTCAAGTTCCCTGGCACTGCTGTGATTAGATGTTTTGCACTGTTTCCCTGTAGTCAGGATGTGACATATTCCCTTCCTCTTGCTCTTTTCTCATCTCTTCTGTGCTGTCCTGGTGCTGTCTGCTCGCCCAGCACAGACATTTAGATAACTTCATTTTGACAAGAGTTTGGTCAAAGCAGATCCAAGAGGCACCACACCAGCGGTGGTCCTGATTCAAGAGAAATCAGCCTTTAAAAAATGCTGTATTCTTTTCCAGACGCATGCATTTTAGCTTAGTCGGTATAACCTGCCAAGGGAGAACTCCTGCTGCTATTTCCTTGTGTTTGTGGTAATTTACTTCCTGAACTGAATTCTGCAATTTGGCTTCTTTAGAATTCTGCTGTTTTTGAGGGAACCAAATGCTAAAGCTGTGCTTTTTCAGTGATGTTGGTCACTTAATTCTCTCAAAGTTTGAGGTGTTGCTATGATTCCTCATGTGACTGGTATATAAGTCAGTGGAATTATATTTATGAAATTGGCCTTGCAAGCAAGAGAGACTGGCTCATTTTAACAGGGTTAGATATCTAGTTCAGAGTATGGGGAAAAGAACTGAGGAAGGAAAGGAACCCTCTCCTTCTAGGATAAGTAAAACTAGAGGGAGGAAATTATCATTGTTCTCCTGCCCCTAAGATCTGCCTACAATCATGACCAACTTCCCTTGGTTTGATCATTGGCATCACTCCTTTATTAACTGAGAAAATCACAAACATTTAAAGAATTGCTTCTGTGTGCAAAGTAGGTATGCAAAAAGTCTGATTCAATGTGCAGAATGCTTAGTAAGCTCTGATATGTGTCAGGAGCTGTCTGAAGCTTTGGGGTACAATGAGGACTACGATTGGGGGCCAGCTGCCAAAGAGGGGACACAGACATTTCTAAAAGCAAGTGTAATCATGAAGACTTGAAAGGGGGGGCATCCGGGAAGTGAGGCTCTGAAGTCACAAAATGATAAGGTCACCGGGGTGTGGAACAGACAACAAACACCTATTAGATGCAGCAAAATAAAATGAGTTTTTTGAACATGTAACTGAGGGGAAGGGAGATACTAAATTGTAACTAGCAGGTAAGAGGCGATCAGTTAAGTTAACTTAAAAGCCCAGCGCCCATTTTACTACTGTAAGATGTGTAAAACATTAACAGAGACGAGTGTGCTGTGCATTATTTTATCATCAAGAACCTACACATATTTATAAGGCCGTTTGTAGCTGCAAGGCTGACCTCTCAAGTTTTTAAATATTGAGGTCTCTCTTCTTCGGGGAGTTTCTGGGAATTGAAATCAGAAGTTTGGGAAGGCAGTACTTACTCTGTTTGGCTCTAAGGCAGGAAGAAATGTGTCTAGTTCATGACTTAACTAACGTATTCCCTTTGCCTCCTCAACACTTGGGTTGGAAACTAAAAGCTGTAGACAAATAGGAGGCTTTTCCAGGCGTACACCAAGGATCACAGACTAAAGCTGTTTGAAAGGGAAATCACTTATATTTTGATACATGACAGAAACTCTGCTTTCTTGCCGAGGAACGGTCCCTGCAGGTATCCCCTGGATGCGGGGCTCATGACCCGCATCTTTAATATTGTGCAAAGAAACAGGAATTGTACCGCAGTCCATCCGAAGGAGAAAAGCTGGAGATGAGAAAGTATATAGACTAACCCTGGCTTGAATTTCAGTTCCCTGCCTTACCAGCTCTGTGGCTTGGGGTTAGTTTCGTAACTTCTCAGCCTTTAAATTTCTCTTCTGCAAAAGGAAAGTTATACCTATTCATTAATAGGATTATTATGGCTTGTTATCAGAGACAATGAATGTGGAAAGGACCTAACAGTTAGAAGGTGATCAATAAATATTATTGATAATTATTATGACTATTATCATGCAGGTTCTAGTGACTGCAACCTTGGAACAGCCTAGATGTTTTGAACCCTTGACAGCTGCTAGTTAGAAACTAAGAGGTAAGCAGACAAAATTGGATTCTGGCTTTATTAATTTTATAAACCCGACTTAAGCTCATGCTTATTGTTTTGGAGTCCAGCTTTCAGGAGCTGTCTGCACATCCTCAATTACCTAATTCTTTTCCAAACATTTCCAGTGGCTGCTCCCTTAAAAAGTCTCTAAGGAGGATTTATATCTAATGTATGGGAATCTAAAGAATCAAGCATGTCAGGGCATCAATACTAGCAAAGCCTCTTGACATTGATTTTTCCTCTCTGTGAAATGGGGATAAATGGATCATTTACTAGTGAGATACATCTGAGAAGCAGCAAATAAAGATGACTAGAAAGCAACATAGGAAGTATAGTATGTGTATCAGTTAGCTTTTGCTGTGTAACAAACTATCCCAGAACTTAGTGACTTAAAACACAATCATTGTTAGCTCACTGTTCCATGGGTTGGCAGTTTGGGGTGAGTTCATATGGCCAATTCTTTTGATTTTATCACTTATATGTCTGCAGTCTGCTGTCAGATAGACCAAAGCCTGGGTGGGCTAGGTTGGCCCCACTCACATACATGGCAGTAGGCAGGCAGACAGCAAAGGCAGCTAAGTTTCCCTTTATGTGACCTCTCCAGAAGCCTAGCTCATGCTTTTTCATATGGTGGATTCAGGATTCCAATTGCAGCAAGAGAAAGCAAACATTGCAACATATTTGTTAATGTTCCATCTGCCAAAGAAAGTTACATGGCTAAGCCCAGATTTAAAAAAAAAAAAAAAAGAATCTGGTAGAGAAATAGACTCCATGTCTTTACAGGAGGAGCTGCAAAATATTGCGGGTATATTTTTAAAATCTACCACAGTGAAGAAATGTAAATGAAATAGAAGTCCCAGATCTACTGTCTAGGCAGACAGGCAGAAGTGTAAAGAACAATACAACTTACAGAGCACCTGATAAGATGAGAGCTGATTGAAGATCTTTTGAACAGAATTTCTGTGAGTGGGGGTGGACTGGGGAGACTCTGTTTAGTACAGTAGAAATTGTTAGCATTTGCTATTGTTGTTGTTAACAAGCTATGTGCTGTTGGTTTGGTTGCCTGGAGTAGAGAGTTCAGGTTGGGCAATTATGGGGAAAGTTGATAACCAAGATGAAAAGTGCGAGTAGGAAGAGGACCTTTGATTAATACTTACTTTTCCGGAAGTCAGAAGACATAGATTCTACTCTGGCTTTACCACTCACGAAAACATAAGACCTTGTACAAATTAGTTCACTTCCTTAAACACTTACCTATAAAATGGAAATCATGGAATAGTAATCTATTAATTCTATTTGCATTCTAAGAATTGATTTTACCTTTAATGAATATTCACTCACTTAATGTATTTAGACCCTCCCAGCTTAGGGCTTACAGAATAATGTAGAACTAGACCATTCATTCCTCCAACACCTATCTATGGTGTTATAGTCTCTATGCCAGGAATTGGGAAACAACAATGAGCAAGATGGACAAGATCAAGTCCTTGTTGGTGGCTGGGGTAGGGGTGAGGGAGAGACAACAAAAAGAAAGCCAAGTTATTCAGCTTCCATTTGGCCTCTTCTCTTTTTTATCAAGTAAAATGATACTCATAAATTAAACAGGCAGAACACAAATGTTGAAAAAGACATGGAACTCCAGGATAGGCCACAGTGACGGGGATAATATTACAGATGACGCAGGCATAAAGAAAAGAATAAGATGAAGTGTTGGGATGTGCAGTTCACAGTGGGAAGGTTTGACATGGAAGGGGACAGCTATTTGTTGGCATTATGTCCTTATTTGTGTCATAAGCTTGTATCTTTTTTTTTAAGATTGATTTATTTATTTGAGTGTGGGGGTGTGTACATGAGTGGGGAGAGGGACAGAGGGAGAGAAGCTCATGCAGACTCCTTGTTCAGCATGGAACCAGGCGCCGGGCTCGATCTCATGACCCTGAGATCATGACCTGAGCTGGAATCAAGAGTCAGCCACTTCACCGACTAAGCCACCCAGGCGCCCCAGCTTGCATCATTCTGATTTAGATTTTGTCTAAAAATCAAGGGCAAATAAATACGTTCTGTTTAGCAGAGTAGTCAATGGCACTATGGAATCATTGTTATTAGAAGTATTTACATTCTCATGAAACTTCTTTCTCGGAAAGCTGTCTTTTAATTTCCACCATCATTTATCACAAAGCTTAGTCATTTTCTTGCACAACAGACTAAGGCGATTGCCTTGAGCTAATAAATCCTTCATCATCATCTTCAACAACACCTTTGTAGCTAGTAGAGTGCTCTGGCACACTTTATCTTATATGATTTTTATATCTTCTCTGTGAGGCTGGCAAAGCAAGTCTGATCTTACCCCGTTTTACAGATAAGAAAGCAGAGGCTCAGAAAATGCGAACAATATGTCGCGATAACAGAGCGGGGAAGTGCTGGTATCTACTCAAAATCAAATCTTTGCATTCCATATCCCATGTTCGCTATACTTACACATCTTTTTCTTTAAAGATTTTATTTATTTATTTATTTGAGAGTGAAGGCAAGAGAGAGAACACGAACGGGTGAGGGGCAGAGGAAGGAGCAGGCTCTCCGCTGAGCAGGGAGCCCGATGTGGGACTCGATCTGGGAACTCTAGGATCGTGACCTGAGCTGAAGGCAGGCACTCAACCGACTGAGCCACCTAGGCGCCCCTATCCTTAAACATCTTATGTTCGTTAATGTAAATGTGTCTTCCTCCTCCTTCCCAAAAATGTGGACTAAATCATTCACAAGCTTAACTTATCTACATTTATGAATGGAAGATTTGCCTAGGTTACATTTAAATTCCAATGTAACCAGGCTAATGTCTCTGATTTTTCTCATTCTCATGCTCTTAACATATATACTGTTCCTCTGATGAGATTTCTCAGGTCTGGTTTTGCCTCAAAGTTGAAAGGTTCGGTGGGTCCAACACACTGAGTTTTTAGGGTCCTGAGACCGTGTGCTTTGTGATACCGTGTGGTTAGGAGGATTGCTTCAGCCAGTTCTCATGAGTGCCTGCTCACAGGGTTGGAGCTCTCAGGACCCTTTGGAGATAAACATCTTAATATAACAGGTACGTAAGATTCCCGTTATCACTCCAGAGGAGCCAATTCCTGGCTAATCCTCAGTGTTTGGCTTATCTCACCAAATCCTTCTCTAAAACAACACTTTTCTCACACGATGAGATCATTCGTGGGAGGGAAACTTACAATTTAAGAAGGGAAATAAAGAATAGTCTGGCATTTCTTGTTAATTTGATAGTTATTCTTAAACAACTCAAAGGCATTTGAAATGAGTTATTTATTTTGCCACTGATGCCCCTGTCTCAGAACAAAAGCAAATGTACTATTAATTCTCATTTGCAACACTCGTTTGATTTCGATTTTCATCTCAATTTACTTTTATGCTTTGTGGTGGTATGGCTGTGTGTTTAGGGTCCAGGGATGTTACGATAGAAAGATTGGATTATATTAAAACAAATGCTTATGAGGATTGTTTTGTTTTGTTTTGTTTTTAGATTTTACCTGTCTTTTGGTAAGTACACCCCCTTGCCGCCCTCCCCCTCCCCCGTGCTCCAGCCCCCATTCTGCAATATCACTAATTTGGTAATACCTATTCTTTTGAAAAGTGACCCCTCCTTTTTTTTTTTTTTAAGAACCTCTGAGTATTCCATTAACTGCTAGATTGGTTCCACAATGTCTTTGTAATGGCTTTTTGCCTCCTGGGAGATTTCTTTCTATCTTATATCCTTAATTAATAAGTTCTTTACCAATTGCCACACAATAATAGAATATTCTTTTAAGCTTAGCAAATGTGTTGGTGCTTGTTAACTCATTCTCGGTCTTTATCCTAGAAAATCTGGGTGGTTACCGTTGTTGGAATTTCTGTGCCCCTAACCATTGGTGTCCGAGTCCTAAGAGAAAAAGATGGCACCATTGATCCCCCAGCCTTCAAATGAGCTCAGGCAGGTAACCACTTGTGGATGAGAAAGGCTGAGCAGCAAGTAACAGCAAGAGCTGGAGAACAGAGGTTCAGAAAATCATTTAGATTCTTAAGGGTTCTTGAGGAAAGAAAAAGCCAGAGATGATGCTACCAGTAACCTGTTATAATGCATCTGACTATAACTTCCCATTGGCCAATGAGACGTAATCCAAGGGATGCTTTCCCGTCATCACCTCATTCACTGATTTGTTCATTTAACTCATTCATTCATTCATTCGTTCTTCATATTTTTCAGCAATTAGTATGCACCAGGTTTGGACTGACAAAAGGAAGTAAGACACAATTCTTACACATAAGAAAAACTGTTCCAGGGGCACCTGGGTGGCTCAGTCTGGTAAGCGGCTGCCTTCAGCTCAGGTCATGATCTCAGCGTCCTGAGATCGAGCCCCACATAAGGCTTCCTGCCCAGCAGGGAGCCTGTTCTCTCTCTCCCTCTACCTGATGCTCTGCCTACTTTTGCTCTCTCTCTAGCTCTCTGTCAAATAAATAAATAAAACGTTTAAAAAAGAAAAGAAAGTGTTCTGTCTTGGGTCTCCATAGAAGACCAAGTGAATAGGAGCTATATAGAGGGAGGATTTTATTAGTAGAATATTCTTCTGATGCAGTAGGGAAGACGATCCTATCCTGCGCCCTAAGGATTTATATGCCACACGGTAATGAAATATTAACCAGAAATTGTTCAAAGGACTGAGGGAGTCCAAAGTAAGAAGCTGCAATGCCACGATAAATTCAGGTCTAGGAGGGGTAGAAGTGAGGATTTGGGTGAGATTAGAGAATTCTAAAATACAAAAAATTAATGGGACTGAAGAGTTAGTTCAGGTCTGTCATTTTATAGGTGAGGAAACAGGCACAGGGAGGTTAAGTAAGCTGTCAAAGGTGAAACAGCGAATTCTTGGTAATATGACTCTTGCCTCGCTTTTTTTCTATTCAATCCAGTGACTCCTACTGAATATTCTGAACCAGAGTATCGAATTCATCTCCTTTCTTCATATTCCCTCCACCTACTTCAGTCCCTCATTGTCTGCCATCCAGACAACACAAATAGCCACAGTCTGGGTTTTCTTCTCTTAGACGTTTTTCACTCTATCCTTTATCCAGCGCCTACCCAGAATTATCTTCTGTATTAAGAGCCCCCTGCTCCAAAACCTTCAATGGATCCTATGCCCTACTGAATAAAAGCAAATTTGGTACAGCATTCAAAATCTTCCAAGATCTGCCTCCAGTCTGTCTCTCTTGACTCTTTCTACGTTTCATTATGAATCCAGTGCTCTAGTGGTCCTTACCACGGCTTTAACAGACCAACTTCAAGTGTTTGCTCATGCTTTCCCTTCTGCTCGCATTCAACTAACACATGCCAAGTACTGTCCTAAGTGTTGGGGATATAGAGTTGAGCAAGATGGACACCGTCTCTGTTCTCCAGGGGTAATGTTCTGGTGTAGCACCTTTGGTCAGTGTCCTGTATAATATTATCATTTTCTTCATGTGCTATAAGGCAAAAAGGATTGGGAACACTGTTCCAGTCGATGATTTGAAGGCCTTTTACTTCTTCACGTGTTCATTCTTCATATTGATTTTTCAAGACAAAACAAATGCAATGTTCTCTATGAAACTGTCCTCAATTCCCCCCATTGGTAACTTCCCTTCTGCGTGTTCATGCTGAAGTCCTGTCTACGTTCATTCCATTGACAAATATTTATTGCCCACCCTCTACAAATGTCAGACGCTCTGTAAATGGATCTAGGTGTTAGAATTACAGCAATGAAAGAGAATATGACTCCTTCACTGGACCATAAGCGGATTGAGGACAGGAACCACTGCTCAGTCATCTTGGTATCCTTAGCCTATTTAAGAGACTTTTTTTTTTTGAGTGTTTCATTATCTTCTAGATTCGCTCCACAATATATTTGCTCAATTAATAATGATGATGATGATGATGATGATGATGGTGATGATGCTGGTGATGGCTTCCCATGTACTGTTTTTTAATTAAAAAAAATTTTTTTTAAAGATTTTATTTATTTATTTGAGAAAGAAAGAGAGCATGAGCAGAGGGAGGGGTGGGGGGTGGGGGCAAGCAGACTCCCCGCTCAGTGAAGAGCTGGATGTGGGGCTCCATCCCAGGACCCTGAGTTCATGACCTGAGCCAAAGGCAGACACTTAACTGACTGAGCCACCCAGGCGCCCTCCCATTTCATCATCACAACAATCTTACAAAGTAGCTATTCTTATCTTCCTCAATTTACAAATGAAAAAACCAAAGCATGAAATTGTTGGCTAACTTCCTTAAGGTCGCACGGGTGGAAGGTGGCAGAAGTATTGAATACACGCTTTATTAGTTGAAGTGTGTCACACGATTCATCCCATCTTGAGGCCAGCTGATATTGAAAATAAAATTATTGAGAAATTGCCGGCAGTTTGGTGTTTCCTGAATCCAAAAACCAAAAATGTCTACAACCCCTTGATCCCAAAGTAAAATATAGGTCATAACCCTGAGGCACGGAATGATAAACCATTCGCCAAACACGAAAAGCAGAAGGTAGATTAGCAACGCCCAAGCAGTGGGGGTTTAGTTTGAGGATAAGTTAGAATCCTTCACCAAAAGAGTGCTAAAACTGGCCCCCTAATTCTAGAAGGTTATGGAGGCTTTACGTCAAAGTCAGTAACTGACACTAGAAGTTTAATTATGCACCTACCTGAGGGAGGAGGGTCTCCTGAAGTCTCTGGTTCTCGAGGTTTCTGCTCTGGTCAGCAGTGCTACACTCGTACTTCATCCCACAATTTTTCTGTGGCTAATACACAGTGCCAGTGGGCCCATCCATCTCTGCCCTCTCCCTGAAAGGCGAAATCTCTTCAGAAAAAATGCTGTGTCAAGAGCAAAGCACCACAAAAACTAAAAATTGCAAGAAGACATAGGAAAAGACTAAATCTGCCAGCAGGGATTTGGGTGTCAGAGACTGTGATTACCTGAGTTGGAGCCTGGCAAGCAAACAGGGATTACTGCAGAAATAGGAAGGCTTCCATCCTGTGAGGAGTTCCAAGCAAGCTGTGGGGACCAGGGGTGGTCAGGGCCTGTGTTTTATGTTTCGCTTGATTTCTGCCACCCCCGGGAGCACAGTGGCCCCTTGCTGAAAAACTCCTTTCCAACTGACTTGAAGAACAGCATTGCTAACGAAAGCATCAGCATTACCAATTGCTCAGGATAGCCTCGGAAGCAGAAGGGATTTAAGTGTTGGCAGGATTATGAAACGCAGTCCAAGCGGGTGAGTAGGAGAGAGGAAGGGAGCAACTGCTATTTCAGAAGCACAGACAGGTAGTGCTTAGAAACTCCTTAGTGGCTCTCAAATCTTGTTGTTCCCCTCCTTCCCACATCCGCCAGCCCTTCAAACTTTTTGCCTGGCTTTTTTGCCTAGCTTGTTGCAATGGAGACACAAAACTCTAGGGGGAGCTCAAGCTTCCTTGGTGGGTTCTGTGCTCTAGGCTGGGAGAAGAAACTCTCCATCCTGCTGCAAAATGCACAGTTAATGAGCCTTATGGCAAGAACCGAGAAGCTGACGGCTGTCTGTCAGAAGCCCTTCCATCAGAAGCTGTCTGGTCTCTTGGATAGTTCCATCTATTGTGTGCTGTGGCAGAGCAGCCTGGAACTTCTTACATGAAAAGCAAAATGGTTCAACGATTAAAAACAAAGGACAGGGAGCGCCTGGGTGGCTCAGTAGGTTAAGCGTCAGACTCCTGGTTTCCACTCAGGTCATGATCTCAGAGTCCTGCGATCAGCCCTGCATCGAGCAGGGTGTGGAGGTTAAGATGCTTAAGATTCTCTCTCCCCCCTTCCTCTGCTCCTTCCCCCTCCCTCCCCGAGCTAGCCCGTGAGTGAGTGCAATGCTCTCTAGCTCACTCTCTCTAAAAAAGAAAGGAAAGAAAGAAAGAAAGAAAGAAAGAAAGAAAGAAAGAAAGAAAGAAAAAGAAAAGAAAAAGAAAAAAGGGCAGCCTACGGGGTAAAGGGGTGGGAGAATTCTTTCATTTCATGGGTTTTATGGGTTCAGAGATTCCGTGTGGGATGATGAAAGGTCTGGAGTGGTGATGGATACACAGCTATGTGAATTTACTTTAATGGCACTAATGGCACACTTAAAAATGTTAAAAAGATATACATTTTATGTTTATGTTATCACTCTTTAAAACAAACAAATGGCATTGGCGGAATATAGGTCTGGATGAACTTCTCCAGTAAATTACTCTTCAAATCATCTTCTTTATAGGAAATGTGCTCAGAGAAGCCAAGGGTGGAGTCTACCCTCTCATCTCACAGAGGAGGACTCTAGGACCACATACAACCCATCTGGATCTTGGCACACTGTCCCATAGCCTTGAACTCTGTGTCTGTGTCTGCACCCAGACACTACTGTCCATCTCCACACTTTGCTCAGACCATTACCCAGACCTTCCCCTCCCTATCGCTTTGTGGGGCTAAGTTATCCCCTCAAGACTCAATTCGGGTGTCATCCTCTCCTGGTGAGATGGAGTGGATACCTCTTCTCTGTGCCCACCTGTGCTTATTATCTCTCTCCCTAAACTGAAGAGTGAACTTCCGGAGCATAAGGACTGTTCTTAAATCCTCAAACTAACGGCTGTATGTGGCACATAGTAGGTGCTCTATGATATTTGTGAAACTCAGCTTCACACACTATCGCTTTATTTATTTATTTAGAGAAAGTGCCCAGGAGCAGAGGGGGGTGGGACAGAGGGAAAGGGAAAGNNGAAATCTTAAGCAGGCTCCATGCTCAGCTCAGAGCTGGATGGGGGCCTCAGTCTCATGACCCTGAGATTATGACCTGAGCTGAAATCAACAGTAGGCACTTAACCGACGGAGCCACCCAGATGACCCAGCTTCACATGAAGCCCCCTAACACACCCCATTCCCCAAACCCCCACAGGTGCCAGAATAACTGAACTTGGAGGATGACACATCCTGTGTAGGGAGAACTCTAATTCCTATGGAAGGAGGAATGTGCGGGTGCAGATGGGAGCCCCCACGCCCAGCACACAACTCCACACCCGAGGCAGGCTTCCTAGAAGGAAAATCCTGCAGCACGGCGCTGAGCTAAGTTGGCTGTTCCATTCACGCCTACCTCCACTTGATGTCACTCTCACTGCCCAGTAGAACTGTGTGTCAAAGGCCTTCGGTCACAGAGCTCTTACATTAATCACTCTGGAAAAGCACAGCTAATCCAGGTTTGGGAGGATTTGGGGGTTCCCTGATGACGGGGAGCTACCTGCAATGCATCGTCTTGCCTGGACACTCCCCTGACTCCAAGTGCAAGATACGCCTGCCCTGTCTCATTTCCAAGTTCTTTGTCCCGAAGACAACCCGGGGCGAGAGTTCCCCTGCTTGTGGTGCTTGGCCCTGAGCCAGGCATGCAAGGGCAAATGCTTGCCTAAGACGGGACTGTGCATTGGGGATGAAATTCAGGAGCTTTCCTTCCTGCTCTTCATGGGAACTTTATTTTTCTGTTGTGAATTCTCCAGTTTATGAGTTGACCAATTAATTTTTCCCCAAGATAGAAGTTTCCTGTAGGCTCATTTGTAAGTCCCGAGAATGCAAAAATAAACGAAGAAATAGCCTGGTTCATAACAACGAGTAAAGAGTCGGACTACCAGTTCTTTCCCTGGCCGGGCTACTCACTTGCTAGGTGACCTTGAATGGATCACCTCAGCAGGTTGTGTCCTTTAAATGGGGTGGTTTTTTAAACCAGATAACCCGTGTGGATAGTTTTAGGTTCATGATGAGGAAAATGTGACACTCTTTCTAGAAAACTTTTAAGGAAAATTGACACTTTAAAGCCTGGCTGTCATTAATCTCCTTTTCGATCCCGATCAGTAACTTACAACGTGGGGAATTCACAACCATAAAGACGGGGGAGCCGGCATCCTGCGTGCCCTTTCCCCCCCTCCTCTCTTTCACACCGCGGCAGGCTCATCAAAGGGCCACGTGACCGAAGACGGTGCACTTAGCTGCTTTAAGCCTGGATTTAAACAATTGCTCACAGTGAAACCCATCTCTCCCTGGTGAGCCATTTCTTGCCAGAGCCCATTGGCCAGGATGAAGCACTTCGGGGACGGCCGTCTGCGGCTCCGAGGAGGCTTCTCGCCGCTGTCTGCTTGCAGCCTGAGCAGCAAAGACGGCCGGTTCACAGCTCTTGCTCGGCGTCACGTCCAAATGAGTTGTGACACCGCCGCAGAGCCGTGCCTCTTGCTCTTCTCCAGCCTGGCGTGAGCGCTTTATTTTTCTTTGCTGCTCCTTCCTTATCAGTGAGTTGTCTTGAGCTCTCAGACGGCTCTGAAGAGGGTCTAAGGAGCAGCAGGACAGACCGTGCTCAACGACTCAGCTCTGCCTCCCGTTCCCTCGGGTGCGGTGCCTGCGTGTGGCCCTTGGTGATTCCCAGACAAATGTCATCTAGAATGTGCTCGATGGAAGAGACGCAGTTTTGTCAACCACGCACATTAACGAGCCACAGAGCCACAGACACATTCAAACTACTTAGGAAAAGGAAACGTTGGTCCAAAAATTTTTCTTCAGAGCACTTATCATCGGTAATAGGTAATTATGCATAATATTTTTTGTTTACAAGTATCTCCCACATAGCTGGTGGATTGCACAAGAGCACGAACCATGCTTATTTGATCTCCTTGAACTTCAGAACTAAGGAAGGTATACAGTTCACGGTTGTACTCACCAGGAAAATATTTGGTGAAAAACATCAAACCCTTCAGAAATCCTTATTACATAGAATCCCGAAGGGTTGAAGTGGATTAAAGAACTTCAGTGAATATCTTTTAACTTCCCTCTTTTACAGATCAAGACATGGAGTCTAAGAGGGTGAAGGTTACCTCAGGTTACACAACATATTACCAGCCGAGGAGTATGCTTCTGGAAGTTCCTTCATATCAATTCTATTTTGTCCCTCTGTGTGCCCAGGGCTCAGATAGTTCCTGGTGTGTGGTAGGTGTCAAGTTCTCATTCCAGGGGCCACAGTTTGAGACCCACTGGTCTATTAACACTTAGCTGAGACATCATACATTTAACCAAAACAACATTTGGGACTTGCTTTGCCTTCACCCCTCCCTGCCTTTCATAGGACCTTTCTTCAAAGTCACCCAATACACATGCTTCTACCAGAGCACTTTCCGTATTAGAATAAGACTCCCTCTGCCTGCTGGTCTCCCCCAGGCAACTGCAGGTTCCTTGAGGAAGGGCCTCATAGTCCTCTGTCTCCCTCTCAGCCCAGCACGGTGCGCACACATAACAGGAGCTCGACGGTGTGATTGGAGAAGACCGGAGGGCAGCTCTAAACGTCCGCTGTACAGATGCCACATGCCGGTCTTCCAAACCCAGCAGACACCAGACAATAGTTAAGGATGATGGAAATCATGGAGAATGTCTGCAAGAGCCCTTGTCCCATAAGACCTTGGCCACACACCATGCGGGGGCAATGCGCGAAGGGCCAGAGCGTGGCAGGGCCGAAGGATCTCAGTCCTCCCCCGTGTGTGCGCGGGGAAGGACTGAGATAAACGAGGCCGTTTGCCAGCATGGAGCACCTACTCTCCAAATGTTTTGCTGTTTGCTGTGGCCACTGGATGCGTCGTGTCATTATCCCACTTTCAGGGTGAACGATCTACAGTGGACTCTCTGCGCAGGGTTAAAATACAGCAGTGGAACTCTGGGAAACAAGCTGAAGCATCATTAAAATGAGGTTGGTGCCGACGTAACCACGGTGAAAACTCCGGGCAAGTCACCTGGTCCAGATGCTGGCTGTAAATGTTCTAGATGTCAGGAGTCCTGTGGAGGGCACAGACTTTGAAGTCGGAGCCCGCTTAAAATCATGTCCCTGCTCCTTTCTGACTATGTGAGCAGAGCAAGTTGCTAAGCTTTGAGCTTCAGTTCCTTCATCGGTAAAATGGAGCTAAAATCTTTGCCCGTTCTGTTCTGAGGATTAGGTGAGGTAATGAATGTAGAGCACCCAGCACAGGGCCAGGCACATGGCAGATGATGAGAAATTGAGCTATAATAATAATAATAGTTATTATTAATATTACTATCATTTCACCAACTCCATAATAATACTCCATATAATCAGAGATGCTTTTACATAAGTTAATATGTAATGTAATGTAATATGTAATGTATTTTAATAAAAACTGAATCAAATGATCAGAACCCAATTCCACCTTCACGTGGCAGGAACAGTGACACCAGCATTCGAGGGATATTCTGGCGTAGTTATTTTAGTTGTTGTCATTGTTTTTTTCAATACAGCAGTGAAAATTGCCACTCAGAATAAATAATCCCAAGTGGAAGAGGAATTTGAAAATGACAATGTTATTGATATTATTATTAATAGCACTCATTTAATGAGCGCCTAACGTGTGCCCGAAACTGTGCTAAGAGCTGTAGAACGATAATATCTATTTAACCCTCAGGACTAGGAAGGACCTAGTTTTATTATGAGGTAGAGTCTTTGAAGTAGGTACCGCTATTCCATGCAGTTGGTACTATTATTGCCCCCATTTTAGAGACAACGAAACTGAGGCTTGGAGACAAGTAGCTCAGGGATGAGGCCAGAGATGTGCACAAGGGGCAAAAGCAACTCAGCGAGGTCACACGGTTGGGCCAGGACTCAAAACCAGGTCAGCCTGACTCAAAGGTCGTGCCCTTGCCCACCACCTGTATGGCTGGGAGTGGGAATGGTGCTATGTTCAAAGCTCTGGGCTCGCTGTGGTGAAGGATTTAAAAATACTCGAGTCCAGATTTTGTCATCAAAGCAATTTACACATAACAAAAGGTATAAAAAGAAATCAAAACTGAGTACAAAGTGAGGTGTGGGCAAGGTGCAGAAGCGCTGAGTAAGAACTCAGGCGGCCTCTAGCTTCCAAATTGGAAGTCTTCTGCTCTAGCTGGGGCCTCTTTTTAATTCCTGTCTGAGTGGCACAGTTCAAGACAGACTTTTTCCAAGATCTGGGGCGGAGAGGCTGGATGGACTGCTTTTAAATCCACAAACTCCCCCTCATCCGGCCATCAAGCCAAGATGTCGTTTCTTTCCAAGATATCTCAGACGCAGTTATCCAGGCATTTAAGTTGCATATCTAAGTTGAAATCATAGGCTGCGCTTTGCTGCTGTCCTCCTGGGGGGTTGGCTTCTCACACCCCCCACCTCCAGTCTCTTAAAAATGTCAATCTCTCATCTTAGCTGTTAACAGGATCGTAGGAAACTCTCTTCTCACACTTTTCCACTCACTTCCTCTGATCTCAGGATTTCTGATCTCGGGGTGTCCTGGGTGAAGGCTGGCTGGTTAGCGATGAGGGTAGATCAGTCCTCTTTGCAAAGTTGAACTAATTGGTAAGGGTTGTTCTTACAATGCATTTTTAACGCACCTGCTGTGTATGTGGGGCGTGTAACTTTCTGTTGTTGTTTTCAGAAATTAGTATATGATTGAGTTTTTTGTTGGACTTTATTTTTATGCAGATACTGGTGTCAGAAAGAAACGAAGGCAAAAACTTCATTTCAGTGAAATCAATGGAGGTCCTGATATAACTATCATGAGGCCTAGGTATAGATACATATAGAGTATAGGGGCCCAGCTTTTGCCCATAGCAGTGACCCATGAGCATGGAACAGTGTGGAATATAGGAAGCAAACCTATAGGGATAAGGGGCATTTCAGTGTTCTTGGCAGAACCAGGACAATTGCAGCAGAAGATGGTAATGAGTGGTTCTGCGACCTCGCGCAGGCACCAGTACGAGCATGACGGAAGCAAGGGAGTAGAAGAGAAACAGACCCACCTGGACAGGAGGAGAAGGGTTGATGCTAGAGAGGAAAATGCTGGAGACAGATCCTGTTTGACCATTTCTCTTAGGTCTGGAGATGTCGGAGTGATAACAACCACACCCCCTCCTCACCCTCGTCCTCACACTACAGTAATAACAGAAGTAGTTGTTGTGTACTGAATGTTGTTTATCTTATGCCAAGAATCACACAGATGCTATGCAAGGACTTTCTGCTTCACTCGAGTTAGACAAGGGCCTTCGGATATGTTAGTGTTCACTTAAAGTCAATCAGGAATTTTCATTATCGGAGAAAAAAAATGCCTTCTTTTTTTAGTGTAAAACAGTGGGCTAAATACAATAAAACACTGAGCAGAAAGTGAGCTCACAGTTCGAGGAGAGATTTCGATTTGCTTCGTAGGCTTAGTTAGGTAGGCTCTCAGGCCAGGCTGTTCTATGCACGTTTCCATAGCAGGGACATTCTCTATTGGAATAAGGCTATTCCAATCTCAGTTATGTGATCGCTGTTCCTTTTGCACTGGTCAACCAAAATGAAAGAAAACTTGATCTATCATATCTAAAATGAAATCAGTGGGCATTCCATGCGTGCTTAAGAAGAGAGCTCATAGAAGAGAGCGGGGTGTTACATTGACATCTTACGTGTCCACAGACCAAGGCAGCAGATCTATCCCCATACTGGGGTACTACCTTTCAGAGACGAAAAAGCTCCTATTTGGGCCTCTACTGAACATATCTAACTTTAAACAGTTTTATCACCAACGTGTGGGTCCCAGAGGAAGCCTCAAGGGTCAAACTTGAGCAGCCCGCCACTGCAACTAAGCAAGTTGTTGCCGATCATTCAGTCCACACTGTTGGCTTGTAGAAGAAGGACAGAACATATACGAAGGAGTTACAAACAGCCAAGCCTCCATCATTTGAATTTCATTTGAACATCAGACATTATTGAGAAACTATGTCCTGGACAATGGGCCAGGCCCTAGGTGGAGAAAAATGAATCTTCAAGGTTCTAGACTTCAAGTAGCTCATGGTCTAGTTGGGCTGGGGGTGGGGGAGGATGATTCTGTATTAGTGAAAAGTATGAATTACTTGAATTTTATTTATTTATTTGTTTGTTTGTTTGTTTATTTTATTATTTGAATTTTAGTGAAAAGTATGAATTACATGAATTTTCAAGTCATGATTTCTTAAAAGTAAAATGCCGCCAATTTGAATGAGTCAGTTCGGAGTGCACATTCTTGGGTCTTGCCTACTGAATCAGAAACTCTATTTGCAGTGTCCAGAAAGCTGAGTTCTTCCAAGCTTTCTGAGTGATTCTGGGGTAGCTAAAGTTTGGGAACTGCAGGATCAGAGCACACGACACAGGAGTTGTGGTGAGGCAGGCGTGGTCAGGTAGCATCGCACGGAGACACTCACGTGGGTTGGAAGGAGATTTGACAAAGACATGCCACTGAAAAGTCTCCAAGCAAAGGAGTCACATGGTGCTCTTTGTGGTTTTGGAAGAGCAAGAGGAAAAAAACTCACCGAAATTGTCTTACTTTAATGACAACAGACATATAAATGTCTCCCAAAAGCCCAGCTTTGCAAGAATTCAGAAGGAACCCAAGGGGGGAAAAAAGAAATCCTGGATTTCTCAGCCTCCCTTGCAGCTAGAGGTGGTCATGTGATACAGCCAGCAGTCTTCTGGGGAAGACTTCCAAGAGAGTTTTTGATTCCTCCATGAAATGAGACAAACATGACTGGCATGCTACCTTCCCCTAGTTCTCTTCATCTTACCTTGGTTCTGGACATATGGCTGGGTCCAAAGAAGCCAGCTTGGAACAATGAGGAAAAACCCAAGGGAATTAGAGGAGATTGAGCTGCCGAACCAACACAGAGACCACTTCTTGACTTTCTTTTTTTTTTTTTAATTTATTTTTACTGAGATATAATTGGCATACAACACTGTGTAAGTTTAAGATATTCAACTTGCTGACTTGATACCTTTATATAATGCAATATAATTACCACCGAAGCTAACACCTCTATCACGTCATATGACTGTCATTTCCTTTTTGTAGTAGGAACAATGAAGGTCTCGTCTCATAGCAACTTTGAAGTTTGTAATACAGTGTCGTTGTCTATATGCACTCTGCTGTGCATTAGATCTCCATGACTATTGGCTGCAAGCTTGTGCTCTTAAACCACATCTCCCAATTCCCTCACCAACCCCCAGTCCCTGGTAATCACTATTCTGCTGTTTTTACAAGTTCATCTTTTTTTAGATGCCACATATTAGTGATAACCATATAGTATTTATCTTTCATTTATTTTTTTGAAAGGTTTATTCATTTATTTGACAGAGAGAGAGTGCAAGTGCACAGTGGGGGGCAGGCAGAGGGAGAGGGAGAGAGAATCTCAAGAAAACTCCAGGCTGAGAGCAAAGCCTGATTCGGGGCTCGAACTCATGACCCTGAGATGTGACCTGAGCCAAAATCAAGAGTTGGCTGTTTAACCAACTGAGCCACCCAGGTGCCCCTCACTTACCTCTTAAATCGGAAAAATATGCTACCTTCAGCTCAGATTTCAGGGTTTCTTTACTTGCAGTCAAGCACATTCTCACTTACTGAGCTCTGTTCCAACCCTGAGATCACTCTTCCTAGTTCCTGTGAACTGTGATCAAATATGACCCCTTTTGACCCCCAACATCAAGGAGAATCACTAGTTATGAAAATCCTACACCTTACAGACAACGAGGAGGTAAAGATCTTGCCATTTTGTCCCCAGACCTGGCTTCATAAAGAAACCCAGTATGTACAGGAAGCTCAGGTTTTCTTTCTGCAAAACAGAAGGGTGCACCTTGCATTCACTTTGCCATTCTATTTGCCTTCGCTCCTTAATCCCAGGTAAAATGTGCACCCAGGTGAATTCAAGTTTTTGTAGGAGGAAGAAATTGGATGACATTCAGAGACGTGAGTGTGGAGCTGTCTGGGTCTGCTGCTTCCTGTGCATGGGGAGCAGTGAGCACCTCCGTTCTGCTTTCCCCTCATTGGTCTGTGCTATTCTCCTGAACTGGAGGAAGACCAGGGAATCCAACCATCCTCTCCAGTTTCCCGCTGAGCGCTGGGCCTTCACACAAGAAAAAAACCTTTTTTTTTTTTTAATTTGAAAGAGAGTAAGAGCCAGAGAGATCACAGAGGGAGAGCGGGAGGGAGAAGAAGACTCCCCGCGGAGCAGGGAGCCAGATGTGGGGCTCAATCCCAGGACCCTGAGACCTTGATCTGAGCCAAAGGCAGAGCTTAACTGACTGAGCCACCCATGTGCCCCGAAAAACTCTTTTTCGACCCCTGGAATTCTTGTAAAAGAACATCTTTAAAATTATAAAATGTGGATCTGGGAACAGTCTTGGGAGTCATTTGGTTCAATCTCTGATATCAGATAAATCAAAACGGATATCAGACTATCTTTTAAAAAAAATTCCTTGAGGAGACAGATATCACAGTGATCTCTGGCAGAATTTGATCAAGCTTGTGTCAAGTATGTCTTCCTTTGGCTTAATTGAGCCTCCTTTCTTCAATTAAATATGTAAGAAAAAAGAGAGAGAGAGAAAACCCCAGAATATTACTTATTCTCAGAGTAATATTCCATAGGTTGCAAATAATTACTAATTTGTTTCTCTTTCTTTCTTGTCCAAGATGGAACAAGTCCAAATGAGCACTGTATTAGAATCTTTCCATTTTCATCGTTCAGAGTCAGGCTCAGGTCATATTGTACGTTCAGGGTTGTGTAGGCCCCACAACCATCTTCCGCTCCCACACCAAGTCCATTTCCCCGTCCTCCTCTTCTGCTCTGTGGCTCTCGTCCTTCCATCCTCTCGAACACACACAGATGCACTTCTGTGATCCTTGGCATTCGCCCCGCTCCCTCTGCACCAGGATGGAGAGGGGAATATGCTTCTCTGAGACTCAAAATATTCCCCATGGGCCACCACACACTCAGCCTTCAGCGAAGTTTGACTGTTTCCCTTTGATGCTTTCCTTCTGCTCCCCATCTCCCGGACATGCCGATGATGATGATGATGATTTCAACATAGCAATTCAACCTAGACAGGGGGCTGAGCCCTCCAAAACTGTAAGCCTAGAGATTCTCCGCCTTTTCTAGTTTTTATTTTATTGCTCTCTATCCCCTTTTTGTGTGTGAGAAAATGCATTTGCTCCTCCGTGAGAGACCACTGGTCCAAGTGGCCCCATCCATCAGGCTCCATGTAGTCAGGATAGAAGAAAGAGAGTCTAAAAGTAGGGCTCATTTCAGAATTAAGTGCAGAGTGAACCAGTGTTATCGACAGAAAGTCTCTCCCTCATAATCGGTCTGCAGATATACTCAGAGACTTGGAAGGCCTTAGGCTTTGAAGAGGAGCCATCAGGTAAAGCTCTTCCTGACCCAGCCAGTCATTGTTCTCGGAGTGATGGGTTGACACCACCGGCTTCTGTCAGCATTATTGTTTCTGGCATCTCTAGAGACCAAAGCAACTGCAAAAGCTAAGAAAACCATGAACTCAAAAGCAAATGGATTCACTGCCAAGGTTCTGGAAGTGGATTCTTCCCCAAAATATTGCTAATTTTCCTCTATGTCTTGGAGCACAAGAGGAAGGTCTGCTGCCTACTTCCCTGAAGAGTATTATCTATTTTCTAATTTTATACACTTCCAAACCTGTCTTTTCCCCAGTGGAAAAAACATTTCATTTCTCTTTATTTACTTTTCCCCCAAATATGAAACATACACTGCTCTGCAGTAAAGACCACTACATAGATCCCTGCTTTTTTCCCCCCTCTGTCTTTTCCCCTTTTCTAGTGCTACTTTATCACTGTATCTGTGAGGATTTCCACAATCTTATTAATATTTAACATTTATTGTTAGTCTCTTGAGCCACCACAGAGACATATATTATCTCTTTGCAAGATTTAATGTCACCCTTAGTGATTCATATTCTCAATGGTGCGCTTTCTACTTAGGGGGAAAAAAAAAACACCTTCTTCATCTCCAAATTAAAGCCTCTGTGCCCAGCTGAAGTTCCAATGCTTGGGCAGAAGGAGTGGGCAGCAGACAATGAGGTTATTTATATTTTATCCACCAGGGATCAGAAGTTTTTCGCAGGAACTTTCGGAATTATTCAACTCATGTCCTCTATTTATGTTTCTTTTGAAGTGCCTTAAAATATAGATTTTAATTAAATTAAAAACTTAGAAAGACCAGACATTTAATTTTGCACTGTCTTATAAGCAAAGTTTGCTCAGCAAGCAAGTATTATAAACTCAGTATCATGGAATTGATTTACTTATCAATGGCAACAGATTATTTTTTAATATTTTCGCAGGACCTCTCTACATAGCAACTGTTAGTGTGCGAATTAAAACAATTCTTATCTATTCAAAAATACAGCCTGCGGATCTCACTTGGAAATACTTGGTTGGCTTACTTTGAGTAACATGAACTCCAAGGACATGGGCCTGGTTTATTTTTTTTTAAATATTGTTCAGGGCCGATTCCTATATTCCAAATTAGTCATTCACTTAACTAGTGTTTTTGGCTCCAACCCTAAAATAAGAAATATGAATTTGGATTTGCTCTATAGTTTATCCAGTTCAAAGCATCCAGGTTTGGATGTCAGACAGACCTCATTCTAATACTGACTTCATCTTTTCCTTACTGTGTGACCTAGAGAACAAGCATTGAATCCGTTCAAACGTATTAATTAGCATAATACAAAAATATCAACGGTATTCATGGAGCTACAACTATGTTTGAGTAACTCTCAATGGGGCATCTGCCAGTCATTTCTGATGGACGGGAAATTTCATCCTGGCCACATCCCTGAGCTCTACACAAAGCCACATTATGTCACAGTGTTAACAGCAATTTCTCCCCCCCTTGGGGAAACTACATGTAAAGTTTGGTGAATTTAATAAAAGATCAGAGTGTCCCTGGTGGTCCAAGGAAAGTGCTCTGTTGCTCTTTATAGGGATGTCATTATCATTTTTTTTCTAGAAGCATCTTATGTGTCTGCAGATGATCCTAAATGGAAAGGATGTTTCACCTCCAAATATTTGGCCTGTGATTCAAAAGTATCTCTATAATGTCTTTCTTTTTATTTAGTCAGTACTCGGCCTTGATCTGGTCGAACTGGATGTTGCATTTGTGCCTCCTTTGGAACATTTAGGATAAACTGCCCTAATCTCAAGAATTAGCCAGAGAGATCTAGACTGGAGTTTGAATAATAAGCTAAAAAGCGTAAGAGAACAATCTACTTTCCTGGATATTCTCTTTGTTTTAATAACTGATGTTTATTAAATGCTTGCTAATATTATCATTACAGTAGAGATTAAGAAATTGAAGCCCCCGGAGGTTGAATGACTTGTCCACAGTCACATACTTAGAAGGGACAGAGCCAAGATTCACACAGGGCACATTGCCTCTTGAGCTTGCGTTTATAAACTTTGGCCTGTCTTGTCCCCTTCCTTAATCCCAAAAATTCATGTCGACCCCTTTTGTTTTATTTTCTCACTTGAGATTCTGTCTCCACTTCTTCAATGTGCTCCACAGAAGCAAATGACTGTGCTCCTGCCAGTCTATCCCACCTGTCTCCAAGAGCATCTCAGGTAGCTCACTAACGGTTACTCCTGAATTCCCTGAGAACTCTACCCGCTCCAAACATCTTCATAAAATTTTTCCATCAAGGTTCTTTGTTTGTAGGGGGAGTCGTATAAGCAACACATGCTTTTTACTTTTCCAAGTTAATAACCAATTGTCATATGGATACACGAGATAGACAAGTAGATTTTCATTGGCTTGTTCATTTTTTATTGTTGAGTTTTAAGCATGCTCTATGACTTTGTATACTAATCATTTAGCATACCTGTGTTTTACAGATCTTTTCTCCCAGTCTGTGGCTTGTCTTCTGATTTTCTTCACAATGTCTTTTGCAGAGTACACATTTCCAATTTTAATGAAACCCAATTTATCTTTTTTTCTCTTTCATGAATCATGCTTTTGGTGTATTTAAAATGTCATTGCCAACCCCAAGGTCATCTTGATTTTCTCCTATGTTATCTTCCAGGACTTTCATACTTTGGCATTTTACATTTAATCCATTTTGAGTGAGTTTTTGTGAAAGATGTAAGGTCTGGATCTAGATTCATTTCTGCAGGTGAATATCCACTTGTTCCAGCACCATTTGTTGAAAAGACTATCATTGTTCCATTGTATTGCCTTTGCTCCTTTGTCAAAGATCAGTTGACTATATTTATGTAGTCTATTTCTGGGCTCTCTATTCTATTCCATTGATCTAATTGTCTATTCTTTCTCCAATACCACATTGTCTTGATTACCGGAGCTTTATAGTAAGTCTTGAAGTCAGCTACTGTCAGTTCTCTGACTTTGTTCTTCTCCTTCAATATTGCGTTGGCTATTCTGGGTCCTTTGCCTTTCCATATAAACTTCAAAATCAGTTTATCAATATCCACAAAATAACTTGCTATGATTTTGATTGGGATTGCAGTGAATCTATAGATCAAGTTGGGAAGAACTGACATTTTGACAATGTTGTCTTCTTATCCACATACACGGAATATCTTTATATTTATTTAGATCTCCTTTGATTTCTTTTGATCAGAACTTCACAGTTTTCTTCATATAGATTTTGTACCTATTTTATTAGATTTATACCTAAGTATTTCTTTTAGTTTTTGTACTAATGTAAAAGGTAGTGTTTTATTTCAAATTCAAGTTGTTCATTGGCAGCATATAAGAAAATAATTACTTGTGTACATCAGATACAGATTTTAAAGATCATATTAATTTTATGTTTTTAAAGATTTTATTTATTTATTTATTTATTTATTTATTTATTTATTTATTTATCAGAGAGAGAGAGAACACAGCAGGCAGGGGGAGAAGCAAGGAACCCGATGCAGGACTTGATCCCAGACCTGAGCCAAAAGCAGATGCTTAAGGGACACCCAGATGTCCCTAAAGATCATATTTATTACTGACTAAAGCTGGATTTGAGGCTATGAATATAATTTTGGCTCTGCAACACTGTATGGTGATTAGACCATCTTGTCTACCCACTCAGACGCAGCTCTGGAGAGAAAGTCTGAGAAACTGCTCCAGGGAGATCACCAAAGAGAGGAGTTGAGAATGAGTCCTGAGGACAGGGCCCTTTACAAAGAGAGAGAGAAGCCCAGAGGGACAGAGCTAGCCTTATGATGAAGTAAGTCGCTCCACCTCCCAGGGGCAGGAGTGAGGTCAGGGGCCGAGAGCATCAGGGAATTATGAGACTGTGGTATAGAAATGCCCTCCGCAATATCTTATCAGCCTCTCCAGTTTAATAAGACAGAAAGCCAAAGCTGAAAGTGGCTTCAAAAAGTAATTTACTGTGTGTTTTTGTTTGAGTGTATGTACGTGTGTATTTGTACATCTCTCATATCACGCATATCAAACTTCCATGAAATCAGTCCTATTTAAAATATTGTCTCCTAAGACATGGGCCTCTTATGTATACAGTACCTCATCAGGAATTCTGCTTTTTTTTTCTTTTAAGTAATGTGTGATTTAATAATAAATTCTGCTTTTTTTTAAAAAAGTTTTTACTTATTTAATTGACAGAGAGAGAGAGAAAGAGAGAGAGCACAAGCAGGGGGAGTGGGAGAGGAAGAAGCAGGCTCCTCACTGAGCAGGGAGCCCCATGCAGGACTTGATCCCAGGACCCTGGAATCATGACCTGAGCCAAAGACAGACGCTCAACCAACTGAGCCACCAAGGCACCCCTAATAATAAATTCTTAATTATAAAATGTGGACCAAAAAAGGCACAAATAAGTATATATAAGCTGCTATTTTGTCACTGCTCAAAGTTCAGTATTTTCCTTTATGTAAATATATATATACATATATATTTTTAAAAAGGATTGATTGCAACATGCATATTTTTATAATCTGTTTTTTAACTTCCTATATCTTGAAAATTTCTACATCATTAGTCTTCTACGAGATGGATACGTGTATGTACTATAATTTAGTAAGTCAACCCCCTATTGCTAGATTATTGTTTATAGGTTTTTCTCTACCTTAAACAATGCTATCATGAACACCTATGTTCATAAATCATTGCACAATTGTCTAATTATTTCCTAAAGTTAAAACCCTAAAAATAAGCTTCCTGCATCACTATGCCCATTTTTTTAGTTTTTTGAAACATTCTGTCAAATTATATTCTCATGGGCAACTCTTAATGAATGCATTCTCCTGGTTTTTCAGTTACTCACTGGTAGTGGATTTGCCACGTTTGAAAAAAATTTTCACAGCTATTGGGGTCATGCTACTATCATGGACACAGGATTTATTGAAATCATTCTGAAAAATAATTAAATTAATGTAAATTCGTAAGTTAGGCAATGGCTGAGTTACAGAACTAACCCGGAGAACACCGCAGTGCATCCACAGTTTGGCTTTTCTCAAACTCTCTAAACTTCCTGGAGGAAATGAGACTGCTCTTTTGGATAAAATGCCATGTGGAGAGAAACTCCTTAAGCTCTGAAATACCTTTTTACCTAGATCCTGATAGACAGCAAAATCTGTGGGGTGACAAATGGCATCTGACATCCAGGAAGGAACATATCCTGAAAAATAAATCCATATCTCTCTTCCATCTCTAATTTCAGGGGACAGGCTCTCATGCAAGATCCATATCTGCCTCTGCCTTCCACAAACACCTTAGTTTTCTGGCCTGTAATCATTCTGGCAGAAACATAGCTACAACCCAATCTTAGTTAAACTTTGTTCCCATAAGAAGCCCTGACATCATGCTTGTCTAAAATTGATTTCGAAGAAAAATATAAGTAAGCCATCATTTAAAAAACACATAATTTAAACTGGTTTTTAAAAATGGATTTAGGGGCGCCTGGGTGGCACAGCGGTTAAGCGTCTGCCTTCGGCTCAGGCCGTGATCCCGGCGTTCTGGGATCGAGCCCCACATCAGGCTCCTCCGCTATGAGCCTGCTTCTTCCTCTCCCACTCCCCCTGCTTGTGTTCCCTCTCTCGCTGGCTGTCTCTATCTCTGTCGAATAAATAAATAAAAAATCTTAAAAAAATAAATAAAATAAAATAAAAATGGATTTAAAGAATCCATATTTGTGTGTGTGTGTGTTTGTATGTATAGATCGATCGATAGAATATCGATGTGTTTGTGATAGAATGATATCGATGTGTTTGCACCATTTGAGAAGACTATTTATAATAGACATTATGCACTTAGGATCTTTCTTATGAGTCATTCAAAGCACAGTACTGTTAAAAATTAAATATGTATTCATTCCTTTTGTAAACATTATTGTGTTCCTACTATGTGCCAGTTCATAATTGGTACTAGAAATAGCAAAATAAATAATATTTGGATCCCACACTTAAGAATCTCCCAACATAGGTGAAAAACTGCTCGATGTCGTTAGTGATGCTGAGGAACATGACTAACCGGTAGTCAGTGCGATCAAACTAAAACCACAATGAGGCAGTGCTTTATACTCACCAGGAGGAGTATAATAAAAAAGACGAGCTATAACAACTATCGCCAAGGATGTAGAGAATTTCATGTGTCACTGATGGGATTGTAAAGTGGTGCAGCCACTTTGGACAACAGGTTGCCAGTCCCTCGAAATGTTAAACATAGAGTTACCATATGACCCAGCAATTCCACTCCTAGTTGTCTACCCAAGAGAACTGAAAACTGATGTCCCCCCAAAAATTGGTACTTAAGTGTTCACAGCATTATTCATAATAGCCAAGAAGTGGGAACCACACCAAATTACCATCAACTGATGAGTAAAAAAACAAAATATGGTATATCCACAGAATGGAATATTATTTGGCAATAAAAAGGAATGCCATGCTATAACATGGGTGACTCTTAAAAATATTGTGTTAAGTGAAAGAAGCCAGGCACAAAAGGTCACATATTGTGACTCTGTTCTATAGAATGTACAGAATGGGCCAAGCCACAGAGACAGAAAGTAAGTTTGTGGTTGCCAAGAGCTGGGGGGAGGAAAGAGCGCGAAGTGGGTGATAATGGTATGGGGTTTGTTTTGGGGTGATAAAAATGCCCTGGAATTAGATAGTGGGGATCAATGTATGACCCAGTGAATATCTGAAATACTATCGAATTGTACTCTTCAAAAGAATGAACTTTGTGATACACGAATTATATCTCAGTAAAAATGTCATTTAAAAGAAGAAATTCTGGGATAATAGGATTCATTCCAGCAGGAAAACAGGGTAAAAGAAGGGTGAAGGCACTAGTATCCACCCTAAATAGTCAAGGACGAATAGGAGTAAAGTTGATGAAAGGAACAGAAAAAGGACAATTAAGTAAAAGGAATGATTCGAGCACCTAATAGATACTAAATAAAAATTTTTGAATGAATTAATGATTTTGGAGGATCACATGACTTGAAAATGTCATAACGGCCTCTTCTCCATGTGCTAAATCATGTGACCAAATGGGATAAGGAACTACTGTCCTTTGGCAGATTGTACAATGACAAAATTATGACCTTACTTGTTTCCTCTGTTATAAAACACCTATAAATATCACTCTCTCTACTTCTCTCACTGGACTGACCTCAGATGAGCTCTTAGAGGACACTATTGTTATTCCTCTCATCCTAGACTGTGTCTACAAATACAGACCTAAAGTTTGGTGAAATATTAAGGAAATGCAAATCATCTCATATAAATGGGCAAAACTAAGCTGAGTTTTTTTTTCTTTTTTAACTCTTTTAACCAATTTCTTTGGAATAAAGAACTGTAGACCCCTGTCTATAAATTCCACACATTTTCTAAATGATAAGCCATGTTTGTGGAATCCACAACTAATCTCTTCTATTCCTAGATTTTAAGAATATTTAAACAAGCTAAATGCTTGAAATACATTAAAATTAAATTCAAAAACCCACAATTTGGATACCAGTAAGGTTTCGGCTACGGAAAAACCTAGTTAAACCAGTGAAGGTGGGGGATGGCAATGAAACGGAGCTGAGTGCTGCATAATTTAACTTTGGGAAAAACATAATCAACCTGCATATCATTCTATACAATTGATTCTTTCTCTGAAGAAGGTTTGAGGATGGAATGATAACAAGAACCAACCGGAGCAGAAAACATTTTGCCGGAGAAACTGTCAGTGGTTTGCAAACATGAAGAGGAGAGAATAGGTGTCTGAGAGGTGGGTCAGAAGGTAATAGGATTTTGCCCTACTATGGAAACGTAAGCCACAGATCGGAAAGCTTTTATGTGATATCGCCGTTTGAGTGACAACTGTCGATAGGAGTTGAACAGTAGTGAGGTCAGTATGGATTTTTTCCCCTGCGTCTCCCTGATGCCATTGCCTGTGATGAGAGTTGTCATTTTCAAATCACTTACACACCTTCAGCTATTTCACTGCATCCATATGTGGTAGAAACAGTGGGGTAATGATAATGAACTTGTTTTAAAATTTCTCCATCTCAGGGCAGACCAGGTTGGGAAATGCTCTGAATGCTCTTTAAAGCTTTGTGCTTTAAAAATAGGTTAATAACCTGCAAGTAATTTTTTTTCAAAGATTTGGATAATTCAATCTTATAGTGTATTTTATGTTTCCTTTAATGAACAGAAAATTACTTTTATTTAAAAGACTTTCATTTACTCTATTGTACATTTTTCATCTGATGTAGAGAAAAATCAATTATTTTAAGAGTTAAGTTCCGTCTGGCAGTTCACTTAAGTAAATCCTACTAAGTTAAATGGCCATCAGTATTTTCCCCTTGTTTATCAACTCCAAGAAAAGTGCTATAATGTACAGAAGTAGATTATAATTTGCTGTTGAGGAAATGGCATTGATTTTCCTGTCGGTTAAAGACTGCTAGTTGGAATGCAAGAATAATATGTTAACTTCTACTTGACAAAATTTACTTGATAATAATTATTCTAGAATTGGAAAAGGAGGTGGCTATTCTCGTATCCTGTATAACCAGCCTGTGCCTGATGTATTAAATGCTCAGGTGGGAATTGAGAAAGGGTGTTAAGTTTGGAATAATTATAATCAAAATAATAGCTTACCATTTATATGTGCATAATATTTTGAAACATATAAAATGCTTTTATGTACATGACATAATTTAATTACTAACACATGCATTTTATAGAGTCAGGCAACTAGGTGCCTGAAAGGAAAAACTGCGTGCTTACTGTAAATTAAATTACATAATACATCCTAGGGCTTGTCTGCATTTGATCAAAACACATAATGCACCTCGATCTGTTTCATTTCATGAGGTACTAACATTTGATGAGGTGTCCACAAAACTGTCAAAATGTATAAACTAGCAAAATATATAAACTTACGTAAACGAAATATATCAGGAGCCCATCTTTTTATTTGTCGATTTGTCTGTACAGGTCCAGGACAGCGAAGTGAATGATCAGTAACTATTTTATGCGCTGTTTCTGCCCCAAAACATTAAACAGTGAGGACATGAACTTCATCACGACTCCAAGATTCCATTCCACCCAGGCTTGGAGACCCCCTCAGGCAACTCGGAAATACTTCAGACATCAGAGTGAAACACCAAGACATCAGAGTGAGGATGAGTGCAGCCTCCTGACTTGGTATCACCCACTCTGCTGGCATTCCTCATCCCTGAGGTCTGTAGGACCCCCCACCTCCACCCACCATGGTCCACTTATCTGGTTTTGGTTAAGGCCACCAAGACACTCCATATTGCTAAATTCAAGAGATATTTCTCTCTTTTTTTTCTTTTCTTCTTCTTCTTTTTTTTTTTTTTTTTTTAGAGAGAGCACATGAGCTGGGTGGGGAGGGGCAGAGGGAGAGGGCAAGCGAGACTCTGAAGCAGGCTCCATGCTTAATGTGAGGCTGACGTGGGTCTTGATCTCATGACTCTGAGATCAGGACCTGAGCTGAAATCAAAAGTAGAATGCTTAACCACCTGAGCCACCCAGGCATCCCAAGAGATATTTTTCATTTTCATCTTACTAAGACACCCATCAGCTTTTGACCTAATTGGCCTTTTCTCCTTAAACCACTTCTCTCCCTATATGATCCATATATGGCTTCCATGTATGATCCCCACCCACTTTTCCTCTGGTCTTTCCTGCCAGTTTCTTTTTAAGCCTATCTCCATATTTCTTCTCTCTCTCCATTCTCGCCCTAGATCATGATGTTTATTCCCATTGTTTCATATACGATCTAATTCTGATGACTTGGAATTTGTATCTTTGGGCCAGAGAGAACATCTCAACTTTATACCTGTAGACTCAATGACCAATATTACATCTCTACTTTGATGTCTCAAACATACTGCTGAGAACAAATCTGAAAGTAAATTCATTCATTGCCTCCACAAAACACGGTCCCTTTCTAGTTTTTCCACCAGCACATAGTATATTCTTGACATCTGTCCGTTTCATTCCTTCTTCTATACATCAAGTCCTATGACCTCTTTCCCCCCAAATATATCTTAAATCTGCCCACATCTCTCAATCTCCACTACCATAACCTGAGTCTGGGCTGTCATCGATTCCTTCCTGGACCACAGCAGTGGCCTCCTAGCTGATGACCTGCATCCATTCTTGTCTTTTGCCAATTTCTTCTCTACAAAGAAACCAGGATGATCTCTTCAAAATAATTACATTACACTCGTCCAAAAATTCTTCAGAAGACTTGTGATTGCCCTTAGAATAATGTCTCTAACATTTAACATAACCTAAAGGACCTGTATGATGTCATCCTTGGCTGCATTTCCTGCCTCATCTTGTGCCACTGATCTCCCAATCATTATGATCCAGACACTCTTTGCTGCCAAGCTCCTACATGATCTCAGAGTGTTGGCACTCTCCTTAGAGTTTTTAGCTCTCCTCTAGTGTAATGGTCTCCATCATCTTCCCTGTTTACCTAAGCAATCCTACCCATTGTTTGCTTTATTTGAGGCAAAAGTCTCCCCAGGCTCTCAAACTACACCTCCTGCTTTATGCTCTCATGGTAGTATAAGTACAACATTTATTTAATGCGTCTTTCACTCATCACTGTGTACCCCGTGCCTAGTACAGTGCCTGGCAAATAGTAGGTATGCTGTAAACTATTGTCGAACACAAACATACAACTTGTATTAGTTTCTTGTGGGTGCCATAATACATCGCCAGAAACTTGGTGGCTTAAAACAATAGAAATTTTCTCACTCACAGCTGGAGCCTGAAGTCTGAAATCTAGGTCGGCAGCAGGAACAGGTTCCTTATGGCGGCTCTAGGGCAGAGCCCTTCCTTAGCTCTCCCAGGTTCTGGAGACTCCAGGCATTCCTTGGCTTGTGGCTGGATAATTCCAGTCTCTACCTCTGTCATCACGTGGCTGTGTTCTTGGGTCTCCTCTTTTTAGAAGGTGTCTGTTATTGAATGTAAGACCTACATGAAATCCCGGATCATTAATTAACTACAACTAAAAAGACCCTATTTCCAAATAAGGTCATATTCTGAAGTTCCAGATGGACATGAATTTGGGGGGGTCACTCTTCACCGCACGACACAGCCCATCCGCTAGTACTGCTTGCTTTTTCCCTTTTCCTGCCCCTCATCAGCTGGCGTTCATTAGAAAAGCTGCTCCATCGTTAACATTTATAGCAGAATCTGTTTCAGCTGCTCAATTAGAGCTTAATTCCTGAAATCAAAATAACACCTTAGGGGGGAAAAGTCCCCTGTGATTATTCCTATTGGTGAAGCAGGGAATATCTTTCGAAAATAGATATACTCTGGAGAAGAAAGACAATTATTTAGCTTTCCAAAAGGCTGAGCGTAAGAATGTCACACAGTACCCTTATTTAATGCTCCTTGTTTCCAAACAAGAAGTGAACTTAAACCTAATATTGACTTCAATTTGTATGTGTGAATGTGAAAAAGGAAGTGTTTGATTTTTGAAACCCAGAGTCATGTAATCAGCTGTGAATAATGAAGGAGGGAAAAACTCTCACTTGGCCCAAAACAAGCATGAACACAGCTGACGTTTCACTTTGCAGATGTGTCTCAGGATGAACATTTTATGCCGTGGATCTTCCCATTTGTCAAGATGCCTAACGAGAGGCACTCAGGGTGCCGAATTCATTAAGTAACCCCAACTTCCCGCCTGAGAAATATAAGGTAATGATTTTTATGTTTCTAATATAGGTTATATTTTTCAGTAGATTCCATGCCTCATATACTCCCTGGCCCTGGCCTGGCCAGAGTTTCACCATTGATGATCACAGGTAACTGTTACAAGAAGTTACTGCCCAACACGAGCAAGCAAACAGTGAAGGTCTTCCACTCGTACGTTCTGGTGCCAATAATAATCAATACAAATCGTTTTAAAAGTGATTTCAGGATATATTTTTAATATAAAATTAATTGTTCATGACTTCCAAATGTAAAGGATTTGCAAACATTTACCAGGCATGGGTCACACTAGGTGCCCGGCAGAGGGTAGGCAGAGGCTCAGAAGGAATGGTTTCTGATATGAAGGAACCCAAGTTTCACAGGGGAAACAGACCTGTAAGTAAATAATTGTGACACAGCAGGACATGTGAATGGGAGAACTCTGCTCTTGGTTCGGAAATAGTACCCAAACCACAACCAAACAAAACAGCAGCAACAGAAAAGGAATATGTTGAATCTATTTGTATGCAAAGCAGAGAAAGCTTCCCAGAGGAGGTCTCTGAACAGAGTTGAAAGGATGAATGGGAAGTTTTCCAGACAGGCAGTCTGGGGAAGGGTGGAGAGAGAGAAGCAGCAGCCAGGCTGGGAAAGGGAATTCAATGTGCAAAAGCAGGAGACAGGGGTAACAGGGATTGTCCTGGGATATGAATTATTTGATACTGCTGGGACATAAAGTGAGTTTGGTGACCAGAGGATTATCTCTAGAGGTAGACAGGAGAGATATGAAATTCTTTGTATATCGGGCTAAGGACCATGGACTTAGACCAGTGAGAATTTACTGAAGATATGTAAGGTGTGTATGGGGGGGGGGCGGTAATGGTGGTGGTTGGGAAGAAATATTGTCATATTTAACACACTAATTTTGTTCCTGAAATAACCCTAAAGGATAACCCTAAAAGGTAAAAACACCTTTATTCATACTAACAAAATTGTAGTCCACAAAAAGAGAGTTTATTATATTCTTGCACATCAAATTAAGGCAATATTATGTCCTATTTAAAGCATAATAAAAGACTTCGTAGCCACACAGGAAAAATTATATATTCTTAAGCATGCTTTCATATGAATAAAATGGGGTACAATACTCATAAACAGTGAAATTATTCTTATATCCAATTCTTTGACTTTCTATTGAATTTCAGATGAAATTATTCGGATGACAAATATCATAGTGAACATAAAATGTTTAATAAAAATTAAAATAGCTAATGTTTATGTGATGAGGGAGCAGAAGGCTAGCTGAGGACAGGCAGCTGACACCCCACAACCCGACCCCCAAGGGATATATGTGACATTCCTCAGGCACTTCCGGCTGCCCTAAAGGAAAAACAAATAGTTAATTTACAGAGATTATGATCCTGCAAGACATGAGTCTCCCTCAGTTTACAAAAGTTTTAGCAATTTACAAGAATAAAACATTTCTATCAATGGTCTAGCTTCCGGATGGGAATGTAGATGCAATTAAATGCCCTTGTAATTTGCAGCACATTGACGGATACCTGAAGCGGGCAAAGTGTGATGTTCCTCCAGGAAGCTCCCAACTATCTGACTGTGAATGCCTTACTAGAAGGAAAGACAACCTTAACTTGACAATGGAAGGCCTCCAGCGTCCTGTGAGTCTTCTTTAACATACAACAATCCTTTGGAAACCTTCCTTTTCCATACCTCCCCCAATCCCCACGTATGTAATCAGCCATCCTTCACAAACCCGAGGCAGATTTTTCTGTCCACGGGTCCTGTCCCGGTGCTTTAATTAAACCACCTTTTTGCACCAGAGATGTCTCAAAAATTCTTTCTTGGCCATTGGCTCCAGACTTCACTCCACCCAACTTCACCTGTATTCCAAAATTCCATCATACGGATGCCATTTGTTAGCAGCATTTAAAAAAAAAAATTCACTTTTTCAAAGAAAATTCTCAATTGTAATTACATATCATCCAGTAAAATATATTCAAATATTGTCTCTTGTTGTTAATGTCAATGAATGATCATTGTCCTCTTAGTAACTAACTAAACATATCTGCCTAGAAGAAAGCAGTGAGTATGAATCACAATGATCAATTCCTCTCATTCATATACTGCTTTGGAATTTGTAAAGGACTTTAGCTACATTATTAAAGCACATGTCTGATGCGCGGGTATTGCCACACGAGTGAGTTGCTTTATTAAACAAATTTAGTTCCTGCCTGGGAAATTAAGAGCATTTGGTTATTCAAGAACAGAGTTTAGTTTGTCTGGGGTCAACCTTCCAATTCTCTGGCCCTTTTCGGAATGAATATGCAGTCTCTGAATTCTCTGTGCAAAAATAACGGCACACCCCACCCACCTGTATGGCCTGAGACAGGCCACACTAATGCTCAGGCCACCAGAAAGAGTCTCATGTCGTGATGCCCTTGATTTTTGAATAATAGGTCAAGTGAATCAACTACAGTGAGAAGCCTAGTAAAAACCTAGAATTAATTTATTCATTCTTTCTAAGAGTTGTGTCTGAAACTAGAAGGGAGTCAAAAGAGCTATAAGAGACTTTGTAGATTTACCTAAAACTATTGCATGGTATACTCACAATGGGTGAATTTCACAGTATGTAAATTACACTTTAAAAAAGCTGTTAGGAAAGAGACAGGGAGGGAGGGAAGGGAAGGGCAGGGAAAGGGAGAGAGGTGAATCCACTTACCAAATGTTCCAGTGAGGACTCCAAAAAGAAGGGGGCAGCACAGGATGAGTCACTTTCCCCAAATTTCAATCACTCATTGATAAAGCCAGTGTTTGCCTTACCATGTAACATCTGTACTCATTGAATAGTTCTCTATGTTTGGCTATTATTTTTTTAAAATATCTAACAGCTGTATTGCTAATAGTTCTTTTAAAACCAGCTTGTTTTTTTCTTTTTAACATAAATAAATGCATTTAAATAGGAAAAAGAAAAAGAGATAGAAAAGGCCCTCTAGGAGCTGACAATGTACTTAGGGGAGATAATATATGTAAATATGCATCCAGGTAAAGCAAATTGTGTAACAAATCAATTTCATACAATTAAGTGTCATAATTAATGAGCAGGAAACAAACACTATAGAAATTGAGAGAGGTGAAATTAATGTGTTCTCAACTTTTGAGGAGAGTAAATCGTAGATATTGAGACTTGAGCTGGACATTGCAGAATGGGTACAATTTAGAAAGGTAGAGGAATGGAATTTTATCCAATATGTATCTCTGTGCTCCTACTCTATGCTAAATACATTATGGGCAATTTACATACTGCAGCATATATTACTTATTTAAATGTCATAGTAATTATGGAAAAGAGGAATTATTACCCACAGTTTACATAGGAAGAGGTTAGGGCTCCGAGGAGTTAATGGACAGATTCAAGGTCACACAATTTGAGTGGTTCTTCTTGGGTTCCTGGACTGAATTCCAATGGGGGTTCCCATCTACCCAACACCAGGCAATTCTCAGACACCAGTAATGTGTTCAAGAATTCAACCCAATTCTCACACTATCTACCTGAGATTGCATCAGATTCCACAGGGTAAGTGCTCAGTCCCACAAGACTTTACCTCCATCTCCCTCTTCAGACTCTAGTCGCAAGCCCCATGCTTGTGGGGGGTGGGGGGAACCTGTGCTTCCGACCTATGGGCTACAGATTGCACTTTCCAACAACTTCCTCCTGAGGTTCTTTTAATTTGCCAGAGCCACTCACAGAACTCAGGAAAATGCTTACTTCTATTTAGCTTATTAAAGGATATGAGGAAATAATAGGACGAGGTATGGGGAAAGGACGTGGACCTTCCTTGCCCTCTCCAGGCATGCCACCCAACCCAATCTCTACATGTTCACCAGCCCAGAGGCTCTTTGAATTCAGTCCTCTTGGGATTTTATGGAGACTTCATGACATAGAAATGATGGACTAAGTTATTGGCCATTGGTTGATTCAACCTCCAGCCCCTCTCCTTTCTCCAGAGGTGAGTGAGGGGTGGGGAGGTGGGGGTGTGGGACTGGGAATTCCAGCTCTCTAATCACGTAGTTGTTCCTCCTGGCAGCCAGCCCCCCACCCTTGGGTGAGGTCCAAAAGTCACCCTCATTAATAAAACATAAGACATCTTTATCACTCTCAACACTTAGGTAAGTCTAAGGGTTTGGGGAGCTGTGAGCCAGGAACTGGAAAAAGACCAAATATACAAATAGATTTTGGTCTTCTGATTGACCAAAGAGATATTACTTATAAAACACAGTGTCACAGTGGTAAAACCAGACTTCCAAATCAATGACTGATGACAAAGGCAGTGTTTCTTTTGGAGGGAAGAACATTTTAGGCAGGAAGACACAATGTGAGTGGGGGCGTGAAGTCATGTGTGTGGAATGTGAGGAGCCCATCCTGCTGGGAATAGAAGGTTCTTGAAAAAGTAGCTTATCATCTCTCTCCACAGAATTATGATCTACTATGATGATGTATCATTCCACAGAAAGAAAAGGAATGTATACTGTTAGGAGAGAAAGTAGACCTGAATCCCAGGGATTTCTACACCCAGATAACTGGATGATTTAAGACTCTGGGATTCTCTTTGGCAGCAATTTATTTTTTAATAAACTTGTACTTTTTTTCTCTCCACAATGGCACTCTTCTTCAATATAATGACTACTCTACTACAACCATTTTATTATTTCATATGCCAATTGCAACTGTAACTCAACAGGAAGAAGTAGCTAGAGAAGAGGTTGAAAACTCTCGAAGAGGTTGAAACCAAGAGGTTTCAAGAGGCTGAAAACACATACACACACGCGCGCACACGCACGTGCACACAGAGGCACACACACCATTTGAGGGCATGTGAAAAAGGACATCTTTTGTTTCTTTGCAGTGAAAACTTACATAAACCATAACATGAGCAGATAGAATTCCTTTTTATCTTAAGAATCAGCAATAACATTGTCAGCCTAATTCTCACCATCCAATCTCAGAGGTAATCTGTAGAAATGGAAATATCTAGGTTTAACTTTTTAGATTTTTTAGGTACTTTCAAAACTTTTTGGCATTTAACTTTGAGTTTAAAATGATACCTGATTTATTATTGAATTTAGAAAATATGGAACGACAGAAAGAAAATGAAAATTATCCCAAATTCTATTACTCACAGATAACTGCGATTAATTTTTGACTACTATGCCCATTTATCTAAGACCAGGAGTGGGCAAATTACTACCAGTGGTCTGTTTTTGAATGACCCTAGACATAAGAATGGTCTTTACATTTTTGAAGGGTTGTTAGCAAATAAAGAACATGCAACAGAAATCATGCAAAGCTTAAAATATTTACTATCTGGCCTTGTGCAGACAAAGTTTGCCAACCCGTGATTTAAGATGATTGCAAATCAAGTTTTTAAAATAAAATTAGGACCATCCTGAAGATCACATTTTAAATGTACTTTTGAAGTCAAGAATAAGAATATATTATAATAATTTTCTCCTGTTTTTCTCAAACACCTTTTTTATTGGGTATCTAGAATTCCTTTGTGAGATTCACTGTGATTTATTTAGCCAGTCTCTTACTCTTAAATATTTATTAGGTTGTTTCTAATTTTTGCCGTTATAACTCTGAGATAAATGTCTTTGTATTGAAATAATTTTGGACATCCTTAAATGTTTCCTTAGGAAAAGTCCCTGGATATATAATTGCTGGGTTAGAGGAAATGAAGAGCCTAAAAAGGCTCTTCGTTCACATTTCAAAATTACATTCTAGAAAGATTACATCAGTTTAAACTCCAACTGTCTTTGAGAATGCCACTTCTCCACACCAACTGCCAATCCAAGTCCTCATAAACCATGTGTCCTATCTTCAAATTTATAAAGGTCTCTATATACTTGTCAATTTCTTATGGGAAGAATATATTTCCTTAATTTCATTGAAATCAGGTTGACATTTTATGTTTACTGACCATTTATGCTTCTCCTTTTGTAAATTACTTAAAAAGTAACTTTTGAATATTTTTATGGGGATATTTTCTATTTTTCTCATTACTTTATAAGAATTCTTTTTCTGTATTAATAATGTAAATTTTGTTGTATATGTCATAAATGTTTCCCTTAAATTTCATGGATCCTTTAATATGTTTCAAGATCTAGCATAGTATAATGTATCTGTTTTTTGCCTTATTGTTTCTTCTTTTATTTTTATGTTATAAATACCTTCCAAAGCAAATTATTTCATTTTTTATATTTAATTATTCAATCTATTTGTGTTTTATTTTACATTGTAGTTTGAGGTAAAGATACTCTTCTCTCTCTCTCTCTCTCTTTTTATTTAAGTAATTAATCAATTGTCCCAGAACCTTTCAAAGAATAATCCAGATATTTTCCCCATTGAAATGAAAAACCACCAATATTTGAGAATGTTTCTGGACTTTGTCTTCTGTGTCATTTCTGTTTGTCCTTACACAAGTTGTGTCTCTACTCAATTAATTAGCACTGCAATGCATTTTTTACTATCTTTAGATTTCTTCCTTCTTATCATTTGAAAAATATATTCTTCCAGATGAACTTAAAAATCATTACATAGGTTTCCCTTTCCTCATAAATTAATGCAGCACAGCTGTTATTTTACCAGAGTCACTCAGAATTCCTCTCCACAAAAATCTTTTTGTCGTGTCCTTCAAAGTAGTACCTTAGATAGGCAGGAAGAAACATAATAATTTTGTACCAGTTGACACTGTCACTCCATGACATGTACCAGTATAACTGCTGGCTTCTCCATAACCTTTCTCACATGAGGAAGATTGCGTAACTACTGGTATACTTGGAAAGAATAAACTGGGGATGCCCAACTGAACTCCGTCCTCCTCCATCTTGGGAGCAAGAGGCTCACAGAAGCAGACATTCTCCTCAGCTCCCTCGGGGCAGGAGGGTTTTCTCCTCAGGTGAGGCAGGTGGAGACGGCATGGGGCTGCCATCACCCTGCCCCCACCTGAGATGGGGCAGGTACGTCTGCCTGGCTCCCTTGTTTAGTTAGCAGGTCCGTTTGGGTCCAAATACTGCATTCGCTGTATTGCCCAACTTACCCTTTATCGCTAATGAAAGTGATATTTTGCTTTTATTTGCTGACTCTTGTCTTGTTCCTCAACAGGCTCAGAATTCATAGGGGCAAGAACACGATTCTTTTTCATCGGTAACAGTCCTTCGCCATTCCTTCTGTTCAGTTTGGTTTGTTGTCTTTCTCGTACGACAACAGAACCAAAAGGCCATTTGTAGAATCCTTGAAGGAATGTGCTCTATAAGAAATGTGCTATAGTTTTGCAACATCAGCAGAGCCCAATTCCCATAGTTGACACTTTGCACAGGATAGTAAACACATACTTCTTAATTTAGCTCATCTTCTATGTATTTCTCCAACATTTTCCACATTGTTGCTTTAGGGTGTCATATTTGATGCATTATATGGTTCCAGGACAGATTTCAAGTTTGTCTTCCAAATTCACTCTGCAGCAAGAGCCCTTCTTGTTGCATTTCGAGCTAGTGATTGCCAGAGAGAATGTTTAGAGAGAGGCTGCATTTATCATTTCTGTTATCATAATTTGAGATAGTTTGCAGAATTTATTTTTCTCTTAAGACAGGGTTTAGAGAAGAGCAGAGCAAAAAAAATTAGATTTTATAGTAATGAATGTAGGAAAAGATCTATACATAATCAGACCACAAGAACATTTAGTTCACTGCTCAGGATAGTTTGTCCCATTTCATGGCAGCAAAGAACTACTTGGCAATGATAGAAATATTTTTTCTCCTGGCTAAAAATTGTGAATTTATTCTGAATGCCAGTAGTGATGCTCCTCACATCGTTATTGTGAGTCGATTTCCACACCCAAGTTGAAATCACCTTCGGCTTTGTTTCGTTCTCCACTTCTTTCCCCGGCTTGCTCAAACACACTGCAGTGCTCCTGTCGAGCACAGCAAAAATCTTTCTTTGGTTTGTTAGTTATCATAAATGGATTCTAATGGATGCTGTATACAAGGTATTGATTCAACTAGGTGATTTTTAAAAACCAAGTTCGAATAAGATTACTGTACAACTGGCCCTATCCTGCAGGGTCAAATGACGAGGTGGCCCCCATATTGCCAATGCTAAACCTGAACCACCTTGCCTATGTCTGCTCGGTTCAACAGTTCAGTTCGACAGACATTCACGGAGGACTTCCTCTGTGCCACACACCATGCTAGGCCAGAAACAAATGCACATTCCCCTTGGGTCAATCAAGGAAATAGTTACTTTCAAATCAGTTTGATTTGTTAGCAACGTAAAAATATTTTTATCTGTTTAGGGTTTTTCTTTTCTGTGCCATGCAAACTACAGCTCGTTGTCATGGTCCTTGGTTGTTTGAAGGATTGCTAATGATGTACCGGCAGACAGCGGGTGACAAGGAGCGTCATGGACCGGCCATTTAGGGATTGAAGCTTTTAGTAAATGACAAAATTTTGAGAAATCCGTACTTTTTAAATTCCATACAGAAAATAGCATGACTTAGAATGTAGATTTCTCTGATGGTGCTTCATTTCCCATCAGGTTTGCATTCTGTGAGGTGAGCTCCATGAAAGTCCAGTCAGAAGTGTGTACACACCTTCAGGTCTAGTTGAAGAAAGACCTTGTCTAGTGCAGCTGGACAACGAACCTAAGAGATCAGGCAGCTGGCAAATTCAAATCCTCCTGCTTTTGGTTACACGTGCGCGCGCGCACACACACTACAGAATAACTATGAAGAAAAGAAATCATAATAAAGGCAAGAAACAAAGAACTATTAATACAAGGAAAAGCGTCTATCAATATTGCTTTTAAAAAGGCCCTTTATGGGACACCTGGGTGACTCAGTCGGTTAAGCGTCCTACTCTTTATTTCGGCTCAGGTCATGATCTCAGGGTTGTGAGATTGGGCCCCGTGTAGGACTCCATGCTGGGTATGGAGCCTGCTTGAGATTCTACATCTCCTTCCCACTGCGCTCTGTCCCACTCTAAAAAAATTTTTTAAAAATTAAAAGGCCCTTTATGATTTTAAACACCACATAAGCTTTCGCAAATGCCTGCGTGCAAACACAGTGCGATGATCTGGTAAGAACAAACTATATTATTCTTCATGTAACAGTACTGTCACTTTTTAGCTCTTCTCTAGAAAAGGGGGAAATAATATCTCCATTCATTTTTTTCTCAACACTTACGTGGTACTTACTCTGTGCCAGATTGCATGAAAAGAGCTGCAAATAGAAAGTAAAATCGAGTTTCTTGCCTTGGGGGCTAACAGTCTGTTTGGAAAGACAGAATCTAAATTCACAAAAACAGTTTTACATAATTTGTGCTATAAATATGGCTACTAGTGGCAGTGTAAAATCAATACATTGTATATTTTGCTTTAAAATCGTCAAAAATGATGGTGGTTGCCAGAGGTGGGAGGTGGGTGGGGGGATGGGTGAAATAGATAAAGGGGGTAAAGAGTACATTTATCATGATGAGCACTGAGTAAGGTATAGAATTGGTGAATCACTATATTGTATAATATATCAAAACTAATATAACCCTGTGTGTTAATTATACTGGAATTTAAAAAAATAAATAATTTTTTAAATCACCAAACATGACAAATCAAAAAACCAGTCAGGAGAAAGTAATTGTTGCGAACTTTGTTAATTCTCATGTATCACGGAATTTTCTCAATGGGAAGATTGTTCCTCTTTAGTTTTGGGTTCCCTGAGGATCCCTAAAATGGTAGAAAATTGATAAATACCTTATTTATGATCCTGTATAAGAGATCTTTGGGCTTTCTATTACCAGAAATAGCTTACCTTTACCGAGCAATGATTATGTGAAAGTTTCTATGTAGGTCTTATCTTATTCAGGCCTCATAGCAACCCTAAAATGTAGAATTTTATAGATGAGGTGCCCAAGGCTTGAAGAAGTCAAGTAACTTGTCCAGGATTTCACACCTAGTCAATGGCAAAGCACGTATTTGAGCCAAGGTCTGCCTTAGTCCAAAACCCTGCTCTGAATCTCTAGATTGATGGCCTCCTATTTTGTATAGACATTTCCATCAGGTTTTCTGTGTTCCTGGGGAACACGTGGAAAAGTCCAAATAAAAGGAAGGAAGTACACAGGTTCTGTGGGCAATTTAGTACATCGGAAGCTATTGAAATGGTAGGCAACTGTAAAAGGACATTCGAGTCAGGGACCTCCATGAATGTGCGTCTTTGTCGAACTGATCTGTTGTTCTATTCAAATACATTTATCCTTCAGCCCAATGGAGCAAGAGTTGGGCCAGTGGTTCCCACTACTCTTTAACAATGTCTTCCCACCCTTGCTTTGAGGAAAGCAGTGAGGGTGAGGCCTTCAAAAACTTTCTGGTTCAGAGTAAGAAATCTGATGGGAAACTTCAGTCCTCTGAAATAGATTGTTTCTTATAATACCCGAGACAGTGTACAGGATGAAAATGAGTCTGGCTGGTGAGCCTATTTATAAAGTAAAGCTTTTGATAAAAATGTATCTTGCAGCACATCTGGTTTGATTTAGCAAAGTCCACAGAAAGAGNNTATTTGCCTTAGAAGCCTCATCCTTAGGGGTTTGGGCATACTGAATTATCCATGAATATTATCTAGACATGAATAATACAGTGTTCTTGCCTTTATTAGCTACCTAAATCACTAGTCAGGAGCTTTATTTTTGATGTGTCATGTTACTTTTCTGATGAGTCATGTTACATTACGTCCTCTTCGGCAGGGAAGAGGCATGTCGTTTTGCTGAAATGAGTTACAGCTGGACACTGAAACAATGCATAAAATAAAGCACCTCGTCAGAAAAATCACCTGATCAATAGGCCTAAAATATCGAAGAGCTACAATAAAAAGTACAGAACGCTCACACTGTTAGCGAGCAAACAGCCCCCATCCAGTATACTTTTCACTTTGCAGTCTGTTTCAGAGCTGGAAAGGAGCACCAAGTTTTCAGGTCTAGTGCACTTTTTCAACACATCACTCTACTTTAAAACAATAAATCACTTCCCTTTTTCCAAAAGCCAAGCAATGTGTTATATTGAAGAGAACCGAGTTTGGACTCAGGAAAATTTGGGTTCAAAATCCAGGCAGGCCATTTACTACTTCTGACTTCAGCCAAGTTAGCTATGTTCTCCCAGCTTCTATATCCTTATATGTAAAACTTTGCAGCGTGACTGTGTGTTTTGAAAGAGAAAACAGATGTGGGCTGCCTTGTACAATGTCTGTGGAGTCTGTGAATAAGTGGGAGCTACTTTTCCACTGGTGTCTTGTTACCCTGCCTTTCAGAGATATATAAGCAGGATGCCTCTCTCCATGCATTGTATTTACTCAATTCAACCAACATTTCATTTCTCTTTTTAAGAGTACCAATCATGAAATGATGTGAAAAAGTGGCACAGGATATAAACTATGAGTCACAACTACTAATCATGTATGTCCACGAATGAGTCATTTGATCTGTCTGGAATTCCATTTCTCTATAATATGTGGGAGCTGGAAATCATCCCAAAGCCTCCTTCCAGCTCCAACTTGCCTATAATCTTATGATTCAAACTTTCAAGAGAGATAAAACCAGATCAAGGAAATGTTGGGTCCCTGGCTACTCCATTAAATACCAATACAAGCTGGTTAATATCCGGTTTGTGAAACAAGCTTATTGGATGAAAGATTTCTATAGTCAGAAGACTTAACAGTTGGGCACACAGGGTGGGCATAGTAAGGGTATCAGTGAACCATCAAAGAGAAATTGTTCCATATCTGATTGTGACTCCTTGTCAGTATAGAGAATCTTATGGGCATGCTGAAAAGGAAGACAAGTTGGGCACCTGGATGGCTCATCGGTTGGGCATCCTATTCATGATTTTGGCTCAAGTCATGATCTCATGGATTGTAAGATCAAGCCCCACCTTAGACAGTCGGCTTGGGATTCTCTCCCTCTGTCCCTCCTTCTGCTTGCTCTCTGTCTCTCTCAAATAAATAAATCTTCAAGGAAGAAAAGGAAGACTAGTTCTTCTGTAGACAAACTGAAGTTATCTATAGTGATGGCTAATTGATATTTATCACAAAAGCTTGATATAAATGACATGAAATGTTAAAAATTAAGACTAACTATTATTGATTATAGGCTCTCCTTTTTTATCATTATAATCAACAGTAATCATAATTATTTGGTAAGCCTCAACAGTATTCAATATTGAACGTATGTTATGACTGGCATGTTCACCAAAGCACTTTTTTTTTCTTTAAGTAAAGCACTTATTCCACAGAGACAGTGAACATTGATATCCACCGGATGAGGACTGTCTTTAAGAGGAATCACATTTTCTGAAACGTTAGATTTACACAGGATTGGGAACCGTGAGGGGAGATGCTGCACTATGGAAACACCGCGTGGGTGGTAGAACACGAAAGCTCTGGAGGACCTCCTTCAGCATCACCACTGGAGACGTGGGGACTTGCTAATGGGTACTTACAGTCTTGGTAATAATGTACTAGCAGCACTCTGGAAGCCTACTTTTATCTGTAAAAATAAGGGATAGTAAGAGTATCAACCTTATAAAATTGCTATGAGGATTAAATAAGATACAGCATTGCACAGAATAAGTACTCAATCAGTGTAAGCTATTATTAGTAGCATGATAATATACTACGGAGGAGTACTTGGAAACTTTCTGGAAATCAAAGTTCCCCAATGATCTCATATCTAGGAGTCTAAATAAGATATTTGTAAACCTTCAACTGTACAAGGTTTCTTTTTTCCTTTGATAGATATTAAACTAAGGAAACAGAGCAATGATATTTCTTGAGAAGTTCTTTGTATACTCTCGAATTAAGAATTTTTCTAATGAGGCACCTGGGTGGCTCAGTCAGTTAAGCGTCTGCCTTTGGCTCAGGTCGTGATCCCAGGGTCTTGCGATCGAGCCCCGTGTCAGACTCCCTGCTCAGCATGGAGACTGTTTCTCCCTCTTCCTCTGCCCCTCCTCCCCAGCTCATTCTCTCTCTATCTCCATCTCTCTCTCAAATTAAAAAAAATAAGTAAATAAAATAAATAAATAAATAAAATCTTTAAAAAAAGAATTTTTCTAATGAACATAAGTTCCTACAATTCTTTTTTGGAAACTCAAATTGGAAAGCGGGAAGTAAGGGCAGATTGTGGTACCCAGAACTCTTGGAGCAATAAATTACATGCAGAAATTCCTTAGGATGTAGGGTACGAATTATAACGCAGGAACGAGCAGGCCTGGCTTCTGATTGGACTTCTTCAGTTTAGGACCCAGGGATGAGCTGAACCATAACAAAGGAATTAGCTAAAGAAGGGGCTATCCTTTGCTTGCTTCTGAATCAACCAAGGAAGCAACCCAAGTAAAGATACGGGATGTCCTTTGATGTAAAAGCAACATCACTGGTTCTGGCAGAGAGCTATATAATGTAAGCATTTTTTCTCTTACACACACTTTCTGAAACGTTAATTTACCACATAGGATGTGCTTCTGGAAATTCAGGTAAAACTAATAATCCATTAGGAAATTTGCAAGCTTCAGAATAAAAAAAAGTTATTTTACGTCTGCCTTGAGAGTTGGAAAAAAGCATGTTTACAGGATGTTTGCTTCTTAAACAACCACTTTAGGAATTTCATGTCATTTGGTAATAATAGAGATGAAACTATTATTCACAGTTTGAATGGGGATCAAATAGCAGAAAAGCATGAATAAAATCTCAGTTGAGTCTACATATATGGTAATGAGTGAAGAAATAACTGAATTTGAATCAACTGAAACTGAATTTCAAGATAAGAGAGTTCTTTCTTGAAGTGCCTTTAAAAAAAAATACAAATTGCATGGTTCCCTTAGGTGCTAATTTTGTTACTTGTAAAATTCTGTTTTTCTCACTTCCGGATTGAACTAGGCATCTTACAAGAGATTAGTAAAGGCACCAACAAACATTTCATCACTTTGTCTTGTTTGGTTTTGACTGCTTCAGTCCCACCGCCCTGCTTCTCCCTTTCTGGCTCCTCTGGACATAATAAAGCGTCTCTGGGAGACACAGAAGCAAAGATATTCTCATCACTGGTCTTGAGGAGAGAAGCAAAATTCTCTCCTCGGTGTACTCAGCAGTGTTTCCCTTCAGGGACCACCCAGACAGTCTCCACCCAATGGCACATGGAAAGATACACTTCTTTTATTTTTTATTTTTTTATTTTTGTTTATGTTTTTTTATTATATTATGTTAGTCACCATACAGTACATCCCCGGTTTCTGATGTAAAGTTCGATGATTCATTAGTTGTGTATAATACCCACTGCACCATGCAATACGTGCCCTCCTTACTACCCATCACCAGTCTATCCCATTCCCCCACCCCCCTCCTCTCTGAAGCCCTCAGTTTGTTTCTCATACTTCTTTTAATCCTGTACGTGTCAACAGACAAATGGAGGTATACTATTTACTTTGTGTTAGGCTGGACATTCTCTTCCATAAAATTCTAAGTCTATCGTAAGTATTATATCTGGAGAGTATAAGTTGGTGTTTACTAGAGGATTTCCTTCACAGACACAAAATCACTGAGAATTTTAGGGATAGTTTTTCATTGTTTTGAAATGGTCCAGCAGTTTCCTAGGGAGTCAGATACCCTAGACCAGAGCCTACTGTTTTCCTGATAAGATTCTATTGTAGAAAACCTAATCCTAAAATACCACTTGATGTCTTTTTAATTTCTGGGAGCTCCTAGAGTTTCTTTGTTGACCTACACACAACTTTCCCTTTACTGAATTAATATCATTCATGGCTTCAAACACAAGGCAGAGTCAGCCTTTCACAAGCAAACTGAGCTCTGAGCTTCAGAATGAGTTTTTCAGAGCCCATAACAGAGATAATGATCTGAAAACTTGAAGGACATTTGGTTTGTAAGAGTCACGTTTATGAGAAAGACACATTTTAGGAGAATCTAAAAACATGGTCTGCCTGGGTGTTATTTTAAAATTGAGGCTGAGACTCTTTGGTCTATTAGTTCAATGTTCTTTCTGTGCTCATTGTTAAAGCTCAGTGAACGGTCTGAGGGAAGCAGGTGGAGGGAGGAAGAGGCAAGTCTGTGATTTCCTTTAGCTCAAAGCAGTGGATCGGAATGTGGGTGAATGTAGGGCTTTAGAAGAAGATGAGGCTAAGTAGGGAGGCAGAGGTCAGATGATAAAGTGTCCTTCATGCCGTCCTAAGGAATTCAGATTTGATTCCAAAGGATAATAGGGATCCATTGAAAGATTTAATGCTGAGTAATATAGCAGATTTTCTTCTAGCAAGATTTCTCTGGCAGGAGTGAGCATAATTTATTGAGAGGTGGGTGTTGAGTTATGGTGTTGGGAACAGGAGGTGCAATAATCCAGAGGCGTAAAGAGGGCTTACATTAAGACAAGGGAAGCGAGAGGAAAATTTCAAGACAGATTATTTAGGCATAAAATTTGTGGGACCCTCTTGACTGAGGATGTAGGATAAAGAAGGGGCAGGAGGCTCATGGACTGACTCCCATGTTTCTATCTCAAATAGTAATTGTCCCATTCATGGAGCATGGAACTGAGGGCAGAGAACGATGTTGGAGTGGCAGGGTAGGGTTGAAGATGGTGTGAATTTGGGACATTTTAAATTCAAGGAGGTGGAAGGAGCTGAAGATTTCTATTTGAGAATCTAAACTTGGTAGCAGGTAATGCCAAACACCTAGGTGGGATTTTTACCTGTATATTCTCTCCCACTCAGATTCAATATTGTTTCTCTTTTTCTAGAGAAGACATTACCATCATGTTTTCATCCAGTACAGAATGGCATACATTTGATAAAGTGCTTTGAATTTGTTCAGGAATCAGGTAAATATGTCCATTATTTTCCAAAACAATTTCATTTTTTATCTGTGTTTCACTGTAAGCCATTCTAAGTTAGGAAAAAATGGATTTGTATACTTCCCAAGCATACAAATGATCTTTGTGTGCTCAGCCTTCATTCTCTTGATTGAGTTCTTAGGGAAGAGTTTTGAATTGGCTTCAAAATCTAGTTTAATTCACTTTATAGGTGAGGAACCTCAGTGCCCCCCACCCCCACCCCCCCAAAGGGCATCCTCTAACTAGGACTTCATATTTTCTCTTTTTTCACTTACCTATGGCTTAGCTATTTTTCACCTCCAGTTCTTACTGGATTATCCATCTTCATTTTTTTCTTTTTCCTTCCCTCAATACTTCTTTCAAGTATCCTAGATAACAAGTTCTTACCCAGTGAAAAGTTAGATGATGACCTGTCAATAATATTTGATATCTTTATATTGAAAAGATGTGTTCTCTTAGGGTTATCCTGAGCAAACACCACACTCGATATCCCTTAAAAATTACAAGAGGAGCATTTTTAAACTTTTATTTGTTATTGGAATTCTTGCACATTGAAAGAGCCTGATGAGTGTTTTTATATCTACAACATGGTGTTGAAGTTGAGTCTGGATGATGTATAGTGGTACTGATATATTTTTTATGCTTCATGTACTAAATTTTTAAAAAGTTACACCTGCAGATTTTTATCTGTGTTCCATCAGCATAAACGCTCCAGGATCAGCACTTTTCAGTTCTCCCATGAAAAGTGATGAGGTCTTGCAAGGGCTGGGGTCATATGATCTGTCTCAGTGCTGTCTTAAACGGTGCCAGAAGCGAGGGCATAAAGTGAGTGCTATTTTGGCCACACTTTATTGAATTCCCTCTCCAGATGCTCTACATATTTCACAGCAGAATTAGCAACAGCAATCATTGTGGAAGATCATAAATGTCCCAACTCCTCTCTCAATCCCCAAACCGGTTCACAGCTACTCCTAGCTGAAGATGATGACAACCTTACTCCATCCACCTGACAGTGCAAAAAGGCCATGTGCTTGAGGGCTGGGGGGTGTCAAGGGGGATAGGAGGGAGGTTAAGGGGAGCATCCTTGGAGGGCAGGAAGTTTGGCTTTGAAGTCTGAGACTTTTCCTTGCTCAACATTCTGTAGGTTTTATAGGGCCTAAGAGGGCAGCCAATAACCCTCCACCAAGCTTCCTACCCTGAGTCCCAAGCTGGACCTGTCATTTTCATTCCAAACTCACATAATCTTCCCTGCAAGCTTTTGCATCTGAATCCATTTTAGCAGGCAATTTGCATAGCCAAACATTTCTTGCAAACTCTCTCTGGGGTAGGTTTACCTGGGAATCTCAACGGTGTCATCGGAAATAAAGTGACCAGGATTTTAGTTTTCATTTAAAACGGCGATCTAGCTCAGCGGTTCCGTCAAAGTAATGTTCAGGCACAGTCATATGCATAAGAGCCCCTGCCTCATGGGAGGGTATCGTTAGAAGTTTTCCTTTCCGCGTAGCTATTTAAGGCGCGTGGATCGGTCTCCTTAGCATGGCATCCCCTCAACTAGAGAAGATGACTGCCAGCAAATACGTGGCAAAGGCAAACCAAATCTTCATTTTTACGGGACAAGGTGGAAATGAAGTCCACACCTCAACCTCAGGGCTGTGCGGTGGTTTTTATTGTTGGTTATCTGTGTGGTCAACATGACCTAGTGATAACTTTCAGATACATTTCTCAAATATTTATTTTCCTGATCAAGCTCTATGAAAACACTGAGTGAAGCCACTTTCCATCTCTACATCCATCAGTAATTTTATACCTCCAGTACAGGGCTTGTTTCTCTAGCGTCTGCCCTCTAGAGAATTAGAAATGCCAGGAGATTCATTTATGGGAATGATGTATGAATTTTAGGACATGTATTTTTGTAAAATCCTATGTTTCTGTATTTTCATTATCATTGTCGTGGTGCTTAGGCTTTGGAATTAGGCCAATTTGAATTTTAGGCCAAAAAATGTCAGATTATCAACTTATTGTAAGCAGCATCCACTAATTTCCCCCAATTTGGGGGGTTATCTGATAGTGACAGTCAAATCTTGGATTATAACCCTGACGAAAACTGTCACATGAGAAAGCAGTTTTGAGAAGTTTAAACGACAATTTCAGCTCCCCGTATGCTCGATCCAGTTCACGAAGCTATTTAAGGTGTGGATAGAAACGAATGGATGGGAGAACAGCCACGTCGGTGGCTTCCCATTGATTTGAATCACATTGCTTTCTGTCTTATTTTGGTTTATTTATTTAAAAGTTCAACCCACAGGCTTTGTTCAATTATAGGGGAAACATGTTCTGCCATTCTTAAATCTCTAAAAGAACAATCATAGATTCTTCGGCCTGGCAGTTATCTTGAGAAACTGCCTTCAAGCAGAAACATATCTATATCAATCTACATGTTTTTATTTTAAGCCTCAAGAAAAGACCATTTTACAGCTGCGCCCAATGCCTATTCCATGGTTCCTTTTCTAGATCCAGAAAGGAATGTTTTCTTTACTCTAAGGCTTTTGCTTCATATTCAGTACGTGTGTGTGTGTGTGTGTGTGTGTATGTGTGTGTGTGCGCGCGCGCACGCGCGGGCACATGCATGTGTGCGTGGGCATGCACACCTGCCTTCACCCCCTCTAGAGTTGGTGCCCATTTTCTGTAGTTTCCTACTTTACAGAAACCTTCGTATTTATCATTGACTTGACGGCGGCTGAAAACACATCCTGGGTTTCTCATCCAGCTTTCTCCTTTGGCTGGGGTTGTAAGGATGTTAATGGCACACGGTGGGGGTGGAGAGAGGCCCCTGTTATCATGCAAGCAATTGCTAACTGTGGACCTCTGACTTTGTAATTTGTTCTTTATGGACTCGCCTGCAGCCAATAAGCAAAATCAATAGTCTTTGCTGAAAAGTAAGCAAGTGCCAGTGTGTTATGTGACAGGTGAAGATACATGTGCTTACCAGGGGTCAGGGGGCCACAGCAAATTTCTCTCTGACTTCTTTTCAAAAAGCTCAATCCCATTTAGGGAGCATTCGTCATTGGAAAACGTTGCAGCTGGGAATAGGAAAGGCTGCTGCTCTTCTTTTCTCATTTAACGATGTTTGTTTTCACAGCCTGTTCAATAATGTCACTGAGAAGAAATTATGTGAGAAGAATAAAGTGCTTAGAGTCTATTTATTTATTCATTCATTCATTTCTGTAGAATAACACTAGCTGTTGCTTTCTCATGTATATTAATACTGCTGTGGTTGTCCAAACATTTGTTTGTTCTATTCCTTTCCAAGAAATAGGTGAGTCTCTTTCTATTGCCGTGGAATTGATTACCTGTAGTTTAAGTCAGTGGGAAGGTTATATGAGCTTGATGGGAGACATACATATCTCTAAGCCAACATTATGGGAGGGTATAAATCTCCTCAATAATTTGGCTTCTGATAAGATGCCAAGAACCTTTTCTGTTTTCTCCTCAGAACCATCAGACATCAGGCAATTTTAGAAAAAGATATAAAATAAAAGACTAATGAGCGCAAGTGGATTCAAAAGAACCAAAACTAAATGGGCCTTTAATCTTTGATATTTTATCACGGCATTTCTCCGTTTGGCTTCTCATACTCCCATTTGTCTGACCGATCAGCTCAGAAAACCGAGTTCCCTCGCAAGCAGGATTTCTTATCCTGGCATTAAATTGAAACAAGGAAATAAACAGGGGATTTTCTTTTCCTTTTCCTCTTCAGGGCATTTTGCAGAACCCGCAAAAGACTGTGAACGTACAAATCTAGCAGTAACCAGGCAGGCGGGTCAAAGGAAGAGAAGAGTTGAACAACAGCCCAGAGGCAGCCCGCTGGCGGGGTCTGAGAACACGGTTTCCCGGGGCCTGCGTGCTGCTCCTTTGCCTTGGAAATTCCTCTAAAGGAAAAATTAAATTTAAGACATGTTTATGTAGACTGTGGTTCATAGTACTAAATTTGCTTTTTTTTTTTTTTTTAACAATCAATCAGTCCATATTTTGGCGATCTGTAAGAATCAAGATAGTGCCGCCACTGTGGAAAACAGCATGGAGGTTCCTCAAAAAAATAAAAGTAGAATTACCATATGATCCAGCAATTCCACTTCCGGGTATTTACCCGAAGACTATGAAAATATTAATTCAAAAAGATACATGCACCCCTATGTTTATTGCAGCATTATTTACAATAGCCAAGATATGGAAGCAGCCCAAGTGTCCATCAATAGATGGATGGATAAAGATGTGATACACACACACACACACACACACACACACACACACACACCATGGAATATTACTCAGCCGTAAAAAGAATGAAATCATGCCATTTGCAACAGTGTGGATGTATCTAGAGGGTATAATGCTAAGTGAAATAAATCAGACAGAGAAAGACAAATATTATATGATTTCACTAATATGTGGAATTTAAGAAACAAAGCAAAGGAATAGAGAAAAGAGACAAGCAAAAAAACAGACTCTTACATCTAGAGAACAAACTGGAGGTTACTAGAGGGGAGGTGGGGGAATGGGTGAAGCAGGTGAAGGAGATTAAGAGTATATTTATGGGGGCACCTGGGTGGCTCAGTGGGTTAGGCATCTGACTCTTGATTTCGGCCCCGGTCATGATCTCAGGGTTCAGGGTTGTGAGATCGAGCCCCACATCAGGCCCCATGCTGGGCAGAGCAGCTTGCTAAAGATTCTCTCTCTCCTTCTCCCTTCTGCCCTCACCCCCTCCCTCTCTCAAAAAAAAAAAAAAAGAGTACACTTACATTGAGGACTGAGCAATGTATAGAATTGTTGAATCACTATCTTGTACACCAGAAACTAATAAAACAGTGTATGTTAATTATATTGGAATTAATTTTTTTTTAATTTTTAAAAAAGAACCAATATAAAACCTAATACAATAACCAGCAAGTGCTGTTTTAGTGGTGCCGTGAGTTGCTCTGAAATCCTCCGAGGAATCAAAACTCTGAGGCATCAGAATTGATACTCAGTATGATTTGGGGTATCCCGTTACATGAACTCATTGCAATGAAAACTCCTACCTGCCAAAAGGATATATAAAACCCAGTTAATATCCGGCTTCTCTCATGTTATATTTTAGCATCACAGAATTCCAATGTGCAAAAGTAACTTGAACAGAGTTGATTGGGCCTCATAAATTTCTCCCTAAATATAGTGTAAATTCCCAGAGAGTAGAGACTGTGTCTTACACTTCTTTGTATCCTCTTAAATTTGAGCTACCAATTTAGTCTTCTATGAGCAAAAGCTGAAACTGAGGGTACCTGGGTGGCTAAGTCTGTTAACCGTCCTACTCTTGATTTTGGTTCAGGTCATGATCTCAGGGTTGGTGAGATCAAGCCCTGTGTTGGGCACCATGCTGGGCATGGATCCTGTTTGGAATCCTCTCCCTCCCTCTCTCTCCCTTTCTCTGCCCCACCCCATCCTCCCTTCCTCTCTAAAAAAAAATCTGAATCTGAGTTTGAGACTGACATATACACACAAATTTTTCTGCCGTGTCTACAAGTAATATGTCTATGAATACATAAAGCTATGCTAAAGTAAGATGTTTTTGAATTAGCTAAAGGTATACGCACAAACCTCATTTTCATTAGCACATTATCACATTTATTTTGTATTTATGTTTAGACTATGATAATAAGAAATGGTCTAGAATCTTTCCTCTAAGGGAATTCAACATCCGTGCCAACAAGTTTTCCCATCGCTCTGCCATGAAGTAATTATGAAGGGATGAATACTCTTCTCACCTGGAGATACGTGAATTGCCAGAGAGAACGTAAAGTTACACTGTCCATGTGGTGGCCGCATGTGGCTACTGAGCCCTGGAGATGTGACTAGTCAACATTGATACATGATTCAAGTATAAAATACACACCCAAGTTTGAAGATGCTAAGAAAAATGGGAAATATCTCATTCATTATTATTGCATTGACTAAATGTTGAAATGACAGTATTTTGGATACACTGAATTAAATAAACTATGTTATTGAAATTAATTTCACCTGTTTCTTTCAATTTCTTTAAAGAGGGCTGCTAGAAAATGTAGTCTCAGTATGGCTCATGTTACAGTTCTATTGGGTGGAGCCGATAAAGGAGTGGCTATCCCACTTACCGTGGCTTGTCAGAACCATGTCATTAGGTCCACTTACCAATTATATCAACATCACTTCCTATTCATATAGGCTATAATTATAAGACTGTCACACTTTTGTACATTTTTTTGGTACAAAAAAGACCTCTAAATGAATAACAACATATGGTTAGCTATTTTATTTTCATTATGCTTATTATTAAATAAATTTCTAAATCAAACCAAAAGCCTTGCTTGACTTGGTGTTCTGAGTTTTGAAAAAAAAAAATAGATTCACATTAGCAATCTGCAGCCTTATTTATTGATAGATAGGAACCCTCTGCAAGTTTTCCTCAGATTAATAGCATGCCCCTACCTATTCACCATCCTGCTTCTCTGGCCTCCATGTTGTTCCTTCATGATTAACCCCAACGTCACTGTTTCCTCGGGTTCACTCCAAGTGCTCTAAAATGGTGTTTTCACGTTTGTACGTGGTCACAGCTCAAAAGTTGGGAAGCAGCTTACGATCAATGACATCGTAAGTAGTATGGCACGGTTTAATTGAATTTTTTTCTTTCTTGGAGATAGGCAAATAATGCTCCCACCATAATTGATGGTATTTTTAGATTTGATGAAACATGGTGACTCATGTAGAGAAACTTTATAAAATACAGCTTTCAGGGCCCTGCCCCAAACCCACTGAGCCATCATGTTCGGGTGGTACAGCTTGGTCATCTGCTCTTGTTAAACACTCTTCCAGTGATTTTGATATAATCCTAGAACCAGCATTCCAAGGAACCACTGATCTCAAGTCCTATTTATCCCCGGACTAATGATGTCAACCCAATTCATACACAAAACAACCAGTGAACCGAGAACAATTTTTACTTAGTACCAACAGCTGCAAGGCACTGAGCAGGTCATAAGAAATGGGGAAGAACATCCTTTTCCCAAGGAGTTGATAACTTGCCTTTCACGGTGCTTCGAGATATTTTAAGTTCCAGCATTTTCCTGAAGCTCAAATATTGTATCCCTCCCATCCAATCGGACAATCAGAAGGGAAAGAGTGTCCAGGGAGGATTTGACCACTACCTTTGTGAAGAAATGGGGCTGTCTGCTGTGCTCTCTGGAGGGCCAAGTGCCTTGTGGTGAGAAGTGGAGCCTGCAGGGCCAGGCCAAGGGCAGTGACGTAATTCGAAAGCTAGATCCCAAGCTACACAGGAGGTAATGAGTTCCCACTTTTGACTTAATTAAGACTTCAATGGTTATAAGGACCAAAGTCTCTCCTTAATTCCATCCCAACCGAGGACAGCAATTTCAGTCCCTTTTATAATGTTGACCCAAATGTAAAAAAAAAAAAGGAAAGAAAGAAAGAAAGGTTGCGAGGGAGCCCGGCAGTACTGAGGCTCCTGTGCTATCCAGGTCACTCTGAGCCCTAGGCCAGGAGAACATCACTCTCCCATTGCTTCTGTTATATCCTGACTCAAACCCAGCAGCTTGCTGTAAACCCACCAACCTGGTGAGGCCCCTGAGGGGACGTTGGGAGGAAGATGAGCGTTCACATTCACAGAAACAGAGCTGGAATTTGAAGCACTCTGGGAAAGCAAGCAGCTCTCCTAGACACTCTGCTGAGAGAACTAAGGAGCCCCTTATGTGCATCCACTGACGAGTGATCGGAAGGAACTGCGCCTCCTACCAGCAGAAGTGTTCTCTCTGTTCTGTTGCAGATGATGGAAATTTTCCACTGGAGATTCCTTTGGGTTAAGCTATTTTCTCCTCCAGTCTGCAAATTCACTTAGTACATATGCCCTATCAAACTATCATTAATCATCCATAGCTTGAAAGTTGAATACTTAATAATTCATTCAACCGTTATTTATTGAACCACAGGTACAGGTCACACTCTGTGCCAGCCGCTGGGAAGATAATGCGAAGCAAAGAGGATCCAGCTCCTAATCTCATGGAGTTTACAGTCTCATAATAGAAATGGATATTAACAGAAAAACAACTGCAACAATAAATGCGTGCACATAAACTTGAGATAAATTGAAGAATGTCAGTTTATGCACTAGTCACTCGTCACTAATAACAAAAAGACTTTAAACTAGGAGGTCAAGGAAGGAAAGCTTCTTTGAGGAAGTGACCCTCAAACTATATCTGAAATAGAAATATAGACGGATAGGAATTGACGAGCTAAAGAAGGCAGGCGGTGTTTGAGCCTAACTAGAGTAGGTTTCAGCCGTCTTGAAGACCTCTTTTGTTTGATAGCATTTCTTATTGGCTGATCAAGGAGGAAGGTACATCTGTTGGAACATAAAAAGATCTTTGATAGATTATTTCTAGTGTGTGAAATGAAACTTCACAAATTTATAAAACTTAATAATTTAATGGTAGGTAGTGAGTAAAATGTATTTAAGGGGGTAGAGAACAGGTAAATCTTAGACCATTGTAATCTGCAGGTAATACACATATTTATTTTAGAAAACACTTTACTTGCTTCTCTGAGCAAAAGTTTTCTGGAGCACATGCAAATAATTTGTGTGCGTGCGTGCGTGCGTGTGTGTGTGTGTGTGTGTTCTGCTTCTAGTACAGAAGCTGCTAAAATAAGAAATGACTGGCCATCAGGAAGGAGGATAAAAACCCAGAAAGGAAAGGATGCAAGAGTTGAAATAGTGCATTCTCCATGGTGATAGGCGAAAATGTCAAGGTTGAGGGGGGAAAGAAAAATATGAGGTTCTAAGTCACTGATGGTTGGACAGTGTGAGACTTTCCAAATGGTGGAAACTGAGACCATCAAGTCATTGGTGCTGCATATCTCTCCCAAATAGGGTAGCACACGAAGACTTGGGTTTCTTTTCTCAATAAGTTGAATTGACATAAATTATGTATGGCAAGTATATTTCATTTTACAAGACATGTCCAATGGATCAAAAACACATGCTTACGAGTTGAGTGTAGGATACAGAAATCACTGTATCTGGGCTTAGCAGAAAAGAGCATCCTAACTGATTAGCAAAGCCTGTCACAGACTAGGGAACAGTGGTGTGATAGTTTGTGTATCCAGTGTTTGCTCTCCCTGCCCTAAAACATCCCTGCTCACATTCCCCTTTGGCCACCTAGAGCTATGGCAGAAGACAAGGAAGAGGAAACCATTTTTTAGTTCTTTAAAAATTGTTATTACAAAGGCTATATTAGCGTATCAGTATTTTTTTCCCTTTTAATGATTTTAGAGAAGAAATAAAATCAGCACACAACAAAGGCAATTTTCTTAACATAAAGTTGAAAGTTCCAAAGAAATTTGCATTTCCAGTGCTGGGAAGTGTCAGGTCTTTTTTGGACTCAAATCCCCGTATGTCACACCAGGGCAAGAAGGGTAATGTTTATAACATCTGAATCTCTGAACCAGTGAATAAAAGATATCAGTGTTACTTAGCTGAGACATGAATAAATATTCATAACAATGGCACATGCATAGCTAATTGAATGACTTTTGTTAATATTAAACTAGATATTCATGGACATGTGCCTTTTTCTATAATGAAAATACTGCCTTGGGCTAGTTTTGTTTTTCTTGTCGAGAACAATTTATGTGCTTTCACTGAAATGAATATAAACTCCTATTCTCATGACAAAAGAATTCACCATTAATTTGAGAAAAGAATTTCTTTATTCCCTTTGTGGTATACTTTATTGAAAAAGCAAAACCTAAACCTATCTTGAAATTTTGGTTCATGCATTATGTTTAATTTCAAACAACACATTCGATGTCTATAAATAGAGATTTCTAGGATTATTAGGACCAGATGTATTGTTATCAGGTCCATAAGAGATTTTCTTTCAATTAATTTAAAAAGTAATAAAAACAAAGCAAAGCAAAATAAAATTCCAACGTGGCTGTTTGTGTGAGCTGGGACCTGCTATTTTCCTCCCTTCCTCAATCTTTTGTTTCCTCGTCCTTTTTCCTACTCCGCCTTCATTTCTCCTTATGTGCCTGGCAAGGGATATTTGTTAGCTTTTATTCTCTCTTCTAACAGCACCCCGAAATTCTTGTGGAAAGCGAGCTTTTCTTTACTGTGACCAGCCCTAGTCTGGGGACCTGTATCCGCCCTCTCCCTAGCACTGGCATCATCGAGGGGGCTGGCAGTGACCTAAGTCTGACCAGTTAGATACCCTGTCTGAGATCTTTGAATGTTAAACAAGGTAGAGGAGGCCAAAATGAACTCCTAGAGGTCTTCCGTCGAGCAGTGGTGGTGGCAAGTGTCCTGACCAGCCTGTTCCTGCTAATGAGATGATCACTCGGCTTCATGCTTTCTAGACCTCTCAGCTTCCCTGGTTTCTGCTCATCGACTAGCCTTTTTTTTTTCCATCTCCAGCCAACTTAATGAGTTCTCCAATATCCTTCCAACAAACGCGCTTCATCGTAAGGCAGCCAATCTAAGAATCTAAGAAACCCTGATACACGCTCATTTAGTTCTCATTCTGTTCTCTATTAAGTAATGGCATTCATAGCTCAACAACTGAGGTTATACAATAGCCTCCTTTGGTTTGCCAATACATTGATTCATCCCCTAACACTTGCCTGACATGACCTGACAAGAAATGTCTTGACCTAATACTCTGAACACAGGTGTATATAAAATACACAGTGTGATCCAAGGGTTTCTCAAATTCACAACTACTGTGTAGTGATGATAACTGAATCGAACTCGAAGCTGTTGAAGTAACTAGACTTATCACGTCAGAGCCTCAATGTCACTCATTTGTTGTTTTCAGGGCTTAGAAAAGTTACTTATGATATATAAAGACCTGAAAATATACAAAGGGATTGTTTGCTGTGTAACTGCTACTTGGGGCTTGCCCACAGGCCTTATTCTAGGGCAGTAATTTTCAAAATTGGCTGATAATAAAATTACCTAGGATCTTCTTTACAATCTCAAATTAGGCGCCACGACCCAATGTTTTGAGCCACTAGGTCTAGGATGGAATCATTATTAGCTAAGGTGTAAAATCTAAAGAGAGGGGGATATAGCAGAGGACCCAAAATGAGATGATTTCAGTAACTCAGAGGAGAAATTTTGAAGTCCCCAATTTAAGACAATAATAGTAGGAAATGAATAGGAAGGAATAGATTTGAAATACATATAGGAGGTAAAATAAGCCAACCGTGCTTATGATTAATTTAATAGAGTTGAAATAAATATTGTCAAGCATAAACTCTAGGTTATCAGCTTATATAATTGGGTAGATAGTGTCTCATTATTGAGCCAGAACCAATGCGGGGAAGGCAAATTTAGAAAAAGGTATCTTTGGACATAATGAATTATAAGTCTTTGTGTGATGTCCAGAAAAATGGTTAGCATGGAAGCAGAGTCTGAAACTCACGTTACAGATAATGTCTAGAGATACAAATCTGAGCACTAACTGCATTCAGGTGATGGTTCTAATCACAGGAAGGATAAGACCATTCAAGGAAGATTTGGAAAAAGTAGAGTTGAGTCAGGATTAACCTTTCAGGAACACTAATAGTTAAGGAATATTAGAAGAGAAAAGCCAGGAAGAGGTCTGAGGTGAGATGTCCAGAAGAAGTAAGAGAAGAGGCAAGGACAGACAGGCGAGGGTACTATAGAGGAGGACGCAGTCACCAGTGTCACTACAGTGAAGCTCCATCAACATAAAGACCTAACAATGCTGTGTGAGTTTCAAACAGGAAGGGTTTGAAGGGTTCAATATATTTTTGACCAATATTGTCAGGTGAAGTTTTGAGATAAACACCAGGTAGAAGTGGGTTGAAAAACCAATGAGAAGTAGACTACACATGGAGGCAGTTTTTTTTGAAGAATCATCCAGTGATTTGTTAGGTTCAGATCTTTCATTCCATGTGTAGGCCACTCCTGGGTTCATGTAATGGCAAGCACTTAAATTTGGGCAAGTAATTCAGTCAGAAACTGCCCTACATGGGGCGCCTGGGTGGCTCAGCCGTTAAGCGTCTGCCTTCGGCTCAGGTCATGATCCCAGGGTCCTGGGATCGAGCCCCGCATCGGGCTCCCTGCTTGAGGAAAGCCTGCTTCTCCCTCTCCCACTCCCCTTGCTTGTGTTCCCTCTCTCGCTGTCTCTGTCAAATAAATAAATAAAATCTTAAAAAAAGAGAGAGAAAGAAAGAAAAAGAAACTGCCCTACAAGGTCTAACTCTGTGGCAGAGATATTTAGCTGTTCAAAAATTCATGCTGCCCCTTTCATGGTGTAGGCTGGTTTCTGATTGACAGCTGTGGGGCTACAGACATTTCTAGAGGCCTTTGTATTTGAATGTGGCCATAAGACTAGATCTCACCAATGTAATAATAGGGGAAGTGATATTCGTCACTTCCTGTCTGAGGCTTTTTAGAGGCAAGCTTCTCCACTCTTTCTTTGCTGTTCTGTCAGGTATATGTGGAGGATTCCAAGGCCCAAGGTCCCTGCTGAGCACAAGATGAGGAGTCTGTGCATCCAGATCTGTCAAGGGGAAAGCCACCAGCCAGCCAGGAACAACCGCATTGGGATATTATGTTAGGTTACCGAGATTTTGGTATTTGTTTTAAGAGCTTTAATACAAGCAATATCTGAGCATGATATGGACCAAACCTGTAGATAATTGACTTGACTTTTTTTTAGTGTTTTACATATATGAATGTATTAGCATAATAGAAATATACATTATAACATTCATTTGATGCAAATCTGTGATATCGTGGTCCGTCCTCTAATTCATTGTTTACAAACTTTACTAATTTAAAGTTTTAGTGTTGCTGTTCAAAGGTAACAAGTGGGGGCGCCTGGGTGGCACAGCGGTTAAGCGTCTGCCTTCGGCTCAGGGCGTGATCCCGGCGTTATGGGATCGAGCCCCACATCAGGCTCCTCTGCTGGGAGCCTGCTTCTCCCTCTCCCACTCCCCCTGCTTGTGTTCCCTCTCTCACTGGCTGTCTCTATCTCTGTTGAATAAATAAATAAAATCTTTAAAAAAACAAAACAAAACAAAAAAAAAAAACAAAGGTAACAAGTGGTGTTAAGCACTAAATTAACTAATCAATTAATTCAATTCAGAAAACAAATTGAGATCATCTGGTAAATAAAATGCTCTTCTTTCCACTAGATGATTAAACCTTAATGATGCAGCAGTTATTATTTTCCTTGTGGGGTACATTAAGATATCTTCAAGCCATTATTCCTCCTCAGGTAAATGTTTGATAGTATGTCTATGTACTAGAGGAATAGGAATAAAGGTGTGATGTTCCTTTTTTCTTAAATGTCATGTGAAAAAGTAATGCACGTTTTTGCTTCGGAGTCAGGATGGCCACATATGGCTCTGTCCTTCATAAGGGTATGTGCTTGAGGGGCAAGTGTGGCTGAGATCCTCTTCTGCTCCACTTACAGACCGTGGGCCCAGGCAAGGCATGCCCATGCAGAAGAAGGTGGCATCTTTTTCTAACTTGCACTAAGACAACACATAGGCTAGCACAGACCCTTGAGAGGGACACTCTCCTCCCCCTTACTCTTGAAGCTCATTTCATACACATACACAGAAAGCTACATTTTTATTTTTAATGGCTTCATAGATTTGGTTAATGGACATATTGGATTACTTTCAAATATTTGCTCTTACAGACAGTACTGCATTGAATATCCTTGTACATATGTGGGAGGATTGCTTTAGGATAAATTTGTCAAACTGGGATTGCTGTATCATTGAGCAAATATATTTGTAATTTCAATAGGTACTATTAAGTTACAACTCCATAAATGCTGGGTTAATTTACAGTCAAGCCAGACATGTACGGGAGTGCCTGTTTGCTCTCACCTCCAACAACCAGTGCGTTATCTGACTTTTGATTTCTACTAATTTGATAGCTGAATACCCTCTCTAGAGTTGTTTTATTTTGAATTGTTCTTATTGAGAGGTTAGGATATTTTCATATGACTGAAAACCAATTTATGTCCTTTCCAGTGAACTTTTTATTTGTATGGTAAACCTTTGTAAATTTTTTATTTTTATTTTTAAAGATTCATTTATTTATTTGAGAGAGAGACAGAGACAGAGACGGACAGAGAGCACACGAGCAGGGGGAGGGGCAGAGGGAGAGGAAGTATCCTCCAGCAGAATCCCTGCTGAGTGTGGAGCCCAGTGCAGAGCTTGATTCCAGGACCCTAAGATCATGACCTGAGCTGAAATCAAGAGTCAGTTGCTTAACCCACTGAGCCATCCAGGTGTCCCTGAATTCTTTCATTTTCAACGTTATTTTGTCAATGTGCTTTAAGTGTGTGTTTATATGTCATATGGTTGGATTTTACATTTGGTACAATTTGAGAGCCTTTATGTTTTAATAGGAAAGCATATACCATTTACATTTATTGATATGAAATATACTTTTCAGTTTTATGTTACCTTTCTCTTATTCTTATTTTTATGCCTTTTCCTATCTTTCATTGTATTTCTATGTTTTCTTTGCTCTTTTTAAGACTTTTTCCCCCTGCATGTCTGTTTTCTATTTTTAATCTTCTAGTGATATAATTTTAGCTAAAATATATAAAATACAAAAAATCCTATATCTTTAGGCAGTATTTACTGTCTCCTTACTTCAAGCAATGGCAAAATTCAGATATTTATATTTCTTCCTCCCTTTCTTGTCCTGCCTTCCCCACTCTTTTACTAGTCTTCCCGGGAGGATTTTTTGAAATTGTTCACATACAAACCCTCATCGCAGGGACTGCTTCTGCAGAATTCCCCTAAAATGGCTGGTACCAGCAGTGGTCCCAGGTAGTAGACTCTGGGGACCAGATTCTGGAATTAGCTATTCAATGGCCACTTGAACACAAAGGCTCTTTTATTGGTGCTAAGTGGAGTAGTACCTTGTTGGCATTAGCATGCAGTTACTAAGATTTTCACCTGTGTTAGGTTGGGCTGGCCTACAGATGGCAAGGATGCCCTGACTCGTACAACATCACTTGCATTCAAAAGATATGAGAACAATTGTGATTACAATAACTGTGAAGTTGGTTGATGGTTTGCTGAATGTTATTAATGCATCAAAGAGAGACAAATACAGGGTGAGGGCAGTCAATTACCAACTTAAGATACAGTAGGAAAGCCAGCAGAACTTTAAGAGTGTTTTGGTTTTTTTTTTTTTTTAAGATTTTATTTATTTATTTGAGAGAGAAAGAGAATGCACGAGCCAGGGGAGGGGCAGAGAAGCAGACTCCCTGCTGACATGGGACTTTATCCCAGGTCCCTGGGATCATGACCTGAGCCAAAGGCAGACGCTTTACCGACTGAGCCACCCAGCTGCCCTTTAAGAGTGTTTAAAGAGATCTTCACATCCTTTAGGCAGAAGAAAGAGTATGCTGAAGACCAAGCACTGGGCTCTATTGTAGGAGTAATAAAATTTCAGAAAAGGCTGAACTTAAGGATGCTAGCAAATACCCTCCACCAAAATCAGGGCCTTAATAAGGAAGGAGGGGACCAATGAAATTCAAGATAGATACATCTGAGTGGATATGCTCTAGAGTCTACTGAATCCTCTGGGCCTGCAAAATTGCCAACTCTTGTTTTCTAGAGGATAATCTTCCCCTTCATGCTTGGAGATGATTCAGAAGGCTCAACTAAGGCAGATGCATCGAAAAGTAATACCTGCTATCCTTGTGATCTCCCCCTACCTTTCTTCTTGACCTTTCTTCCTGACAGTAGCTAAATAACTAGGGTCCAGCCTCAACATGATCTAACTGGGGAAATTTAGGTCTTATTAAAGAAAGAAGAAACTATTTGCTAAAAGATTTGTAGGGCATTGGCAATATGTATTCTCAGGTTTCTAGGAGGAGGATGCCTAGAAGTAGATATTGAGGAAGCCAGACCAAGATGGTGGATAAGGGAGAGTTCATTATTGCAGGGACTCTGTCCTGTGACTCAGTATTTAACACTCTGGCAAGGACACCTGGAGCTGGTCCTAATATGCCACTGGAACAGCTCCTAGAAGCTTGGAACAAATCATGACCTGACAAAGTATTGAGAAAAGGATCAAAAGATTTAGAGGTATAAGCATGATTGTTCCACATAAGGCCCAGAGGGAAGTTCCTTCACTAAGGCAATGAAGAACATGCTGGGCAGTAGTGTGTAGCATCATTGTTGATTTCAGTAGTCATTGAGAAAAATCTAGAATAGGTGGTAGAAGAGGGAGATGATAAAATGTCATCACTTTGGGACCAATGGCAGCTGTAGAGATCGTAGCTTGTTCAACTAACTCTCAAATTTACAATCTTTCCTCAGAAATTTTGAGTCACTGTCACTGTCAAGAATTTTTACCAGAATGGAGTGAACAGGGAATGTGAGAGGGTTGAGCAGGGCAAGGGGTGGACTGTAGCAGAAAATATTAGTGCGTTGTTCATATCCTTTCAAATTTCTTATGATATTTGCTAGATACAACCTACAGTGACTCTACCACTGACTTCCGTGTGCTTGATTTTTTTTTTAAGATTTTATTTATTTATTTGAGAGTGAGTGAGAGAAAGAGCATGAGCAGGGGGAGTTGCAGAGGGAGAGGGAGAAGCAGGTGCCCCAACTTCTGTGTGCTTTTAATGTCTAGAACTTGAAGCTCTTGTTTGGAAGACTGCCCTCAGGCTCTGGAACTGCTTTACTGTGAAACATACATGCTTGGGACTTAGGTCTCCCCCAAGCTGGCCTTGGACGAATGACTATCAGGCATTGGAATGTGAAAGTCCAGCTTCCTTGCCTCCGTTTGGGACAATTCTGAGGTTTACTTTATTCTTGACGGTTCTCCCAAGGGACCGGGCTGAAGCCTAAGCTCTATAGCACTTTGCCTGATAGCACACTTCTGCCTGGCTGCCTTTCTTTCCCTGTCCTGAGGATCTTCATATCGGGTTTGCTTCCAGAGAACCCAATCTAAGACCTCAATCCTTAGTGTCATATATTGTTGATGTAAGTACATATTAGTAAGTCTTTTTGGACAGCAGCTTGGCAATTGCCAAAGACAGTCAACAGGCTTTAAAAATGTGTATAACTTTTGAACTATCCACCCCATATAAATATTTACACACAGTTAGGTTTAATGCAGTGTGGTTTATAATAACAGTGAAAAAGAATGAAAATAATCTGAAAGGACAGTAACAAGATATTTAGTAAGACATGATACATTCACACCATGAAATACTAGTGATTGAAAATCAAATTATTTAAGAAAAAAGCAATAGATGACATACAAAAATTTCTTCCCGTTTGTTCAGGTTGGTCTTTACCATCCAACTTGCCTACCTGATATCTTCTATTATGTAGAGACTAGTTCGTTTGTAAATCTTAGAGTGTTTTAGGAGGCACTTCTAAATCATCTGGTAGTTAAGTGGGAACAAAACTGCACTTGAAATGCCAAAGTCTTGATTCATATCCCAGTTATTCTATTTACTACCTATGTGAAGCCTTAAGCAAATCACTTTGCTTTTATGGCTATGAGAAAAATTTGTGTTTCTTCCATTATAAGGGCAATAAACAACTGGGGTTAATCAACAAAAGGACGTGGGGGCTTCATTGCACTAGGAGTCAGTAACTAAGATGTATAGAAAATATTAGCCCCAACTAAGTGGTAACGTTATCCAATGGTTTAATCAGAGGCTCTAGGGTGAAACATAGCAGCAGGGTTATAAACATTAAATATTTTACTCAGAAAAGTCTAAGTCCATGTGAGGGTGTGGGTATAGGAAAGATTGATTGATGTCACTCAATATGCATTCTTTCCTTCTTTTATGTAATAGAACTTCTGATTTGGAAAAAAAAAATAAAGACTGCATTTCTCAACTTCCCTTGTAGTTGAGGGTAGCTATGTGATTATGTTCTCCTAACTGGATGCAAGTAAATACAGTGTGCAGTTTCTGGGGGGAGAATTGAAGAGAGGGGTTGTCCCCTTCCTTTTCTCATCTTGTAGTTTAAGCCATCTTGAACTATGCAAAAGAGGATAATGCCCTAAGAATATTTTTATTTGTAAGTATTTGATAAATATTGACTGTTATGCACAGATTCTGGTACATAACAGGTACTCAATAAATATTAGTTTATTTTTCTATCAGTCTGCTTGTTCTGCCATCACAGAATACAACAGGCTCGGTGGCTTAAATGTCAGCAGTGTATTTTCTCATAGTTCTGGGGACAAAAAGTCTGAGATGAAGCCAATACAGTTCCTAGTGAGAGCTTTCGTCCTGGCTTGCGGATGGCCACTTTCTCATTGTGTCTTCACATGGCCTTTGCTCAATGCACACACACAGAGCACTGGCATCTCTTCCTCTTCCTATAAGGCCCCCAGTCCTATTGGATTAGGGCCCCTCCCTTACAGCCCTGTTTAACCTGACTTTCCTGCATAAAGGTCATGTCTCCAAACGCAGTCACATTGAGTGTAAGGACTTCAACGTATGAATTTTGGAAGGACATAGTCCAAGCTTTAATGATTTGTCTCATTCATCAGTCAGTGTCTTTATATGTAATTATTGTAAGGAAGAGACACATTAGTTGATGGGAGGTTCCTGGTTATAGAGCACACGAATTTCCTAAACATCGATGTTGGGTCATTCGTGTTGGATGTTCTGACAATCGTATTCTGGTTCTATATCGAACTATAAATGTTTAACTTCAGTAGTACATGGTGAGGAATTTGGTTTTAAATAAATTGCCTGTATAATAAGTTTGTCTATAGAATGACAAAGTCACAATACTACTCTTTTTGTCCCTGTGTTAACAGAAAATGTTGAAGTTGGCTAGGAGTCATGTTTGGAAGCTTTTGTCTTTCTCTTTTTCTGAGTGTGTTGCTTTGGCCAGACTCTAATCTCTGCCAATGCAGGGAGGATTTATTCCTAGTTCGACACTTAATAGGTGCTCAAGAATATTTATGAATAAATGAGTCTTGATTTTTCTTCTCTGCCTAGACTACGTGCCCTCAGGTTCTGTCTTGTGCTTCTTTTGCTCCTCTTAGCCTCACTCAGTGTCTGGCATGCTGGTGCCCATTCAGAACATCCTGTATAAGGTTGAGTGTATATGACAAACTACCTGATGGATTTTTTTTTTAGAAGTCCAATTGGTAAGACTCCTTGTCTTCAATTTAAGAAGCCCCCTTTCTTTAAAGTATGTATGTCTCACAGAATTCATTGCTTAATTTGACCACAGAAATATTGAACTATGACCCTTTTTGAGCTGTTCTCAAAAAAGAAAATACAAAAAATAGCCAACATGTTAATGTTATTTACAAAGAATTTCTTTTCCAAGGAGCTAATTTGTCTTCTAATGGAACATTTGTTCCATTTATAATGATATTTCCGTGATTATTACAACTCATTTTAATAGAAAAGTCCTAAAATATCTACAATTCAGATAATAAGGACCAAGAAATGGACACACAATCACAGTCTCCACCACAGAACGGGAAGTCAGTTTTTAGGGATCTGTGCACTGAGCGCTTTAGAAAGGGGGTGGGAGAGGAGCTTGGGACAGGGCATGAGGTAGGGAGGGGCAGACGTGGACATTACATGAGGACAGAGACAAGACCGGCCTCAGTAAAATAAAGAATATTTCCGTAATTTCCTCCACACTGAGGAAGAATCTTTTCAACTCAAATGTGAAGACTTAGAAAGCCCGTGGGAGGTATGCCCCTCATGTGGCGGTATGAAGCTCAGCTCCATCCTTCTGGCCATTCAAGTCTCTTCCTTAAAATAAAACACACACACACACACACACACACACACACACACACACACACACACTTCCTGGACCCCACAGGTCCCTCTGGATACTGTCTACCTCCCTTCTCTTGGCAGCTACTTGTATTCTATGTCTGACCCCGCAAGCTAGCACCTCCTTGTCTTTCAACTTCAGCTCTGTTGTCACCTTCTGACAGGAGTATCTTTGGCCTCACATTAGGCAAATCCCCCCATTATGTGTCCTCATAGCCTCATGTCCCTGTTCTTTTTGAAACTTGGCACAATTGTAATTTCACATATTTTTGACAATTTGATCAACACCCATAACTCCTCTAGATTGTAAGCTTCCTTAGGGCAGGAATAGTATCTGTTTATTATTAATTATTAATTATTTTTATTATCGGCTGAATATTTGTATCCTCCCAATTTTGTGTATCAAAGCCCTAATCCCCAATGTGATAGTATTTGGAGATGGTGCCTTTGGACGGTGATTAGATTTAGATGAAGTCTTGAGGGTGAAGCCACCACGATGGGATTGGTGCCCTTATAGGAAGAGGAAGAGACCTGACCCCACTTTCCCTCTTTCCCAGGTGAAGATGCAAGAAGGCAGCCGACTGCAAGTGGGGAAAAGAGCCCTCATCAAAAACTGCATCTATCCGTACCTTCAGCCTCCAGAACTGTAAGAAATAAACTGTGTTTAGCCACTCAGTGTATGGTCTTTTGTTACAGCAGCCTGAGTTGATTAAACCTAATATTATTACTACTACTATTATTATTTCTATTTCCCAGTCACTCACTTAATTGGAGAAAAAAAAAATGTCATTAGGGGCAAGGCACTATGAATTTTGAGCTAGGCCCAGACCATAAACATCTCCTGTGTGCCACCTGAAAGTTATTCCAAGTACTTAGGCTTTGCCATGCGTTCACATTCCGTGGCACTCTCTGAGGCTGGCAACCAGCATGACTATAGATTTCTTTTATTATCCACCTGTGGCTCTTCGATTTGTCATGTGCCCAGGCTGCTGTGAGCACGTCTCTCCATGCTGAGCTTTCCCTTAGACAGCCTGTTTCTCACGATGAGAGAGAAATTGTGGTCGTTGCAAACGCGCTTGAGCCTTACTGGCTTTCTGCCGTGCGAGCTGCTTCCAGGTGTTCCTTCCATTTCCAGAAGGGAAGTTGTTGTCAGTCTCCTTAGGGCTGAACCTGGGCAGCCTTGTGTCTATTGTGAATCTCTTTTCTAAGGTTTGCTTAGCTGAACAGATTATGTATTTCTGGGTCTCTGATGAGCAAGCTGCCAACCAGGCCACACTGTCTGCTGGGGAATTTGAGAGAATTGTTAACTGGGCATGAAGAGGAGTTTGCCAAGTTCACAGCTCACCCTGACGTTTAGTGGAGACATTCGGCACACTTAGCACAGTATCCCTGTCCCCTCTGTTGTTGTTATGACGACTAATTCCTTCCTTGCAGGGGAGGGTTCACTGAACCAAAGCACATGTTCACTGAACCTCCATCGGCCAGGGGACAGGTTTCCCATGGACACATTTCTAGAACCCACTGGTCAGTCTCATGGAACCTGAGGCCTTCTTGGAGTTTAGATGTCTCATCTGACTATTTGCCACAACTTCTTTGGTTCCTATCAATCCTTCTCAGAAAAATGCAGGGGCATTTTGAAGTTTGCCATGAGGTGCCATGCAGCTCTGACCTCCACGGTGCCTCAGTGCGTATATAACCTCTGGAGAGAACAATTTAAATGCACCATTAATCCCTTGATGGTCACGAGTTGTTGTATCCTCTGGGGTTTCAGTGGCAGTGCGGTTGGCATTCACTTTCTCATGATTTAGCAACGAAGCCAACAAGCTTTGGCTCTGCCTCGTGCTCCTTCTCCCCAGCCTTATCCCTCATTCAATTTGTTATTTTTTTTTCATGAGAACTTTGTTCAGCTTCCCGTACTTGAGTGCCAAAGCTTGGACACAAGTATTATGTTTTTGCTTGCTTCAGAAGGTGAGCGTGTAAGAGGAAGGACAGGGTCTTACATGCATCTATAGTCCTAGTACCACACCTGGAAGATTGTGGGTGATTGGTACCTAGGTAGAACTGAACAAAATTATTTTAAGTCTTCCCAAATCAAGGCTCTGTATAGCCTTACTGTATTATTTCAATTCCTTTAACAGGATGTTAGATACCAATCATTATTATGATGATATCATTTTCTCAGATGTTGTGTTGGTCATTATAGAAAGAAAGTTTTATAGATGTAGTTTTGCTGCTATAGAAATACAGTATAGAATAAAATCTAGAAATACAATTCAAGATGGGTAATGTGGCTCTGGGACTATGTTGCCAGAAACATAAGAGAATAAAAAGCATTAAATCAAAGTGCAAATGGTCAGGTCATATTTAGGTGGTGGGGAGATGTTTGAAGCGGGGTCAGGTCATATTTAGGTGGTTGGGGAGATGTTTGAAATCTCAGGTACACACATGGGACTTGGGGAGAAGAGTGGGTAGGGGGGTTTCTTGCTAACACCGACCACCGAGATGGGAAGCACATCGCACATCTCTAGGAGGAAACTTTCACATTGTGGACTATTGAATAAAGCCTCCTCTGTGCGGCCACTAAAGTAAGGCCTGGAAGAAACAACAGAAAGTATCTAATCCACGTTCTTCATTTTACAAATGAGAAAGCTACCACCCAGACAGGTGAATGACATGTCCACGGTAACGTGGCCAGCTGCTGGAAGAGTTATCATAGAGTTTGATTTCTGAAATTCAAAGATAATATACATCAACTATTCAGAAGAGAACCTGACACATGGGGTTCATAGAGAGCTTAATGGTGACCCCAAAAGATAGGTCCATGTCCACATCCTCAAAACCTGGAAATGTGATCATTTGGACAAAGGTCTTTGCAGATGTAATTCAGTTCAGGATCTTAAGATGAGATCATCCCAGACTACTTGGGTGGGCCTGAAACCCAATGACAAGTATTCTTACAAGAGACAGAAGCAGAGAAGACAGGGGTAGCAGAGGAGGGGGCAGTGCGACCATAGAGGCAGAGACTAAAATGGTGCCACTAGGCACAATGTCAACAAGCACCGGAAACCGGAAGAAATTCTCTCCCAGATTCCCCGGAAGGAGGCTGGCCCCACTGACACCTTGACTTCAGACTTCTGGCCTCCAGATCCAGGAGAAAATAAAGTCCTGTTGCTTTAATCCACCAAGTTTATGGTAATTTGTTACAGCAGCCAGAGAAGTGTAATACAGTAGGTATTAAAGAAGTAAATTCTATTCCTTACTTCTGTTGTTCCCTCTTCCCTCTGCATGAGGATGTTCACAGATCACTTGTTATTTTAAGTAAATGGCAGTTAGAGCTACCAGGACCCCCACGCAGCACCATAGCCTCCCTGGGATCCAGGGTAATGTAGTGAAGACAAAGACCAGTTTGGCTCATTGAATCTCAGGGAATTTTATTGATCTCACGATGCTTACTGGCATCTTGGGAGCAGGCAATAAAATATCACAAGTCCAGTTTCCAGGAAGAAATTTTCATAACGATTTATATGGTTTCTGCCCCTGTTCATGTTACATGAACAATTCACCCCACCCCCAATTACTGTAACAATCCACATCCCATACTATGCTATAGGATGATTTCTCCAGAGATTTGGAAGAAATAAACATGCAATTGTGATCTTAGCTTCCAATTCAGAGAAGGTTATGAATTGAGATCTCATTTTTAGCTGTTGCTCAGGAACAGTCGGCGTCATGTGAAAAATGTACTTGCTCCTAAACACTGGAAAAATTGCCAGGTAGATCTGGGCACTCTCAACATCCTGGCACGTAGATACATATGTGTCCTCCCCAGTGTCCAGCCTCATCGACAGATGACACAAATATCCAAACGCAGAAATCACGTACGCCACAGAAGAGGAAAAGAGAGGGCACTACTTCTCTTACACAAGTTCTAAGGTGAAAGGCAATGTGGGCCACCACCAGAGAGTCCTGTAGAAAAAGAGATACCAAATCCTAGAGAACAGTGAAAGTATTATCCAGGGAGAACAGAGTGCAGCGTAGTCCAAAGAAGTCTGACTACAGAACGTATCTCCTTAGACTGGGGAGGTACAACTTACCAGTTCCGAAAGAGTATGTTGTCTCCCTTGTTAAAACCAACAGTCACTGCCAGAGAAAGGACTTCAGAAGGAGGAGAGGGATGCTGGCATCTGAGAGGTGGTGAGGACCCTCTGAATAATGACATACAGTTTGACATAACTGCTGACTAAAGCCTGCTCAGTGAGCCCCAGGGCTGCCATTACCATGACAATCAAGATATTCCAGAAAATACCAGTTGTTTTAAATTTTCTTGGTCCTGCCTTGTGGCATGCAATCATCTATAAATGAGCCCTTTGAAAAGACTATCCGTCAAGCATTTCCTGAAGCTCAGGTATGAATGAATGAATGAATGAATGAATGAACAAATGGATCTAATATTGTTCCGTTTTTGATCGTGCACAGGAGTTTTTCCTTGTGGCTAGTCTGTCTTGTGGTGATCTGGAGATACAAAGATACAAGAAACTTGTCTGGAAGCAGGACAAGTATCTAAACTATAGATGACTATTTCCCCTTCCCTCAACAGTGGAGGGATAATCTTGGGTAATAGACTCCATTTTGAGAGAACTCTCAAATCTTTCAGTCAAGTATTCAGGCACTTAAACTTCCCTCTAAATAAAAAGCTACCTAATCAGTTGGCGCAGTTCATTTTCAGGCTTTCCCACAAGACTCTTTCATTTCCCGATGGGCTCAGCAAACTGGGGATGTTCATTAAATTAGGATTACTATTTGGCTCTGGCAGACAAATGTGTTTCCTGGAGCAATGTTGCTTGTACATTTAGAGTGTTATATTGCTTTGTCTTAAAAGACATTGAACTGTTTCTTGGTGTATTACCAAGAGAGCAACATTAATCCTTATGGCCTCAAGTAGGAATACTTTTTCAGTGAGTATAGCAGCGGGATTACATCATTCAGGGATATAGATTTACACACCTTGCTGCTGTAAATCTAGGTTTTCACCAATTTTTATACTTTAAGCAATGAGTAAAATTTTCTCTAAGGTTTACTGACTCCTTCCTTCCTTCCTTCCTTCCTTCCTTCCTTCCTTCCTTCCTTCTTTCTGATATCCTTTTATATCAAAACTCAGCACTTACCTATTCTTCTGAGTGTCTGTTTTTCTTCCTTTAGTTCTAAGTTCAAGTTTCTTGAAATATTTAGTAGTATTGTCCTGATCGGCTTCTCTTTCATGCGTAACTTCAGTTTACCATGACTTGCCTTCCCGATCTTACTTGGCTCTTTATTGATCTTGGAATGACTCTTCACATCATCAGATTTCTGGAAAACGCTTATTGTATACCTTTATGACATTTTCCTAACCCAAAAAGAGAAAACTGCATTTTCCTCTCAGAAAGTCTCACTTCTGAATAATTCCCATAGTGGCCTTGCTAAATATTAGTAAGAGCTGAACTTCCCTTCCTTTTCTATGGGAGAAGAAAACACAGACCCCTTAATGTCTGGGTTGATGTTACCTTATTGCCCTGCGCAGAGTTACTAATATACCAGACCTTAATGGGATAAGAAAAAATGGTTTTAGAAATAAAGGACCTTTCTAGTTCCCATTCTAATGCCACTAAAAACAACAATGTTCCTTCAGGAGCTTCTGATGAGGACTGATTCTGCAAGGAGGAGAACGCTCCTGGTCTTAACATATCAGTGAATCAGCTCAAGGGGAGAAAAGGAGTGTGTGCGGGATGCCATCTGGGAACCGCAATCTATAACTGCTTAAACCCTCAGGAGCCAGTAGACAGTGTTTTGGAGTAGGAGGCTTAGATTCATTTTTTTGAATTATTAGTTTTCAAAACCAGGATAAATAAATAATCTCAGTGTGCATGAAATTTTTTGGATTCAAAAATTTAAAGTTAAAGCAAAGCAAATTTATACCAGGGTTGAGAAGATAAGACAGCACAAATAAGAACTGAAACCAGGATAAAAGAGTACAATTGATGAAGGCAATTTAAATGGGTTTTTGTCAAATAGTCAGAGTGAAAAAATACTCCAATAAATCAATTGGCTTCATTTTTATCAGAGGCTGACACCAACTGAGGACATTGGACTGGACATCAGTCAGTCCCTGACAAATGGAATCCATCTTGTTTTTTCCTTCCCCAAGTGGTATAAAGATACAGCTCAGCACTTGAATCAAGTGGTCCTTATTTCACTTAAACCAATCAATACTTATTCATCTCAATGCAACAGAGTTAAAAATTTAACAGAGAGCTGTTTAAGTATTTAACTTAAATGTATGTCTTATTTCTTAGATGACTTTTTGTATGTGCCTGTGTCATGTAGACAAAGTAATTGGACAAATGGCTATTTGGATTTATTAATGGGTTGCTTGCTCGGACACCAGTAAATTCAGCACTGGTAAGGTGATGAGAGGGGAACCAAAATGGTAGTCTTTCTATCCTTTACCCCCAATATCAAACCAGTGCTCATGGTCACAATTAAACCCTACCTCTTCCAGAAATCTCTAGCTGCTCCAGTGCACTGTGTTCTCTCTCCTCTGAACTCTTGTAACACTTGTCAAATATCAAACTCATCATCAGCTTGACGGGTGTCGCGTGCTAGACCGCCGTGTGCGTAGGTGTTGTGTGCGCCCATGCCTTCTCACCTCAAAGAAGCTGCAAGCTGCTCAAAAGTTGGAATTAAGTCTTAAACATCACAGTCTCCTTACCCAGCGGAGAAGTAGGCACATGCGGCATCTTTGATTAATTAATCATTTTTAATTTTTAAAATTTGATTATTTGGGGACACCTGGGTGGCTCAGCTGGTTAAGCACCTGACTTTTGATCTTGGCTCTGGTCTGGATCTCAGGGTTGTGAGTTCAAGCCCCACGTTGGAGCCTACTTAAAAAAATGATTACTGAATTACACATAATTTAATCAACAGTTAATAATACTCAATTATTCATTTACTCTACGAATATTCACAGAGGATCTACCATGTACTTAGCCCTCTTAAAAGTCTGGGGATGAAAAACTAGTACTATTTCTGTCTTCATAGGGCACATATTCTAGTCAGGAAGACAGGCAATAAACAAAGAGCAAAACAAGTATATAAAATAATACCAAACTAAGGGTCATAAAAAGGAATAAATCTGGGTAAGTGAATGGAGGGAATTGGAATATTCTAGGTAGGGCAATTTCAGACAGTCTTTCTGAGGAGATGATATTTGAACTGCACCCGATATAATTGAGATAACAAGCCATGTGAATGTCTGGGCATAGAATCTACCAGGCACTTGAGGCAGAATGAGATTGGCTTATCTAAGAAACAGCAAGAAGACCCACTGGCTAGAGCAGAATAAGTACAAAAAAAAATGGTAGGCTAATATAATTGGATTTATACATATGTTTTGATAGGTTTTGGAGAAATATTCAGCAAATTTTATTTTCCGGGAAGTTTCTTATTCCTTCCCTGTTTATTAAATAAGTTTTTGCTCTTCCTCAATACCTCTGCTGAGTTTTAGTTCTGACCCCCCCAGTCCTTTGCCTTCTCCCATATTTCACCCTGTAAACATGGTAAAAATCCAGACCATCCACGTCAACTAGAGAAACACAGCAGCCCAGAATCTCTTTCATACTGGACCATCTCTCAGTTATCCAAACCTGAGTCAGTCCCACCAACTGTCTTCACTCTCGCTCCCAGGTTGGCACGTAGCTGCTAGAGAAAGTTTCCACAGTGCGTACATGGGTTCTACCACAGCCTGTGTTAACAAAGCTCTGAAATCCTTTCACTCGACTCCATCTAATTCCGGTCTCAGTGTTTCCCAGTAAACAGAGCCTGAAATAGATTAAATGCCAATGATTTATTTGGGAAGTGATACATGGTGGCACTGAGAGTAAAGTTGGAGGAAAACTGAGCAGCAAAAGGTAGGTAGCAATGGGAGGTGACACCTTACAGTTACACTCTGGCTTCATGATGAGCCTGGAAGAGACCCGCCAAGTCATTCCGCAGGTGTGTCCGTTAGGCTCAGTGGTGGATGGAGTAATAAGTATTTAACAACCAGCTCTCCGTGGAGGAAAAGCCCTGATTTCTAGTGTTTCTAGTTTCTTGGATAAATACTCCTGCTTTGACTGATTTGAAGCTACCAGTATGACATCACTGAATGCATAGTTGGGAAGGGATGCATACAAGTTGCTCTCACAAAATGGTGGGGGCCAGCTCCATTTTATCCCTGACTAAGCGGAATAGGATACGTTCCCACAGGCTAACTAATGAGAAACCATGCTTACAATAAATTCTTTTGGGAGAAAAGGAATTGATATAGTTGGTTCCTCCTCATCTCCTGGCATTGGTTAAATTCCACTTCATAGGGAGATAACTACCTTCCACTTCTGCATAGAATTGGGCGCCCTGGGCAACTACTTGGGAATCCAGATTCCTCACTCTGTGATGTGGTATTTCATCCAATTTGGAAGTCAAAGAAGTCAGAAACTCTGAGTGTGTGGTTGATATGGCTCAGGTGGCTGAACCACAGATTAGGCCAGAGTGATGTCTCAGGCAGAACGTCTCACTGATGTTCTACAAAGCAGGAAAAGCTAAGAGATCTGAAGAAGCAGATTAGATGTGCTTAATACAGTCAAGTTTTGTGCCACTCAGACACATGGACACCCTCTCAGTTCCTATCCAGTTCCCATACCACAGTATGGAACCTCCAGTGTGCGTGCGCGCGTGTGTGTCTGTGTGTCCGTGAATAAGATGCCCTTATTTCTTTCTGAGAGGAGAGTCACAAGTCCAGTTTCTTAGTCCCCTTCAAGATGATAAGCCACTCAAACTCCTGAAAGACCTAAGGCCTGATGTAGTGACTTAGACCTTTATCCCCTAGGAGTCTGAGACATGACTCACCCTTCGTTACTGGGTTGCATTTGTTGTAATTGTCCGTGAACAGTATTCCTGGGTCCGGAAATTTAAAAAAAACAACGACCCCCCTGGGATCCAGACATACCCCTCCCTGTCTACTTACGGTGTGGAGTAGCAAGCCAAACTTCTGTGGCCATCAGGGTCACGTGCTCTTCATGATAATCAGCTACAATTATTCTAACAGCTCCTGCTGGTGTGCTGGCCTGAGAAGTCCAAAGTGGCCAAGAGCTAGTCAAAGCTTCCAGTAGGAGGGACTCCTTCCTGTTTCCTCTGCAGGAAGTGTCCCACCTGTGACAGCCAGGTATCTGCTCTGGTGGAGCCTTAGGCTGCAGGGGTGTGAGACATATTCCACAAGTGAGTCACTGAGTGTGACAGTTGGGAGGGTCCACTCCAATATTCATTGTTTGGTTCCCAAATTTCTGTATTTGAATTATTAGAGACACGATCCATATACCACCCTTTGGTTCAGTGAATATACTTCATGCTGGAAGATGGCACTCCACACCCATAAGATATTCCCCAGCTGCACCTTAGCTAAGCCTTCAACGGCTGACTGATTTTGGATAATGGGGTACATGGTAAAAACAATGAACTCTATGACTGTGAGTCCAATATCACATCTTTGTAACAAAAGCAGTCCTTTAGTCTGAGGCTTAGTGTATGGGCTATGATATTGATGGCTAAGGCATTCTGGAAGCCCTCAGATTCTGTGTTTGAATGGCAGAGGCATTGAGGGCAGAGAAGGAAAACCCAGATTCAGATTATGTATCAGTTTGAAGAATGATGAATGTCTGCCTTTTCAAGGCAGAAGGGCAGAGCTACCTTTGACCTACTCTCAGGTGACTGATTTGTCACTGGGCCAATATCAGGGGGCTCGGCATGATGGTCTGCTGCCAGCAAGGTGGGCGCTCAGCAGTGTCAGCAGCGAGAGCAATCTTAGTGAAAGGGGACCCATACTGAGCCCAGAATAATCTGCATCCTTGCCACCATGGCCACTCTGTTCATGGGCCTGTTACACTGAAGTGATCATTAAGAAAGCCTGACTGACATCCCTAGGAAAGATTATTCTGTCCACCTGGCAGGATGATGAGAATCTCTACTGCAGGAGAGATGTTCTTTGGTGGGCATCAAACTAAGACATAAAGATCTTCACAAAGATGTTTGGAGGCCCCGCCCCCATATGTCCAATCGCATAGTGTTTCCCTAGATTTCTTTGTCCCTAATCTTCTAGTATTACTCTTTTTGGGCCCCTGACCAATGACCCCTAAACCATTTGCTTGTGTCTAGGAATCAGTACATATCTGTATTTTGGACTTCAGACCACCCCCCTTCATACAAGATGTACAACTAAATGTACATCTCAAAGCTCCACCCGCTGGACTTCCCTTGACTGCTCTCCTCCAGGGCTTCCTCAGGTGGGGCTATAATGCAGCAACGATCTATCTCCAATTAAAGCCAACACTGCACCAGTCCATCTATAAACTAGACCTATGTCCTTTTCTTTTCTGTTGGTTGGTCATGGACAAACCATCCTCCACCCCCCAACACACACATACTCACCTCCAATGAGGGCATGGTGGGGATTGAAAGAAGTGTTGTGTAGAACAGCACGGGTGGGTGATAAGGGCATCTGGGCTATTTTTCCAGGTAATTTATTTGTGTTTTCTGCGCTTGTTTGAGCTTGGTCCTGCATGCATCTCTGCCTCTCCTAATGAGTACTTGCTGTGTCCACTCAAATGTGTAAGTGAACCCAGTAACATGGAGCTCATGATGGGTACCTCAGGTGCAAGAGCCATTGGGCCTGTGTTCAGATGCTCAGTGTCTGCTACAGCCAAGCAGTGAATTGGGAGCTGTTTTACAAACACAGACTAGAACTCTGGCGCACACAGCATCATCTTATCCTAGCACCCTAAGGTTCTGAACTCTGGCTGTCCTATAGGGGCTTGCCCGGGGTGCGACACAAGCAGTCCTATCCATCACAGAAAGTTGTAGCTCCACGGGATGTGCTGCTACGGCCAAAGCACCGGGGAAGCTTTCACCACAGCCCAGACTACGCAGAGCTCCCTCTTGCTCTGAGCTTCGTTCAAGACCAGGAAACTTCACAAATGCTTCATAGTATTCCCAAAGGCAGCACAACATTGCTTCCAGAATTCAAAGGGATCCGAAAGATGAAACTTCTTTCCTGAGGGTAGAAAGGACAAGGTACAACAATGTGCCCTTTATCTCAGATGGGCTATCCCAGCATGCCCAAGGCCACTAAACGCTTAACATCTTCAGCAGTGTGGTAGGTTCCTGAATCTTTATGGTTTTCTCTCTGTGGTGTTCCGATGTCTTAACCAAGACTACAGCATACCTGACATTTCTTGCTCTTCGAGGCCAGTTAACATGATATCATCAATACAGTGGACTGGTGTGAAATTTTATGCAATATACGGATGACTGAGGCCCACGGATTACGTTAGCAGGAGAATTAACTAGCTCATGAACAAGATAACGAAGGTAAGTCCTATCCCTGCCATGTGAAGGTAAAGTGCTTTTGATCCTCCCCGTCACACAGTTTTGAGAGGAATTTGTCAAATCAATACCTGCATACCAAGTACAAGAGGCTCTGTATCCAGACAATACTTGCAGCTGAGTCTAGCAACTAGCAAAGTTTGCAGAAGTTCACCACCATCTGCTAAAATCTATTAGGTTTTGCTGAGACCGAACAGGTGATTCAATGGATAGCTGAGAGACCACCACGCCTGCATTCTTCTGGTTTTTAATGATATTACTGAACTCTGCCATTGCTTTGGGAATGTGATATGCTGTTGACTTACTGTCTTGATGTGAGTGGAGAGTTAGCAGGGATGATTTTAGGGACTTGGTCATTTTCCTATCATAGTGATCCTATTCATATATGTCATATGTGACATGAGGGAACAAATACAATGACTCATCTTACTTTGCTAGAGCCGCCATCACAAAATACCAAGGGCTGAGTGGCTTACACAACGATGTTGATTTTCTCACATTTCTGGAGGCAAGGAGTCTAAGACCAAGGTGTCAGCAGGTTTGCTTTCTGGTGAGGCCTCTCTCCTTGGTTTGTAGATGGCTACCTTCTCCCTGTACCTTCACATGGTTTTTCCCGTGTGTGCAGGTGTCTGTGTCCAGATCTCCTCTTCTTATAAGGACATGAGTCATGTTGAATTAGGGCCCACCCTGACGACCTTATTTCACTTATTATCTCTTTAAAGACCTGATCTCCAAACATGATTACCCTCTGAAATTTGGAGGAGAGACCTTCCACATATGAATTTGGCAGGGGGCAGGTAGAGAAAATTCAGCCAAAACAATTCCTTACACTGCATTCTAAAATCTCATTATTATGAAATAATGTCAATAAATTCAATTTAAGAGAAAATTTTGAGCTAGTTCATTTATTTGGGGGTTAGGCTTTTCCTGTTTCATTCAAAATAAGCCCATTCATAAGTAGCCTAAAAATAAATTCTTCATTGGGCTTGTGGTATATATATTTTAAAACGCCAGATGGTGTATGCTGCCTGGTTCTCGCTTATACTCCCTGGCATTCTCTGGGTGTAGATTTGTTAAAATGCAGTGAGTCTGGGTCAGTGTGTTGAAATGGTTTTTCTAACATCTGGGTGTTAGAAAATCATTACTGAGGGATCCCACAAATGATGGTCCCCAGGTGTTCCTATAGAATTGATTCCCAGTGCAGCTCCCAGGAGAGCTAAGTACCGCTGTTGGTGTTCACACATGGAAAACAAAGAGAAGAATTGAGTCAATTACCTGAATAATTATAGCTTGAATGAACCCTTCTTTTCCTTATCTACCGATTTCAGGAAAATTTGAGGGCAGGGACTTAATATGAGATGATTGGAAAACTATCCCTATTCTCCACTTTGCTTGATGAGGCTCTTGATGTCAACGCTTCTAAACCAGGAGCAATTTTGCCCCCCACTCCAGAGGACATTTGGCAATGTCTGGAGACATTTTTAAATCTCATAACTTGAGAGTGCTTCTGGAATCTAGCAGATAGAAGCAATGAAGGCTAATCATGAGCCTACAACATGCACAGGACAGGCCCCCACAATGAACGTGTTCCAGAATGTCAGTAGCATCAAGGTTGAACCCAACCATGCTCTCCACAACTTTATGATATGTTATATCTGAATATGTATGTGGAAAATTGGGGGCAATTAATAGGGTTAGTTTTTCTCTTTGATCATATTTATTGAAATTATAACATAAAATTCTCATTCAGAAAGGAATGGAAAGACAACCTTAGGATACTATATAACTCATCCATATGGACTAGGACAGGGACCCAGAATGTGTGTAGGAAACCCATTCCAAAACTGCAATTAAAATTTTATTTTTAACAGATAAGTCACACATTTGAAATCCCAGCACAGCACTGCAGGTATGAGACACCTCTTTGGTCGAACTTAGGTCAGATTTAATTGTTTCTGTCCTACATCTAATTTCGTGTTATGTCTCTGAATTCTGTATCTTCAAAATCTTAATCTTGCAAAACAACTCTCTTTTTAAGAAAATCCCACCTTGTATAGAAGAGTAGTTAGGGTGACTGCATCCTTTAAACCAAGTGGAAAACCCAGAAGTTTTCCTTGGGACATTAAGTTTTCCTTCATGAAATAGGGAAGGGATGATTTCACCCCTTGTTTGTCTTTACTGCCATAAAGCATTTAGCTGTGTCATTTTGAGACACATCATAGTCAGTCCTTAGACGAGGCATGTGGCCTTGCCAATCATAGGAATCCCAGTCATCAAGAAATGTGATTTTTTATTTCCGCCTCACTTCTCTCTCACACACCTCACAGGGGAAGGTATCCCCCGGTAGGAAGGAATCAGTAAGTTTGATTCTTTTCTGCAGGTTTTCCAAATTTGTCCGATTATATGGAGCACCAGAGGCATTTATTTAAAACACATTTGCAGGTACATGTGTTTATTTTAAAACAGGCTTTCCACGTGATTCTTATGACGGTGTGGTAGTGTTGGGAAATACCCAAGGGCTTGGGTCCTATATTGGGTCTAGAGCCCATAGGCCCAAACTCTTCTGTCACCTGTTTTTGTAAATCAAGTTTAACTGGAATGCAGTACAGCCATTCATTTGCTTGTCTATCACTGCTTTCATAGTGTACCAGCAAAGTTGAGTAGTCGCATCTGGCCTGCAAAGCCAAAAATATTTACTCTTTGGCCCTTTATGGAAACAGTTTGCTGACCCCTGCTCTAGACAAGAATAAGGTGGGAGGTGGTGGATAGGGGCAAAACAGACTGTTCTCTGCCTAAAACTGCAACACACCACTTGCTCCAAAACAAACAGAACCATTTCTTTAATTTTCCTGGGAGTCAAGCAATTTGAAGGAACTAATTTGCTACTTCACTTAATTAAGATTTATTGAGTCCAGAAATTGCACTCAGAAATATTTTAAAATATGAAGACCTCTGCCTTTTGGGAAATTGGCCAAATATAACATATATAAGTCAATTAAAGCAACGTTATGTGCTCAACTGCATGCCACTGACTAAAAAATCACCAGACATGTGAAGAAGGTAAGATGAGACAAGGAAGGGGCTGAGGTTAAATATGAGATAATGCTGGGCAGGGGAGGAGTGAGTCGTGAATAGACACTCAATTGGTTGACTGCCTTAGGGGCTAATTTATTGACTGATACGTGTCAGGAGAGTTTGATAAGCAATGGGAAATAAGTTTGGGTACTGAATTACGGATCTACTGCCGCATGACCAATTACCCCCAAATTTAAAGGCTTAGACAGCAAATGCTTATTATCTCACACATTTTCTGTAGGATCTGGGAAGAGTTGAGCCAAGTGGTTCTGGTTCAGAGTCTCTCACGGGGCTGAGGTCAAAGTAGAGGCTGAAGTTATAGTCAAAAGCAAGCTTGGGGGCGCCTGGGTGGCCCTGTCAGTTAACCGCCTGATTTGGTTTCAGGTCAGGTTGTGATCTCAGGATCGTGAGATCGAGCCCTGGGTGGGGCTCTGCCCTGAGTGCGGAGTCTGCTCATGATTCTCTCTCCCTCTCCTGCCCCTCGCATTTGTGTTCTCTCTTTCTCTAAGATAAATAAATAAATTTTTAAAAGATTTTATTTATTTATTTGAGAAAGAGAGAGAGTGTGCACACAAGAAGGGGGAGCAGCAGGCCGTGGGAGAGGGAGAAGCAGGCTCCCCCCTGAGCAGGGAGCCCAACGATCATGACCTGAGCAGAAGGCAGACGCTTAACCAACTGAACCATGCAGGCGCCTCAAGGTAAATAAATAAATTTAAAAAAAAAGAAAGAAAGAAAGCTTGATTGAGGCTAGAGAGCGTCCACTTCCAATATGGCTCACTCACAGTGTTGTGGGCCAGAAGCCTCAGTTTCCTTTTTTTAAAAAATATTTATTTATTTATTTATTTTAGAGAGAGAGAGCATGGGCGGAGGGCCAGAGGCAAAGGAAGAGAAACAAGAAAGAATCTCCAGCAGACTCCCCACTGAGCACAAACTGGGTCGCAGGGCTCAATCTCATGACCCTGAGATCATGACCTGAGCCAAAATCAAGAGTCGGATGCTTTACCGACTGAGCCACCCAGGCCCCCCTGGAAGCCTCGGTTTCTTGCTGACGTTGGGCAAGGGGCCTTATTCCTTTACACAAGGATTCTTACAGGGCTGCTGAAGTGTCCTCACCATAGGGCCACTGGCTTCCGGTACTGGGAGTGGTCCAAAGGAGAAAGTGAGATGAAGGAAAAAGCTGTGATTCCTTTAATGACCTAAGACAGAGATACTATCACTTTTGTCACGTGCTATTCATTCGAAGTCAATAAAGCCAACCCACATGCAAGAGGGTGGCAATTGGGCCCCAACACTTAGAGGGAGGAGCAGTGAAGAATTTGCGAGCATATTATAAACCCACTACAGATACTAGACAGTAGATGTGAGTCCAAGTGAGAATATGGCATTAGAACACAAAAACTCGTGTTCTTCTCACCAGGCTCAAGAAGACATGTGGTTTGTTTCTACCTGTAAACCCCAAAATGACCAGCCACCATTAAACAATTGAATTCTCTCACTTGTGGGTTTTTCAACGGGCCTTGTCATAAACCGGCAGAAGGATAGTTTTCTTGATTTACACAAGATTAAGAGAGGTCAGTCCTACAGATTCCTCTCTCTGGGAGCCCTTTCTCTTTCATCAGAGAAAATTATAGGGGGTGGAGAATATACGGTGTAACTTTTTCTCCCTTTCAAGGCCCCACTGTGTATTTTGTTAAACCATGTGGAAAAATCAGAAGCTTAATGACAACAAACTATCAAGAAAAAAGAAACTACATCTCTGGAGTCACTTCAATAAGAAGTACAAAATCTTATTTTTCACAAGTATTCAGTAATAGACTTTTCTGGTAAAGCAGTTCATTTATGATCCTGGTTTGGTGTTTATACACATGTACCTCTGTTCTTACATGTTTAAAAAATGTTGTCGTCCATTAACATGTGTGTTTAATATTACAAGCTACTGGTGATAAATTATGGGTACAGCTCAACTTACTACCACACTTTTAGGGATGGTTTCTAATAGTACCATTAACTAAGTAATTTATTCAACCATTCCTCCGATCTGTTTTACTTGCCTCTATCTGTGGTTTTGGTCATATGGGAGTCTCTGACCACACTTTTGGTAAAATATTAACTCAAATTTCTTCTGAGAAATCACCTCTAACAAACGCTTCAAGACATGCTCGCCACTGATACTATTCTCCATGTCAAAAAATGAACTCTGATGGCCATATGTCCACCAGGACATCCCATCCCTCTGCATGCAGAGATAAGAATGAACATACGACCCTCGTCAAGTCAGCCAGAGACAAGACCTGGGCTCCTTGTCAACTCTTGTGAGAAAAGCTTTCTTTGGAAGCCATTTTGCTGTCATGCGGGAGTGCCTTGCTTCCGTGGAGAATGAGGATGAGGTGAACACCGCAGGAGGGAGAACGCTGGGAAGCAAAGGAAGGGGGTCTTAGTAACACCACATGAGCCCCTGGAACAAGTCTCAATCAAAACCAGAGCTGAGTTTTCTGTCACTTGAACTATAAAACAATCCTGATAAAATAAGCACTTGTTGATTTAATTGGGCTCTTTCTGATTTGTATTTGTGCTTGTTTTCAAAACTCCTTGTGTATAGACGGCACAAATGATATCATCACTGGGCACTCACTGGGCCATTTCTCAAGACTGGTTCAAGTAAATATTATTACAGTTGAGTTGTCTCATTGTTATGTGGGCTTCGAATGGGAGAGTATGATGATTTTTCTTCAACATTAAGTCTCCCTGGGGGGCATGTTGTTTGCGGCCTGTGTTTGTCATGCTTATGGTGCATTCAAAAACACTCACTAAATTCAACCTTTGAATTAAGCTGTAACCAAGCTTGTATATTCATTAGAGAAGAAAAATTCTCCTCGAAGAAGTTCAAATTGTTTATTGATTTTCATTTCTGTGTTCAAAGGAAGCCTGGGTAAGTCTGTCTCAGCACAGTCCCCATGGGACTAAACAGCCAACAAGTACATCACATTGAAACCCAACGGAGCAGCCACCAACCAAAATGGGAGGATTCTTCTAAAACTATATTAATAAATAGTAAGAGGATGAGATTTCCAGTTCGATAAAGTTGATTCTTAACAAGGAATAACAAATTTGCCACAGCTAGCAATAAATGACAATTTAGAGGAAAGCCTGAAAAAAAAAAAAAAAAACAAGAAAAGAAGGAAAGTAGAAAGTGCATTTGAATAGACTCTTTTTTGCCTATGGCTAAGGTTGGAGAGAGAGAAATTTTTAAAAATCACGTCTTCTTTAACTTTGATAACTTCGCACTCTCTGTGATAACTGTCGCGTAACCCACTGGCGGAGTGTCATGAAGACAGGAGTGTGGGTGTTCAATTTGTTTGTGGTCACGTATTTCTCCCTGAACACCCTCTCACGCATCTCTGAAAGAGGGAGATACCAGTTTATTTTTTTAAGTATAAATAGGAATATTTTATGCGTCTTGAAGCAGAATCTAAAAATTAGCTTTTAAAAATGAACGTGAGGGTTGCTGACTTTTCATGGCCCTTTGTTAAGTGTTGACCATCAAAACAAAAGTCACCACACCCTGATACACAAAGGTTCTAAAATCTTCTTTTATTGCATCCATTCCCTTTTAGAAATAAAGTGAAGCATGCTTCATTTGACGAAGTATAAAGACAAGCTTAGAAAGATAAGTCTTCTCTGCCAGATTCAAGATGGGAAGTAAAGAGTTTTGGACAAACACCTACATTTTAGTTTTTTATTGGTTCTGAAAGACTCAACAAGATAATGGACGAAAATCATTTATAAAATCAACCAGATACGTATTAGATGATCATGTGAACTGAATCTTTACCTTCGTTGTATCAAATAGGAGAGGAAGTACGCTGCCCATTCAATTCCTCCAAGACTGGTTAGCCTCCGCTCTGCCCCCAGCGGTCTGGAGGCCTGAGAAAATTATTTCGTCTCTGTGCATAACAGTCTCCTCATCGGTAAACCAAGGAGAAAAGCATCAGTTCCGCCCCAGACGGATGCTTTGAGGATGGAATATGATCACGTTGGCAATCATATTTTGCAAAAATACAAGCTCGTAGAACCATAAAGTTTGCCAGCAGGAGTGACACCAGCGTCACACGGAAAGCACGGAGGGGCAGCCACACCATTAGAACAACCGCTCGGACCTGATAGAGGCATGACCTAAAAACACTGCTAGATGGATGTGAAAACCAATCAGTGTATTCCAGAAAGACAACAGCGGACCAGGGAAAGCCCCTCGTGAAGTAGCTGAGTCCCTTTCATCTGCCCGTGCAAGCAGGAATTCTGAGAAGGGTACCCGCCAGACCCAAGTCAAGAGGGTTTCCAGAAGCTTTCCGTACTGTGGGAATCAGCTCCATTTGGGAAGACTGAGAAAAGAAAATAGGGAATTACAGCATATCAAAGTATTCAAATTAAAATGAAATCAATCAATACCCATACAAAGGTAAGCCGTCAATATTTAGAAATTTTGCAGCATTGAACGTGTTGGCTGCTTTTGAGCCAGATGTGGAGGTTGGTTCTACACTGAGCAAAAGTTCCAGTTGATAGAGGTATTCAAATAAGCTTTATCAAAAATAGATAAATAAATAAAATAAAATAACGTTTATCAAATTAAAGGGGAAAAAATCAGGTTGCATCCAAAAATGAAATTTTGGATGAACTGGCTAGATGAGCAGTAATGCTGGGGGCTATGAACTCTCCCAGCATCGTGATGTTAGTGTGAGAAGCCCCGGGGGAAAAGCAGGGGCCAAGAGAGTTCCTCCACTTACCGGCAAGGCTTCATTAGGTTGCATAATTATAATTCCAAGAAAATAATTTTCACCAGTACTTTTGTATTAAAAGGAATAATTTGTTATTGAAAAACATTGTCTGAGCACGAAATCTAATAAAAAAAAAACCACAGTGAAGTCTAGTATAACATAATACAGGCAAAACTTTTCATTCTGGTCCTGGGTCAAGCACTGGTTCCCTATACAAGCTTACAGAGTTCATTTATGCTTCTAGTGTCTGTGTGGACAAGACACACATCCAGATAGGACCGAAAAGTATAAAGCCCTTAACCAGGCATCTGTTAGAGCTCCAGGAGTGTGTCTTTCTCTGGTGACGAGGATGTACCCAGCTGCCTTCCAAGGGCATTGGGTGCCTTGGGGTCCTAGGGGATCTGCAGAAAACTCTCACACATAGTTCTCTGCTTTTAAGGTCGGCGGCATCTAGATAAGCCAAACTTCCTCCTCTCATATAACTATAATCCACTGATCTCCCAGTTATTACCTTGTATTTCCTCTTTACCTCCACCTTCTGACATCATTCTTAGGCATTAGAACGTGCCCACTAATGAACAGCGAATGGGTGAGTTCTTGGGCTTCCCAGTTTCCAGCCCCTTAGAGTCCCTTATACTCCAGGTCACATTCTGGACATTCTCTTCATCGAGAGCAACTCCATGTCAGACTTCTTACACTCAAACATCTCATTCAAGCTATTATATACTTTCCTTGCAGCTGTCTCAGTTCTCCTTCTCTTCCGCCAGAGAGAGACCTGTCCTTCGATCCCTTCATGGTTTTACAATCTATCAGAGCCCTCCAGGCTTCACATGTGTTGTCCAGCTTGGACCCTGGAATTGACCAGCTGGTTTGTTTTCTACCATCCTCGCTCTCTGCGGTACCCTGATTCCACCTCCAGCCTTCCCACAGGAAGTGCGGCGTGCCTCATTCTCTACACAGAAGGAGTATGGACTCCCTTACAGATCTCTGAAAACATCATGCAAGGCTGTCTATGTTTTTGGGTCTTGCCATACTGTCTGAAGATTTGGCTCAGACGCCCTCTAACTTCAGATTCATCCCTGACACTTTCCTCAGGCCTTTCCCCCACTGAGCTAAGGACCTCTCTCCCTTCACATGCTGCTCTCATGGCCATCACAGTACTGATCACACGCTAGTGACAAGATCTCTCACATTTCTGTCTTCCCCAGTAATCTTAGAATCTCTTCTGGAAGAGAGACTTCACTTTTTGATCCTTGACTCTTGAACACCTGTTGGAGTAGCTGGGATATTAGAGGTGCTCCATAAATGTTTCCTGCAATGAAATAAAACTAAATCCCTTCCCTTCTTCCATACTTGCCCCTCAGATTCCCTAGTCTGAAGCAATTAAGCAACCAGCCTTCCTTATTCTTATGCCACGGAAAATCACATAACCATCATCCATCCGGAAGGCAAGCTCCATGAGACCTTGACTGAATCACCATTGCCTAGAACAATCAAGCATATAATAGGTGTTTAAAAATTTATGGAATTGCATCTAAATTTATGGTTTTTCAATGTTAGGTGGGCTCAAAACATAGCAAACTTTTTTCTTGCACTTGGACAGTTTTTCTTTTATTTTGATTAGAGGTTAGTCCCCAAATCTGTCTCCTCGAGCTTTCTAACATACTTCCAGCTGACACCCTGCCCTCCACTTCCTTGGATAAAATGGAACTATGGAGCATGTACTCCTCCAACCTCCCTCACCTTGATGTGCTATTGGCTCTACGTCTATATGAAAAATGGGGAATTCATCATATACTTACGAGAAAATTCACTGTGCTCAATGCTAGTATTTTTATCAATTTGATTATTGATCAGCACCAATACTTTTAACTCCATGCTTAATATAAACACAGGTAATAAAATTAGATCTATTGAAAAATTGTTTTAATTATTGTTAATAATTATTTGTCTCATTAAGTCACCTTATAATAGCCAACAAGCTGTGTTTCACCATTGTTATCAATAAATGGTTTACATAGGCTGCACACATGGATGTTTGATCAAATGATCCACTGTAGAAGGACTTGGGTGATTCCAAGGTGCAGAGATTACTGTCTGTTATAACAGAAGATGCACAGAGATTTCTAATCATTCAACACTCCTCTCACCAACAATAGGAAACTTTCCATAGGGTTGGGGTCCCAGCAGCACTGGTTGGTAGTTCAAAACAATTGTAGATCTCACAAACAACATCCATCTACAACATTTGTGGCATGCCTATTCATCCACCAAATAAAATCCAAATCAAAAAGAGAGGATTCAATATGTGCTTGAAGTTTTATCTATATTTAATTTAAATAAACTACAAACCTAATTATTTTATTCTTTCTAGAGAACTGGCTTGAATTTATTCCTCTTCATATATGTGCTATGCCTTTAGCACAAGAAGTTTTCTTACTATAGCTTTCGGGAAAGCTATAAATAAGTGCAGGTAGGGGCGCCTGGGCATCTCTGTTGTTAAGCATCTGCTTTCGGCTCAGGTCATGATCCCAGGGTCCTGGGATTGAGCCCACATTGGGCTCCCTGTTCAGTGGGAAGCCTGCATCTCCCTCTCTCACCCCCCCTGCTTGTGTTCCCTCTCTTGCTGTGTCTCTCTCTGTCAAATAAATAAAATCTTTAAAAAATAAAATAATAAAATAAGTACAGGTAAACAACTTTTTCAAAATTCTCAAGAGATCAGTCAAACTTTCCTTGTATTAGAATTTTGTTGCAACAATTAGTATTTGAAATAGGGGGAAATAAGAGTTAAAATTCTCTGGCTCTAAAGCGAGATTTCATTGCAATGCGATTTGTTGCAATGTAATTTAACCTGGATATAAGCTATAATCAAAGGCTGAAAATGGCTCATTTGCAAATTAAGAGACATGACCTATGAAAGTACAGAAGCTTTATTTATTGCTTAAAAACACAGAAGATTTATTTATGACTTAAAAATTATGAAGTTAATTTTTAAGTATTGAGTTCAGTAATAATGGGTTTAGAACCAATTAAATTAATATCATTGATTTGAAACTAAATAAAAGCTTTTTTATTATTGTCATTATTTTTGAACTTACTATGTCAACTCAATAAGTGTTTGTTAATTAAGTTAATTGTTTGGACTAAAGAAAAATAGACTTTTACATTAATGTCATCATTTATTTCAATCCCTGAATCAGATTTTTTCTGGTACTTGGAAAGTTTGCTGCTGGTTTTCAAAATATTTGTCCAATTTCCAAACAAGGTGATTTCATTACAAGGACCTTCATATATACCCAAGGTCTAGAAGACTCTCAAAACAAATGGAAAGATCAAATGTGATTTATGCTGACAAATATACACTTCCTAGACTAAAACATTCTTATTACCCCCAAATAAATGTTGAGTAGAGTTTTTAAGATAAAGAATGTGAGCTAGGCTGTATTTCTGGTACGAGAAATAATGTGTGTAAAGAAACAGGGGCAGAAGCAGAAGAGAGGGTAAAGACTAGAAAATATGCTTGCCTGGAGGTAACACAGCCTACTGTAGTCTTTCCTAAGAGAAAAGCACATTTTTACTCATATGAGTCCATTATTAAAATCCCCTACTGTACATCATAACCCTTCTAAAAATATCATTTCCTATTAGGAAAATCAACTCTAAAACATTATTCATGTAAGCTGCTAGGAAAATGGTCTGAATATATTCATAAAATGATTGTGACTGGCTTGGGTTTATAGTGACACCATATCAATCCATGTCCTTGAGAATTTGCCAGGTTTTGTCTATGTCATTTGTTTATAATACAATGGATGAAACTTGGTTTTCCTGTCTTGAGACCAAAGCACTAAGTTAAGGCATATTTATGCATGACTTAAGAGTACTGCCAAATACACAAAAATAGACACATAGATCAATGGAATAGAATAGAGAGCCCAGAAATAAACCCATGATTATATGGTCAATTAATCTTCAACAAAGGAGGCAAGAATATACAATGGGAAAGAGACAGTCTCTTCAACAAATGGTGTTGGGAAAACTGGACAGCCACATGCAAAAGAATGAAACTGGGCCACTTTCTCACACCATACACAAAAATAAACTCAAAATGAATTAAGGACCTAAATGTGAGACCTGAAACCACAAAAATCCTAGAAGAGAGCACACACAGTAATTTCTCTGACATGGCCATAGCAACATCTTTCTAGATATGTCTTCTGAGGCCAGGGAAATAAAGCAAAAATAAACTATTGGGACTCCATCAAAATAAAAAGTTTCTGCACAGCAAAGGAAACAACCAACAAAACTGAAAGACAACCTACTAAATGGAAGAAGGTATTTGCAAGTGGCATATCCAATGAAGGGTTAGTATCCAAAATATATAAAGAACTTATACAACTCAACATCCTTTTTAGTTTTTTACCAAATAATCTAATTAAAATGGGCAGAAGACATGAACAGACATTTCTCCAAAGAAGACACACAGATGGCCAACAGACACATGAAAAGATGCTCAATATCATTCACCACAGGGAAATGCAAATCCAAACCACAATTAGATATCACCTCACACCTGTCAGAAAGGCTAAAATAAAAAACTCAAGAAACAACAGGTGTTGGCAAGGATGTGGAGAAAAAAGAATCCTCACGTACTGTTGGTGGGAATGCAAACTGGTGCAGCCACTGTGCAAGACAGTATGGAGGGTCCTCAAAAAATTAAGAATAGAACGACCATATGATCCAGTCATCATACTACTGGGTATTTAACCAAAGAATACGAAAATACTAATTGGAAGGGATATATGCACCCCTATGTTTATTGTAACATTATTTACAGTAGCCAAACTATGGAAGAGCCCAAGTGTCCATCGATAGTTGAGTGAATAAAGATGTGATACACACACACACACATTAGACTATTATTTAGCCAAAAAAAAGAAAAGAATGAAATCTTGCCATTTACAACAAAATGGATGGATCTAGAGAGTCTATTGCTAAGTGAAATAAGCTAGTCAGAGAAAGACAAATAACCATTTGATTTCACTCATATATGGAATTTAAGAAATAAAACAAATGAATGAAGAAAAAAGGACAAACCAAAAAACAGGCTGTTAACCATAGAGAACAAACTGGCGGTCATCAGAAGGGAGGTGAATGGGGGGGGGGTGAAATAGGTAGAGGGGGATTAAGAGCACACTTACCGTGATGAGCACTGAGTCATGTATAGAGATGTTGAATCACTCTATTGTACACCTGAAACTAATACAACACTGTTATGTTACCTTTGCTGGAACAAAAATTAAAAAAAAAAAAAAGAAGAAGAAGAAGAAGAAAAAGAAAAAGAAGAGTACTGCCAAATTACAGATAACTGAAATCTTGCTCTGTGGCCAAAGAAAGGAAAGCCAGAGGACAGCTATTGGTCTCTATCACACGGACTGAATGTGGGCCGTCATGAACCGAAAATACACAGTTAGATCCCACAAGAATTCCTAACCTGCTAGGGAGACAGAGGCAAAACAGGACAATCCAGAACAACACGCAGGGGCGGTGGCAGAGCTGTGCCCCGAGAGCCCGCACTGCGCTGAGCTGGTCCGCGGCAGGTCGCTGTGGGAAGCGTTTCTCTCTTCTCAGTGGTGATTTAAAAAAAATAGTCTGTAAAGCAAACAGGCTCAACAATTTTATGAACTTGGCCTACTCCTTTTGGCCAAGGGTTTTATGGTAATTTTAGTGTGCAATTTTGTATCTGTGGAGCGCGTTGGATCACGGACAATCCAAGAGTTGACGCTTTCAAACTGGCCTGATTTTTAAATGGCAAAAAAAATGACTTCATTTCAATTCAACATACTGTGATGTTCAGAAACTATCTTCAACCTTCCTTGGTATGCATGCTCGTAACAGCATTACTTGCTGGAAAGTAATTTGAATTTGAATTCCATTTTGGTGCAATCTTCGAGTTTATGAGAAAGAGGTTCTTGCCAAAGGCCCTGTTATAACAGTTTTTGCAAAATAAGCACCTGTTGGTCCTTTCCTGGGTGTATTAGGAAGGTGAGCATTTGACTACTACCTTTTGAATGGTGTCTAATGTGCCCAGTGTGAGTCTCTGGGTGTCCACGTGCTCACACAGCTGCAGCTTCCATCCCCGCCTCTCACTCTGTGAGCCTAAGCCACTTAATAGAATTTCGATGTTGGTTTTCGGGCTATGTTCCAGTTTCTTAGTACTCATCGGCATTTGTCTGGAGACCTGGTCCCCTGCCTAGTTCTGCTTCATTCTTCTTTCTCAAAAAGTAGACCTTATTACTTCTTTGAAATTTATTCCAATCTAATAAAACTTCCTAGGACCATGGTAATAGAGCTATATTCTTCAGAGACTCCGGATGCTAACCCTTCCTCCAGATTGCACTCTTTGGATAGCCGTGAATTTGCTGTAGTGCTTTGGAGGTGACAGCAGTAATGCTAGCCACCTCCTCGAACTCAACTTACCAGCCCCAAGTTCACCCGTAAGAATGTGCTCTTTCTGGTGACTTGCTCTAAGTTCTTGGATACCCTTGAAAATAAGACTATGAATGTTATAATAATCATCTCTACTGAGATTAATGCACAATTTTATAAATACTACTCCCTCACGTCTAAGATGGCACAGAACAGAAGGGTAGGGAAGACACTTGGTTATAGATGTCAGACACGGCAGGGATGGCTCAACTATTTCTGAGCCCCTACTTGTTGTAAGCATGGAACTCAGCAAAAGGGATCTTATGGTAAACCAGACACAGAAACAGACACACACACACAAAAATGTCTTGGTTTCATTGGAGAGCTGGGCAAGTGAAGTGTAGTAACATTACAATGTGTATATGCTGTCTGAGGAGCAAGAATAGGGTGTTATAGGTCGTATGAAGGATTCCCAACCCAGTCTTGGAAGTTCAAGAATGATTCCTTATTGGAAATCACAACTATACATTGACATTAAGTACTAAGACAATTGCTAGGCCAGGTAGAAGAGATCAAAAGAGGCTAACATGTTAGGGGAAGGGGAGCTGCAGAAAACAATACATACAAAAGAAGAGACGAGAGAGAATATGATGTGTTTGGAGTACCGAAGTACCTCATTCTTACAGGAGAATAACCATTTGAAATAGGTGGTTCTGTAAAACCTCGAAGTAGACTCTAAAATCAATGTAAGATACCCAGCATTCATTAGATTCACCTCTAATTTCTCCATGTAAGACTGCTCAAAATACTTCTCTGGCAAATGCACCTAAACTCTGTGAGCTCCTCTATTATAGTTGGTCTTGCTGTGTCAGCCCACCGTCTTAAACTCTGTCCTGAGTCTTTCTGCCGTCTAGGTCTGCAAGGGCTATAGTGAAAGCCAAAAATGAAAGTTCATAATGAAACAGTGCACCATAGCTTGGATTACTGAAACATAACATCAGCTGAGAGTCCTGATAAGTGTGCGAAAAGCAATAGCAGGGGTGCTGGGGGGTAGGGTGGGTTGAGGAAGGGAAATAACCCTGGTGGATGGGGGGCTGGGAAAGATTTGAACAACGATTTCAGAACAATTGGTAGAGAATAAGGGATGTATTTTATTGCCTAGAGCACAGCATGTGACTATGTATGCAGAATATAGGACTCAATTTTTTTGCCTGGTTGCTTGGTTTTCTGTGGCCAGCTGCTATGTCAAATCAACTAAAACATTCAGAACCAGTCTTAAGCAAAACAGTAAAATCGTCTTCTGGGTTTTTGTGGTTTTTTGTTTTTGTTTTCTTTTTTTTTACTTCCTCCATAATATTGACATTAGGTAACCAGAATTGCTTTTTACTTTCCCTCTCTCCGCCATGAAAATTTCTCTCTTGGATCCCCCAAGCCCACCAAAGTACAAAGACCTAATAATAATTAATGCTACCATGGAATTATATTTTAATGGATAAATGTTTGTTGCCCAAATTTCTAGGCATCGATTGCCAGTGTGCTAAGAAATATTTCAGGGAGACACCGGCACCTTCCTGCTACCCAGAATCTTTATCAGGGGATGGACATCTACGATGCCTTACATGTATGCTTCTGAGAAAGCGTTCTTAAGGATCTCCTTCAGCGGGAAGGTCACTATATCTGAAGGGTGCAGACACAGATGATAAGCCCTGGTCCTGAAAAGCATCTAACCAAGGAACGTCAAGGAGATAACAGATAGCAATGGAGAGACCAGGCAGAACAAAAGAAGGTAGAAGCGAAAGAGTCTGGAAGCAAGTTCTCAAATACCAAACTGAGATTGAGAGCAGGACTGAAGTCAGGAAGAATGAGATGCATGATGATCTAATTAGGAGGCTCACAGGTCAGAGCCAGACTTGATAGAAAGCCTGATGGTGAAGAATTTCAGACATTGTCTTTCCTGGCTTTTAAGCAGGCAAAACATATCCAACCACCACATACTCATAAAAGTGATGAGGCAATAGTCAAAGACGTCATTGACTCTTTTTGGCATTCAAGCCCACCAGTGCCCATCTCTTGTATCTATTCCTTATTTGTGATCTTGGTCCTCTTTCTGCATTTCAATTCTCTACTCAAGGCTAGGACTCCTCCAGTGGCTCTCCTTAGTACTTTACCATCTTGGATGTTCTTGCCATGACCAGCCCATCACAAGCTACCCTGGGCTCCAGCCCAAAATCTGGAAACCTATCTGGCTTTTCCCACTTTTAGGGCTGGGACACTGAGACATTAGGATTATCCTAAAAATTGAGACAGGACAAAATTTACAGGTGAAGGAATCAAGCAGCACATGCCTTAGGAAAAGCATGTAAACAGCCTGGCAACAATTAGACAAATACAAATACAAATGGCTTCTCAGACAGCATGCAGTGTCTCTGACAATGAAAATATAATATTTTGAACAGACTTCCAACGTGAATTTACTCTGGTTTTGTCACATCATTAAAAGCTATAACCTCATTATTTGCTTGGTAGTGACTGTGATTCTTCCCTTTCCAGCCCTGTGTGGATAGTTTCCTCTCTCTGCTACCACTGCACTTGATCTCAATTTCATGATTCTGAGCTCTCACTTTACTCATGTTCTACTTACCTGTGATCATTGAATTGACTAGAATACACACACACACACATACACACATTTATATAGAATATATATATCATTCATTTATTAATTCGTGTTATATATTCATTATATATATTTATTCATTTATATAGTATATATATATAGAGAGAGAGACATTTCATTTCGGTTCTCTTTCAGGACAAATTCAATATGATTAACCATACTACTATCTAATTCAGACGTTAAAACAGTACTAAAAAACCTGATTTTTGAACTATTATTTTTAACTATGTGCTAAAAACATAGATAATTTTGAATTTCAGTTGCTTTTCCATAACATTCAGGAGCATGCTCCATTCTCCAAGTCAATGACGAAAATCTTAAAAAAAAAAAACGCAATGGGTGTAAGACTTCCACCTGAAAGAGACCTCATGCCCTCACTCAGAGAGTCAGTTTACATTTGTAAATTTCCATTAGCGAGAATATCTCCATTGCCATGAAGATCCTAATCTGAAAAGCTGTTTTTGTAGTATGTCATTGGCAAGTCGACTTGCTGAAGAGCATTCTAATCAGTAATGTTGAAAGCCTTCCATAAATGAGATGACTGTCACCAGTGTTCTCTTTTTTCTGTCCCGGGTGGCAATAAAGAGGAACAAATAAAAAGAGAAGACTATAATTGGTCTGGTAATTGAGCCGTGAAAATGTACTATAGTGAATGGAAATGGAAAGGAAAGCCACAGTTATGGTGGCATTCCAAATAATTCACCTAATGTCCCAAATAAGTCACCAATTCATCGTGGTTGGCATACCTGAAAACAGGGTTGTGAGGGTTTTTTTTAACTTTTTAACATTAAGGAATATCAGCTCCACTTTGGAGAGCAACAGGATTCACTTCAGGATTTCTTCACTTCACTAGTGGAATGTGAAGGCATATCTGAAAATGCTGTCATTTTATTCAGGGCTCCATTAATTTGACCTTTTGTCGTCATATCACAAGAACAAAGGATAACTTTTTTATTATTGCTGGCTAAAATACAACAATCCAAACATTTTCCTACCTCTTCAGTCCCCCAAATCTTTGTTTCTACCTTATTCCTTGTAAAAGGAAATTTATTAACATTTACACAGTGGTATCGTTCTGCAATGATGATGCGTCCTTATATAAAGAGAACATTTCTCTTCCGTGTATTGCAAAAAATCCGCCAGACTGGGTCATTGATACAGTCTCTGTTGAGTGAAGCCACTGGGCAGAAAAGAGGACTAAAATAGCTAGCAAAAGGAAACAAAATAGTATAATTTCAAGACCTAAGTTGTTTTGGGAAAGGGTAATTTCTGGGCATAGTACATCACTATGACTAGTAAAATTTCTTAATCCAGCAGATCAAGCACCATGGGTATGCTTTTGATTTAAAAGCTATGGGGTGTCTGTCTGGGTGGCTCAGTTGGTTGTGTCCGACTCCTCATCTCAGTTCATGTCTTGATCTCAGGGTTGTGAGTTCAAGCCCAGCATTGGGTTCCATGCTGGGCATGGAATCTACTTTAAAAAAATAAAATAGATAAAAGTTATGAGTATGAGTGACATTGAGAACTCTGGCACACAGGTGGATAGTGGTAATCATAGCTGAAAGTAACATTCAAGTGCATGACCTTGACTTGCCACTATCACTTTCTCCCTACTACACACACACACACACACTGAAATATTAGTGCTAGACAGCTAAAATATTATAATAACAGTGGATGGGGATGGCCCATGACAGTGAGAATCCATCTGTTTTTAATAATCATACTATGTGGCAGTAACTTCAGATTCTCCAATTCTTCCTTCCAACTTCCTTAGTGTTTAAATCAGGATTGGCTTTTTGTGTGAAGATTTAGTTGTAATACACTCAGTGGTGATGATTATTCACAACAAATCAGACACAATCAGTCAAAATATTTATTGAACACTGTTAGGTTCTAAACACTAGTATGTGGGATATGGCATCGAGCAAGATGGAGCCTTTGCCCTTAAGAAGCAGAGAGATTTTAGCGGATAGCCAACAGATGCATGAAAAAGTGACTGACATCATTAAGAAAGGTTAACATCATTAATTATCAGGGAAATGAATATCAAAACCAAAATGAAATATCACCTCACACCTGTTAGAATGGGTATTATCAGAAAGACAAAAAATAACAAGTGTTGGTGAGCATGTGGAGAAAAGGGAACCTTGTATACTGTTGGTGGGAATGGAAATTAGGGCAGACCACTATGGAAAACAGTATGAAAGTTCCTCAAAAAAATTAAAATTAGAACTACCATATAATCCAACAGTTCCACTTCTGGGTATTTATCCAAAGAAAATGAGGACACTAAGTCGAAGAGATATCTACACCCCTATGCCCATTGCATCATTATTTGCAATAGCCAACTTCTAGAAACAACCTAAGTGTTCATTGATGGATGAATGGATAAAGAAATTGTGGCATATACATAAAACAGAACATTATTCGGCCACAGAAAAGAATGAAATCTTGCCATTTGCCACAATATAAATGAACCTCAAGGGCATGATGCTAAATGAAGTAAGTCCAACAAACAAACAAACAACACAAATGTAAAAACAAACAGGGACTCCTGATTGGCTCAATCAGTTGAGTGACTAACTCTTGATTTCTGCTCAGGTCATGATCTCAAGGGGGGTGGGATTGAGCCCTGCACCGGGCTCTGGGCTAGGCGTGGAGCCTGTTTGAGAGTATCTCTCTCTCTTCTTCTCTAAAAAAAAGAAAGGAGGGGCACCTGGGTGGCACAGCGGTTAAGCGTCTGCCTTCTGCTCAGGGCGTGATCCTGGAGTTATGGGATCGAGCCCCACATCAGGCTCCTCTGCTATGAGCCTGCTTCTTCCTCTTCCACTCCCCCTGCTTGTGTTCCCTCTCTCACTGGCTGTCTATCTCTCTGTCAAATAAATAAATAAAATCTTTAAAAAAACAAATAAATAAATAAAAATAAAAATAAAAATAAAAAAAGGAAGGAAGGAAGGAAGGAAGGAAGGAAGGAAGGAAGGAAGGAAGAAACAAGCTCAAGAACAGACCCATGTTTAGGAGAGATGGGTAGTGAAGGGTGGGGAAAATGGGTGCACTCTGTGTTTTTCATTTTTTAGTTTAAATAAATTGAACACAAAATTTGAAAAGAGAAGAAGCTGCTGGGATTCAAATCCTGGTTTAATCACTTACAGGCTTTGTAATCTGTGTTTAAATTGAGTGCCTTGTGTTCTTTGTTTGCCAAGGGAGGACTTTCTGCATTAGAGTATGAGGACAAAATTGGATAATACGTATGAAAGGCTTAGAACAACCAGGCCTGATAAACAGTAAATATTCAATAAATGTCAGCGAAAAAAAAAAGAAAGAATGAATTTGGAAGGCATGTTTTATCTGATTTCAAAACTCACTATAAAGCAATAGTAATCAAGATCGTATGGTATTAATGTGAAGAAGACAAACCACTGGAACATAGTAGAGTCTGAAAATATCCCTACACATAAATTTTCAAGTGATTTTCAATAAATGTGTTAAGGCTATTCAACATGAAAAAGACAATTTTATGAATACATGGCACTGAAACAACTGGAAACAACATGAAGAAATAAATGAACTAAGCTCATCTTCACAGTATACACAGAAATTAGTTTAAGTTGTACACCTAAAATTAAAAGCTATAGTTATAAGCTTCTAGAGGAAAACAGGATACAATTGTAACCTTGAAATAGGCAAATGTTTCTTAGAACACAAAAAGTCTAACTACAAAAAATGAGTCATAATGTTCTTCATCAAAATTAAAACTTCTGTTTTCAAAAGGTGTGTTGAGAAAATGGAAAAGCAAGCTACAGAGTGGAAGAAAATATTTACATTATACATATGTGACAAAAGACCTCTCTAGAAGACAGAAATCCTACAAATCCATTACAAATGGACAAGTACCCAATGAAAATATATGAAAAACCTTGAACCCTTTACCAAAAAACTATATGAATGGCGACAAAGCACATGAAAGTTTGATCAACATTAAATCATGAAGAGAAACCATTAGAGAACGTCAAAATAAGAACATAATGGTTCATCACTTCACATTAAGAATAAAGCTAGAAATAAAAAGGCTGAGAATGCCAAATATTGGCAAAGGTCGTGGAGCAGCCGGAACGCATGGTACAACAACTTCAGAAAACTGTTCAATAGCTTCTTAGGAACTTAAAAATTTACCTACCCCTGAACAAAGATAAATGAAAACACAGGTCCACAGAAAGAATTTACAAGAATACATTGTGCACAAACCAAATGTCCATCAAGAGGAGAAGGAATAAATTCTATTATACTTGTATAATGCAATACTACTTAATCATAAGAGAGTACAAACTGCTGATATAGTCAACAACATAAATCTCTAGAACGCTCTGTTGAGCAAAAGAAGTCAGACACGAGGGTATTTACTATGTGACTACATTTATGTGAAGTTCAAGAATGGGCAAAAGTAATCCAGAGTGACAGAAATTAAAGAAGTAGTTGCTGATGGTGGGGAAATATTGGAAGGGGGCACAAGGGAATTTTCTGGGTTGAAGGAAATGTTTTCTATCTTGAGTTAGCTGTTGGTTATGCAAGTGCAAGCGTTTGTCATAAGTCATTGAACTGTGCACTTCAGATCTACACACTTCACATGTGAAAATTTTCCCTCACTTATTAAAAAGTTAAAGTTTTTTTTAAAAATATTTTCTTTATTTATGTGACAGAGAGACAGCCAGCGAGAGAGGGAACACAGCAGGGAGTGGGAGAGGAAGAAGCAGGCTCCCAGCGGAGGAGCCCGATGTGGGGACTCGATCCCGGAATGCCGGGATCACGCCTCACGCCGTGAGCCGAAGGCAGACGCTTAACGACTGCGCTACCCAGGCGCCCCTAAAAAGTTAAAGTTTTAAAAGATACATGGCTTAGTCTTAGAAAACAGAAAGCGCTCTAGGATACGTGCCCACGTTCAACCTGTTTTAAAATATATTTTTAATAGAAAGGCTCTCTTTAGAACTCAGAATCTGATCTCACGTCTTCAAATGCAATGGTGTAGTTATACGTTAAAGGTGAGAGGATTAAAAATAGAACCTTCTAAATTTCCCTAGAAATAGACCTGCCCATGAGGCAGCAGCAGGAAGAGCCGCGGCAGCTAGAGCCCAGGATTGATCTCTGTTCCCATCTCCCCTCAGCCTTGCTTTGAAGACAGAAGTGGGTCATTTGGTCTCCATGGCTTTTACAGAGGCTGCCAATTCAAGGGTTAGTCAGGTCACTGGCTTTCTGAGAAACGTCCCCCAAGAAACACACTCGGACTGTCTGCTCCCTAACTAAATCTGATGGAACGTGATTGTAAACATGAGTATTTGAGGGGGAGGTGTGCCCCAAATTCACCTGGAAAATCATAACCATAATTATGTGTTTTTGTTCTCTGACCCAACGGGCCCAGCTCCCCAACAGACTAATTAGGAATTGCATGAAATCTTGATATAGAACTTAATATAAGAAAGCCTATCCACTGCCTTACCCCCTGACTACCAGCCAGTAGTAAACAAGTACTGTAGAAGAGGAATGGATTCCAGGCTGGCCAAAATGGGGGCAGGGATTGGTTGGAATGGCTGCAAGCTATAGCTTTCTCCATTCCCGCTATAAGGCACCAGAGAAAACACATCCTAAATTATCCAGCTCTCACCCTAGATTCCACAGAATCTTAAATGATAGCCATTTGTACAAGTAGGATTCAAATACACCCTGAATTATTTTTTTAATTATGAGTCAAGAAGTTGTGACAACAGACATTATCAAGCCATCTTGGCAATGTTGTCTGGTACCACAGAGATCACTGCTCTCGACGCTTGTTAAAAAAATTTTATTACTTTTCTCTCAGCTGCATCTCCAATCATAAAAATTTTGAAAGTTAACTAATATCTGAGCAGTTGTTTACTTGAATTCTACAATGTAAACTGGCCTTATATAGCTGTTTGGCCAGAGGGTGATCAGTTAACACATTAGAACAAGAAATCATTTGGAAAATGCTGGTACAGAGAATACCCATGTTTTATTTACACCTCTTTTGTTGCTTAGCCCATTTCTCATCCCAAAGCAAACTACCCAAACCTAGTGTCTTCTTGGAGATAATTCAGTGAAAGGGAGTTCCCCTTCAAAAGCACACACACACACACACACACACACACACACACACACACACCAACCCAACAAGACTCTCCATCATTTCTTCATGATCCTATAAAAGGGACAAAGGGGAAGACAAACATTTATGGAGAGGGAGATTTTTCTCATAATGGCCCCAATAAATATGTTTGTTGTAGAGAAATAAATGTGGAGGAAAGACATGCAAGCCTGATGTTGAAGAAAGGCTTGTTCATGCTTAATACATTGGAGAAATTTTCAAGAGCTGTTCAACCATGTTAAAAAATATTACCCCTGTAATGCTGCCAAGGACAGGGAGACCTATGGTGGTCAGCTGAGTAACTGCTGGGCGTTCAAGTTAAAGTGCCTGGGGGCAGAAATAATTTACGTACCCAATTTTTCCAGCATGTCAACAACGGAAATTTCAAGGAGGAATACATGTATCATGGGCCTATGGGCTACTTGTTTATACACACACACACACGTGCACACACACATATACAAATACACTGGAGAGTCCCTGAAATTTGCCCTTTTTTTCCAGAGAGAAAAAAAAATACAGAGGAAAATGTGTTGTCCACGTCCGATGACTAGAGCTCTACCTTGTTTCTCTTATCCCGGGATTATCTGTAGGCTATAAAAACCATAAAAAAATGTAAGGACACAGGATAATTCCAGAAAATGGGGTAAAAGGTAGTGTGGTATGTTTTAGTCACAAATAAGAAAAAGAAAAGCCATATTTCTGTAAGCTACTTCCAACTTCATCTTCCAAAGCAAATTATTGCAAGTACTAAAGCCAGAAGACTGCTATCGTTCTTTCTTCCCATGATCCTGTTCACCAGTAATAAGATAGTTAAAAATTCAGATTTCATGATAGAATTGGGTTGGTACAAAATCCCTCTCTGCCTATGGCAAAATTTATTGCAACTCTGAACGCTCTCTGCCAATCACAATTATAATCACGAAACTGAACTAGTATTACAGGTCATATAAGCAAGTCTTCAAGGAGAGGATGACAAGATGGATAGGAATTTAATGGATTTATGGCATTAGACAATGAAGAAAAATACCTGTCTGGACTAATCATAAACTTTTCTTTAGCTGCAATTAACCTCATGTTGAAATACTATTTGGAAGCTATGTAACTGATAGCACTTAAGGAGAGCAATGAATGTGTAATTGTCTGGAGCTTTTGGGGAAAAAAGAGCTCTAGAAAATGGACATTTTCACCAAATAACATACCATTATGGTTATATTTAGAATCTGCTTGCAAGACTATTTTAGAGCTTTAGCTTATAGTAATCACATGCAAGCTTGGGCCCCAGCATCAAAGATAGTGGCCAAAATATATCTGCTGCACAAAATTTTTTGTTAAATACTTAACGGGACGTGTAAATGATAAGAAAGGTATCATGTCTAGTCAATTAACGCAGTAACATTTGAAGTGGACATAGCAACAGAACAAAACCAGAAATTAAAGGACAGGAATCAGCTCCTTAAGAGCAGCCATCTTGCCTTTTGTTGTCACTCTTGTTTTTTTTCTGTTCTTCCCCATTTTGCATCCAACACTTAGCATAATGCTTAGACATAACAGGCAGTCAAATATTTGTGGAAAGTATATTCAACAAATAAGATAATTCCCAGACACTGTGTCTGGTAAAAACGGTGTCTAGTCCCTGATCTAACATCTCAAATCATGTCATCTAACTTCACTTGGCATCCCTAGCAGGTAGTTAGTCCTATCCCAATCAGGAATTATCTTCTACCAGAGGGGGAGGGAAGTAATAGTTAAATTGGTCAAAAGCATGTTTTAGCTCTTAGATTTACTTGATTTCCTTTGTTATCCATGATATTTCTACATTCTTGGCCATTGGTTCTTTACCTCATTTTTGACTTCCGTTGCTTGAGTGACCTTTCCACACGGACAGTTTTAAAGGTTTCACCTCTTACTCATCTTTGTGTCAGTCCTGGACTCACAGTTTTCTTTGACCCAGATATGTACATGTCCTTTGACCTAGCTAGACACGTGGACTTACTTCCTCCACCCCGGCCCCCATTTCTTTCTCTTTCTCTAAATTTTATTTTGATCCTTAATTATCTTTAGAATCCCAGACCATGGTGTAGCATTTCCTGTCTTGCACCAACATAATAGAGTTGGAGAATGATTCTCTAGCAACATATACATAAAAAACATAGATAGATACATTGATTGGCTTCAGAAAATACTACTGAAATTTGAATACACAGAAATACTTATTGGTAGGCTTGTGATTTTTCCAACTAAAAAAATTTTTAGTGTTCACTCTGAGAATAAAACCCACAGAATACATAAAATCCATGGAATACAGAAGATAGCAAGTATGGAATGATTATTTAATAATTGTCAAATAATTGGAATTTTTGCAACACTGACTGGGTTTGAATTTATTAATAAATATCCCCAAGCAGCTATTTTTGGGGTGTGTGTGTGTGTAAGTTCTGTTTTAATTTGGAAAGTATTCTGCAATATAGCACAGAGTGATCACGTCATTCGTTGTCCAAACTGAGACACTTCTGAGAGTAGAAGAGTGCACGATGAATAGCTCTTGCATGAATACAGGTGTAAACTAAGACTGTTTTGAGAAAACTGGGATGTAGGGTCGCTCCCAATGAAGTGACTGGGGCTCATTTTCACAAAACTGACAGACACCTACAGGAAAGCTGCATGGGAACCTTCACTTGAGAACCTCTGGTCGGCAGGTGCCCACCTTTAGCCAGATGGTGAGTAGTCATTCTGGAAGAAATTCGGTTTTCAGTTTAGACTTCAGTAGTGTTTTGTGATCTGTTTCCTAAGGACCTGCCAAGTTCTGGGTTGAACACATGGACTCTCAGGAATTATCCATCTTGAGTGATTTGGTACAAAAATAGATCCCAGAAGTACCAGGGGAAAATATTACAACATTTCTATGAAACAGAAATGAAGAATAGAAGTCTATACAACAGAAATGATATGGCAGGGACATTAGAAATATTGGGAAAGGGGGGCACCTGGGTGATTCAGTCAGTTAAGCATCTACCTTCATCTCTGGTCATGATCTCAGGGTCTTGGGATTGAGCCCTGCATCAGGTTTTCTGCTCAGTGGTGAGTCCGCTTCTCCTCTTCCTCTCCTTCTGTGATCTCTCTCACTCTCGCACTCTCTCAAATAAAAAAATAAAATCTTAAAAAAAAAGAAAAAATATTAGGAAAGGAAGCAAATGTTATTAGAAGTAGTTGATGACTTTATGTATATATGTGATGTATATGTATGATGTAATTTACATGTATCATAGGTAAATATGATATATTGATTACACTGGAAAATCAATCCTAAAAGAAATCTTCTGTTACTGTTCTGATATATAAGTTTTTGATTATTTCCAAAATCAGTAGTTGAAGTAGGGTCTGATTTACCTTGGGGTCCTTAAAAGAATTCACCATCTGCTCTGATGCACGTAAAATCCCCTAAAAACTGATCCTTTCCAAATGCCTCCTGGATACAGTTTCATATCCTCATGGTATAAGGTACTGAGACAGGCAGAATTCTAAGATGTCCCCAACATTCCCCTTCCCTGGTCCACCTGCCCTACAGAAACTCCTTCCCTGAGTGTAGCTGAGACCTGTGAATATGATAGGATAGTCCCTCCCTTGATTGGGTAATGTTATAGGACAAAGATAATGGGATAGTCAGTCTCATGCTTACCTTACTGAAAAAGCTGATTTTTTAAAAACAAAGCTTAGTATGAGGACCAAATAGGCTTGTTACAACCTTCTGAATTCAATGAAGCCTCCCAGTCACAGGCAGTGGCTAGAAAACCATAGGCTATGACACTATTACAGTGGGAAGGAGCACAAAAGACACATTCTCTGGACACAACAGGTCCCGGAACATTAAGGGGTTTAACTGAGCATGCTCAGAACTTCTTTCAAACTCACCAACGATATAGCTCTCTTAATTGCCCCCCCACGCACACCCCTGCCCCCCACCCCGGGAGTGTGGGGCAAGAGGCAGAAAGGTAGCTCTAAGGGTGCTGCCTCTATATGGTATTATGAAGACAGAGGAAAATAAGTTTTCCCTCAACAGAGAACTAGGGATATATATAGTCAACCACTTTCTATAACTTTATCTTGAATCTAAATGCCTTAAATATGCTACTTCCCCATGAATTGAAAGAATGATGTGGGAATACATAAAGAACCCTTTCCATTCAATAACAGGAAGGCAAACAACCTGATTTAAAAAGAAACAAAAGATTTGAACAAACACTTCACTGAAGGAGATGTATAGACAATAAGCTACTAAAATACGTTCACACCATTAGACATGAGAAACACTTTCCTTAGGACTAACTAAGGAAATGAAAAATGAAAACAATGCAATATCAGTACACACCTGCTAGAGTGGCTAAAATGAAAAAGTCTGATAATGCAAAGTGTTGACAAAGATGTGGACAAGTGGAACCCTCATATATTAGTAGTAGGAATGCAACATGGAACAGCCACTTTGCAATAAAGTTTGGCAGTTTCTCATAAACTTAAATCTATATTTAACTTAAAATTCAATAATTCAATTCCTAAATACTTACCTGAGAGGAATGAAAATATGTCCTGTGCAAAAAGCTGCAACACTTTCTTCATAATATCCAAAGGCTGAAAATAATCCAAATTGTTCTCAACTGGTGAATACATAAACAGATTGTGGTATACCCATACAATGCAATATAACTCAGCAGTAAGAAAGAATAAGTTACAAATACAAGCAACAATATGTTTGAATCTCAAAAGTATACTAAATGAAAGAAGTCATTATAAAAGATCATATTTTTTTCACTTACAGAAAATTCTCAAATAGATAAAAACTATGGTTGTAGGAAGCAGGTCAAAAGTGGCTGAAAACCAGAGTGGGGAAGGGTTTCACTGACAGGGAGAGTGAGGGAACCTTCTGGGATAATGGAAATATTCTATATCTTGATTTGGATGGCTGTTACGCGATTATATGCATTTATGAAACTACATGGGACTGACATTTAAAATGAGCAGATTTTATAAAGATCGCAATTTCAGTCCTAAGATTATTTAACCTCTCAGGATCCCGGAGAGTGATAACCAGGGCTACAGCACATGGTTATATAAGTTGTGTGACGAACACTGCACCGCTGAATGTGGAATGTCCATTTGAGAACCCCAGTAATCCCAGCTATTCACTTGCTTGTTATTGTTTCCCCTCCCTTGTTTTACCCAAATAAGGGCAGAGACAATCCTGTATATGAACTGGTAATTCACTTGCCTTCTAAAGTTTTAGTTAGGAAGTCTTACCCACAGAAATGTAAGAACCCTCAACTAAGTACAAGTCTTTGCCACATTTAGTAGAAGAGGGACCAGAGAGATACTAACACATTTAGTGGGTACATAGGGTTTGTCTAGTTAATACCCTGTTATTTGGACACTCTGCCTGCCCCATGCTATAATTATCCAGTGGACTCAAAATAAATTGTATGGGGCTGATATTGCCTCTTCCCTACCCCAGCTCCCAAGACCGGGCTCATAACCCAGATCCAGGAAGAGTATTTCATCCCCCTAGCTACAGTATTTGAGTCATGGAAGGTCATGTGACTGAAACAGGACATCAGGAGATACATTCCTCTGGATGGTAAAGTAAAAAGACCATGTAAAACTAAAGCTCTTAGTAGCTTTCTTTGTACTTCATAGAAAGAGCCTGCCTGGGAATGCAGCCAAAAGCTAATTGCAAAACCGAGAGATGAAAACAAACAGAGCCCTGACAATACATTTTGGGCATTTGAATCCCGCCATGCATGGACTTTTCAGGTACTAGAGCCAATAAATGTCTCTTGTGCTTAAGCTTGTCTGAGTTGAGTTTCTGTCACATGCAACCAAAAGAGTGCCAACTATTACCAAACATAGAATATAGCAGAATTTACATGACAGAACAAAGACTAAAGTGTAGAAAAATTTACTGAAAAATATAGGCAGTGATATATTGAATATTGAATTAGAGTCAAGACCCTCACCCTAAGTCTAAAATTATCATGGACTTACTTTGTAACACTGAATCAATATCTCGGACTTTCTAGGAGCAGTTTGCTCATATCTAAAGTGAGAGCATTGAACTAATCCACATTGAACTCTAAATGCTGCAGGGACCTCATGACTGGCAGAATCAGAGCCCTAAAGCTGTTGGTGCAAATAACTCTCCACCAAGACTTTCTGGTCCTGAGTATGTTATCAGCTACTGATAAGCATGGAGACCTTATTTTGTAACTGGCTCGAGAAGGTCTGGGTCTGTGTGGGATGAAAAAGTTACCGTGGTAGTAACAGTAAGACTCTGTGGGAGTTCACAGGCTTGTATGGGAGCCCTCTCCAGGGGACTCCCCAGGAATCACTGAGGTATACTTGATTGGGAGTGGGAAGGGGGGATATCTCTAGCCATCAGACCAGTGGTGGCTCAAGCTTTTGATACAAGGTCATTCAAAATAACTAAAATACAAAAATATGCTCAACTCTATTAATAATAAAAATGAGAGTTGAAATTATGCTGAGATAGTATTTTAATGTATTAATTATTGCATTTAAAAATCACTCTCAAACTCATGGCTTAAAATTACAACCATTTACTACGTCTCATGATACTATGGGTTGACTAGGCTCAGTAGGGTGGTTTACCTGGAGGGTTCACTAGGCTGGAACATCCAAGAGGCTGGTTGACTTGGCTGGTTCTGGCTGCCAGGTAGTTCCTATGGGGCTCTTGACCAGAGCACTTTGGTCCTCCTCCGTATGGTTCCACACGAGTGAGCATTTCAAGCTCGAAAAAGCAAAAGCTGCAGCTCTCTTACGATCAGCCTTAGAAAGTACACAGTATTACTTCAAAGGCATGCTAGTGGTCAAAAAGTATTCACAGGGCCCGCCCCAACTCCAAGGCCAGGAACACAGACTCTGCCTCTTGATGTGGAAATGCAGAGATTTTTGCAGCCATCGTTAACCCACCACAACTTGTATAGAAGACAATTTGGCCATATCTATAAGAATATAAACATGTATGTATTTGACTCAGAATTTTATTCATTGTAGTATTTTTTGTCAGCTAAACGACCATCAAATATGGGGCTCATTAAACAAATTATGGTACATCCATACAAGGATGTCATATATATCTATTCAAAACACTGAGAATGTGCTTTATAATATTATATGAAAATAGACCTAAGATAAATTACATGTAAAACTTCCATTTTATTTTGTGAAATATGACAATATTTCTAAATACAGTGAGAAGCAACAAAGTGCATATTGTTAAATTTATTAAGATTTCTGGGATCAAAGAGGTCAAAGAATAGAAAAAAAATAGACCCTGGTCTGTAATTTCTTATCTGCAATCCTTGAGGCCAGGTGGTTTTAAAATTCAGAATGTTTTCGATTTAAAAAATGCATTATTGAGCTTATACCCCTTGCACAGCCTGAAGCAGCACCCTTTAATCAAATATATGGATATTTTGGAGGTAAAATGTTCGAAAATTCATGTCAGGTGAGATAGCATAAGACTGTAAAGAGAGATTTTTCAGAAGGGCAGGTAAGGAATTTAGACTGGCCAACACACTTACACACCCCTTTGCTTACATAATATACACATAACTATAAATACATTTATTTATTTCTTGGCTTGAATATGGGAAAAAATATCTTTTGAAGGACATACGGAAAAAAATGGTAACACCTAGTTGTGTCCTAGGAGGGAACTATGTGACCAGAGGACAGGTATAGGAAGGTAAATACCCTTTCATAACTTCTGAATTTGATACAGTAAGATTGTATTCTTATTGAAAAAAATAATTGAATAAAATTACATTTTTCCAAGTCCAAACACTATGACACAGCGATTCCACTTCTCTGTATCTCCTCCCAGAGAAATATAAATCCATGTATACAAGGAGACATGTACAAAGGTGTTAGTGCAGCCCTATGGTAAGAGTGTAAACATGGAAATCACCTAAATATGTACCCAGTGGATTGGTTTAATAAATCACAGTATAGCTATATAATGGAATACTATGCAAAATTTTAAACATTAAGACTTCTATATACTGACATGGAAAGCTCTGCAAGAGATATGGTTGAGTATTAAAAACTTAACGCTCATAAAAAGAACTATGCATTCAGTATAAAAACACTATTAAAAATACAGAGATACATACATATACCTATATACATGTTCTAATACAGCCCAGGAAAGGATCTGGGAGGCCAGGGAAGATTCAGTCTCTGTGTGGTGGCTTTTATACAATGAAAATTGATTTTTTATTACCTGCAAAATTATATATTAATGAAATGAAATGAAAAGTAAAATGTCGATTTTCGTCTCAAGATGGTAGACTAGACACTTCTGAAAAGTGGCTCTGTGTGTGCCTTCTCAGTGTCACTTCACCTTCTTCTCACAGACCTCATCCCACTGACCAAAACATAAGAGAGAGACAAGAAGAGCTAAAGCAAACAGAGGTTATAAGAAGAATGTAGTTAAAAGTAACAGGAAGGAAGATTCCAGAAGATGACTAAATAAAAACAAAGTAACATCATCACTTCCACGACCAAGATGCCAGGTAATTTGCTAAAATGTGCCATAAAAATACTTTTTTACAGAATGCAATGTATGTGATTCAAATCAGTGAAGCATGGGCTTGTTAGCTGTCCTTCACATATTCTTGAAAAAAAATTAAAGCCCATTTTCAAATAAAAATGAGATTAATAATGTGCTATAAACTTTCATATAGAATCCTTCCTGAGTTGAAAAGGGTGTGAAAAAAAAAATGTACCCTATTCTACATTTCCAGGAGCAGTGGAGTGAAGGTTTCTTTTCTTCATTAATTTATTTGAAGGCAGGTCTTGAACCTTCCATGTGAGATACGCAGATCCTGCAGAGAGTGGTAGAAGAGACAGACATTCAAACAATTACAGCAAGCAAATGCCTAGGAATATGGCTGGCTACTCATTTGGACTTGAGGGAGGCAGGGAAGGGTGATTAAAAATTAATGCTAATAATATTTTAACACCTAATACTTTGAGTCCTTCCCAATGCCAGGCACTGCTAGAAGCTGTGTAGAAGCTATGTAGAAACTTTACATACGTTTACTTTTTAACTTTTTTCAACATCCCTGTGATGTAGATATTATTGTTATCCTAATTTTCCAGTAAGGATTCTGATAGTTAAAAGACAAGTAATTCCTCATGCTCATGCAGCCAATCCAGTGGAGTCTGGATTCCAGCCCACATCTTTCTAGCCCCCATACCCTTACTTCTTTTAAGGAGCCACACAGCATCACTGGCCTCTGCAGGTAAGCCTTTAGCTTATTCTTGATGGATTGTCAGGCTCACACTCTGCCAGTTGGGGTAAGTATAAGAGAAAGTAGTATTTTTTGAAGACCAACAGGGATTGTGAAGGAAAGGGTCAAGATAGGAGGTTAGACGTGTAGCCATAGGACGAACCATAAATGGGTTCCATACCAATAAAGGCATTTGCATTACTGTATACACTATAGAAAAGTACTGAAACGTGAGGACAAGTCCGGATCACAATTCTTACATGGAGTGCAAGGTATTCCAGAAGTAACCTGAAGTAAAGAGATGAGTTAGGAAGATGTTTCAAGAATCCATTCAAGACCTCAAAGTGGCTGGAACCAGTAACAGTGGAGAGATGGTCAGTGTGAGAACCATTTGGCCTCCTGAATTCGTTTGTTGCCAACCTTCTGAGAGAAAAGTAATAGAATTGTGCTAAATAAAACTCACATGTCAGGCACCAAATGTACTGTGTTATTAATGTTCACATTCCAACACTGTGGCTGCAGCCATATGTTGCTGTTTCCTACCTGATTTTAATTCTTGGGCTGTTGACTCGGGTCCCTGAGCAACTCTTTTATTAACATAGGGCCGAAATAATGTTGATTTGAATTGTTAGGATTTCGTAGCTCAGAAGATTGAAAGATACAGGGCAGAGTTAACGAATTTGTCAGTGACTTACTAAATGCAGCGGATGGTCATTGCTACATAGCATCTTGTTTGCTAATATGCAAGGCCTTTGTGTTTCTTATTTCCTGGTGTCCCAGGGTAGAATCCTCAACAGGTCTTGAAGTGGAAAAAAGATAAAACTCAAGCAGATTAATTTTGCTACTTGATTGCAGCGTGGCAAAGGGTTGGTACGCGAGAAGGTTGGAAATATTAGTTAGAGAGAAACTTGGGATTGTTTAGTTTTTCCAATTACCCAATCACCATGGAAAATCAAGAGCCAGTCACACTGTCAAGAACACTTCTGTGAATAGAACACATCTCATGTAAATTAGTGTGTAGTCGATTATTTTGGGCTCCTTTTTCAAGTTGACAGGTGTTGATATTTTAAATGCGTCCATTTTTAAATAGTATCGTAGCTACTACTTGTTACTGTTCAGGCAAATATGTAAGAACTTAAACAAATTTTAAATCTAAGGACAATTCTCTTCCCTAAGGAAAACAATCGGTTATAAGTCTTTATAGTATCAGAGAAAAGAATTTATATATTTTTAAAGTTCTGAATGCTAATAACAACCAATACTAATTGAAAAGAATTGCTTTAAGACCCCCTGTCTCAGAGGAGACAAGTTGTGGAAGGAATGATGGTGTGGGGCCAGGAGCCGGGGCTCTAGCTTCCTCCTCTGCACCCACGGTCATGGTGGCATATCACCCCACATCCCAGGCCTTCTCTGTCTCCAGTTGCCAAGTGGAGGCACAAATGAGAAGACAAGTGAGAGTGAGGCCCATGCCAACCACTTGGTGAAAAGCAAAGATTTCAGTTAATCAACTGTTTTTGGTTTTTTGAGATCACAGTTACAAAGAAAGTGTGTAATTGAATGTTTCCACTAAATTAACAGACTTTGAGTTTCACCGAGTTGAAGGAGTCGGCCAGTGCATTGGTCCAGACTGTCCTTTTTTCTTAGACTGACCCCACATCCAGTTAAGCCCACACCCTCTGCTGATTTTCCCTTCCAAACAGCCCTGGTAACTGCCCTCTCCTTTTAACACCCACTCCAGTTCCCTGGTTTAGGGACATAGCATCTTTCAACAAATGGTGCAGTAGCTTCTTACCTGACCTCCCTGACTCCATGTTTGCCCTTTTAGTTCTCTCCCTTAATGCTAGCCGGGGTCATTTTTCTACAACTCAATCTGACCTGTCTGTGGCTCCCCATTTCCTGTGGGATAAGGTCCATGTTCCTTAGCCCAACTTGCAAGAGTTTTCATGAACTGGTGCCCCTTCTGTCTTCAATTTTTGCTCCTCCTCCTACCCAGCTTGCATTTCATGCCCTGGTGATAGCAAACCTTCTGCAGTTCCCTGCATATGCCAGGCTGTTTCATCCCTCTAAGACTCCCCTTGGCACGGGACGTCATTCCCACCTGTCTCTACCCAGGTCACATTCTTCATTACTTAAGGATTCACTAGCCATCATCTCCTCTGGAATCCTTCCCTAAACATTTCGTTTGAATTGAGCCTCCACCTCTGTTTTCATAGCGCTCCGTGCTCTGTCATTTCCAGTGAATATCTTTCTGTACTAACATGGCGTTCTCCCACAAAACTATAAATTCTTTAATAGCATGGACTATATTTTGATCATCTGTGTCTCCAAACCCCAAGGCAATGAATGGTTCAAGGACACCTTCAGTCATGCCCCCTGCTCTGATTCTCCTTCAGTCTTCTATGCTCATTATTTTATTTCTTCTGTAGGAATTTAAAGCTGGAATTAGAAACACTTGGTCCTATTCTCTTCTCTCCCACCCCATTTACAGAGGGGAATGCTGCAATCAGAGTTACGTGCCCAAGATCATACAACCAAATAGTGGCAGAGTCAGAAATAGAATCCAGGTAAAGTTCTTGGTGGAATGCCTAGCACCTACTAGGCACCTTGTAAAGAATGGTCCATTTCTCTTCTTGGTCCAGTTGTCTTTCCATGATACTCTACTGCCTTTCTCTTGGAGAAACTCTTCCAGTTGATTTCTTTTTATTCCTCAGTCTCTTGGGTAGATACAGCTCCAGAGATCATAGCTCTGAAAGTACGCGAGAGGAACAGTATTTTATAAATCTAACATTGCCGACTGCTTAAGGTATGCCGTTAAAAATGTTAACTCACCAGGACCAGAAACACCCCAACGAGGGTGCAGAGTTTTCCTGTTACATTTAATTAAAAGATCATTTTTATGACAACATCATATTAGGGGTGATAAAAGGATTGTAAATTGCTTCATGAGGTCACCAAGAAAGTTCCAATGCCCCATTAGTTTTCATTGTCCAGTCCCCAGATACCAACACTCACTTTTATCACAAAGTACATAAAACATATGACCTTTCTGGCTGCAGTACACAAATGTTCCCCAAAATCATGTGGAGCCTCTTTCACATCCTAAACTTATTACTGCCAAGGGCAGATGTGAAACGTGGCTAATATTTTATGCTATAAAATGATGAAGTTCTGGAAAATTACAGAGGTATGTGATTTGATCTATGAAGCTTCATATGTCATTCTGTAAATACCCCAACTCCAACCTCCTATTTCTGATTGTAGAATTACAACCTAAAACATACAGTGGAAAACCATAAATAAGCAACAATACTGAGAAATAGAGATAATAACTGTAGAACTGAAGCATGTGAACTTGTTTAGAATGGAAATCATTTTAGTTTTGTTATTTTATTTTGCTCTTTACTTATGGAAATACAGATGTTATTCTGCAAAGATGCATTTTAGCATGGTCATCAAGAAATGGTTTTTATACAGCGTTACGGGCTAAACTACTAACCATGATGTGGTGAGGACCCCATCCATTTCCACAGAAGTGACTGAACCTTCTGTGTCTTTGTTACTTTGGTTAGGACATGCCTGCTTAATATTCAAAAAATCATAGTGCAAAGGAATTTCCAGAAGTCGGGTTCTCCGAAGTGCCTTTACAAAGGACTAATTTCTAAAGCCTTTATAAAATGATTTTATTAAGACCTTCACTGAAAACCGTGATTTCTTCTTTTTTTTCTTTATCACCTGGTTTGCTCCTCTTTCCAAAGGAAGTGACCAGCCAAAACTGTCTGTATGCAACAAAAAGATAAAAATTTCAATTAGGCTCAGTGCTGTCATAAGCAGACCACATGAGAAGGCTTGAGATAATCCACATTACATATTGATGTCTATCAGCGCCGAGCCCACAGCCATGTTTCATTCCAGGCCCCTTTTGTAGCTTTGGCAGCCACTGCACCCAATAAAGGCCTAATCATATTAATTTATGCCCCTATCAATTATACATTCAGATTCCCCAGATAGCTTGTCAGTTTTTATTCACTATTTTCCGAAAAATGCGCCTATCACAGTTACTGTGCAAATAGTCGGACTGTCAGAAAGAGAGATTTAAAGAATATTACTTAAAAGAGGTGGGCTTCCTTAATTTATAAATGTTGTATTATATGTCATACATGTGCTAGTTTTAAAAGCAGGTGCAGTGTGAAGATGGATGTCACATGAAGGACTTTCAGGAAAGGTGGGGGGGACACCTTCTCAATCCCTTTGTCGTGTGTTAGTAGTTCTTTACACCAAATAATCTTTGGTCTAGCTCTGTAAATGATCTCAAATATTTTAATTTGAAGTACGCATTTATTTTTGTCCCTCAAACAAGAAGCATCAATTACAGAAGACTTTAAAGGCACAATCCTCGCATTCTCTTTCACTGTGTGGTCGAAGGTCTTATGAAGGTGGGTCTCAGAGCATCTGGGTTCTGTCTTCGGAGATGGTATCTCAAGTCTGTGGCTGAGCAGGTATTGGGCGCCTCAGCAAGGGAGAGAATCCCTCCAGAATCCCTACAGGCAAGGGATAAGACAGTATCAGGATCCCAGGAAGAGGAACACGGGGGTGGGGGGTACAATTCTACATTAAAGGGCAATTTGAATCATAAAATTCTAGGAGTCAGGCAGTGAGTTAACCAGAGCAGATGGTGGGGGAAAAAATCAAGTCTAGCTCTGTGATCCTATGCTTCTTTTTTTTTTTTTTCCATCCCCTAAATCAGCTGCCCACTCGTGTCTTATGCTCATAGGCTTTGCTAGTTGACAACCAGTCCTTGATGACATAATTCTGAGTGGGCTCAAAGCTGAGCCTTTCCAAGAAGAGGTGTAAAAAGGATCTCTAGGTGGGCGACTTGCGTGGTTACCTAACCACTATACAGAAGGATAGGGAGGTTGGATTTGTTTAGAACGTGGTGGGCAGGGGAAAGTCCTTCGTTCACTAATAAAAACACATAGATGTTTATAAAAGAGATTCAGGCTGATTCATGGAGCTTAGATTCTACCGGGACAGTGGGTAAACCAACCAATAAAGATATAGTGCAAATTGTGTTAAGTGTGATGAAGACAAATGTAGGCTATCATGAGAAAACAAAATGAGGGACCTCATTTTGATGGGAAGATCCAGGAAGGCTTCTCCGACGAAGGGACATTGAAGCTGAGGGTTGGGTAGGAGTCAGCAAAGGGAGGAAGAACACTTTGAAAACTCATATTATCTCTACTTCTTTCTAACTCCACAGAAATGACAATAAGAACTTTAAAACTATAACCCATAAGGACAAAAAGAATGGCAGAAGAAACCACAGCAGCCATTTTAACAAGATATTAGAAGTTGGGAAATCTAGTCTTAGTTTGGGTTCCCCTGAAAACAGGATGAGAAGGGCCTTCTATGGGAAGTGAACCAAGACAGCAGAAACGACGGGGTGGGGAATGTGAGACAGGCAAGGGGGGCTTGTGAGCTGCTTCCTGCTGTGCCTACCTGGGGTCTCAGGTCCTTCGGGAGCTTGCTGTGGAACCATGTAGAACTGGCTCAGAGCCAGTGAGAGCGTGTATTCATGACTCCCTCCCCAACCATGAGGGCTGCCTCCAAGACTGTTAAAACGATCCCATTTCTGGGCTGCTTCTAGACAAGGGGTTCAGACAGCCCTTGGGCAGCACAGCCCAGAAAGGCTGAGGCGAAGCTGCATATGGGACCCAGACAATGTGCATGGGACTGTCCACCACTGCCCTGAAATCAGCCGGACCAAGGGTTTGTGGCCCACGGTGACCCCCAAGTGGCCACTAAAGGCAGAGAACAAACAGAGGAAACTGGACTCTAACTGTCCGCAGGAAAAACACCCACAAGAAGGGAGCTGGCTGTCATCGCAAACCCCATGGCCCATGAAGGCTGGGTGCAAGATGGGCTAGACAACAGAAGAATTACTTGAATGTCTGCAGAAGGGGTGTTTAATCCTGTACCCCTTCCCCAGCCCCTGTGACCAAGCAGCCCCTCCTCCCCTCGCCACAAGAGCAGAGGCTGTTTCCCAGGGACGCCCACGGGGGCCAACACCAAAAACAACCGCCAGTGGCCATAATTGCTCCCACGACCTGGTTATCTCCCTTTTCTATCTTTGCTTCCCCCCCCCCATTTTTCTGAGTAGCTGCAGTCTTTGTCTCTACTTCTTCCCCTCTTTCTTATTTTGTTTCTGTGGTTCTGCTAGTTTTGTTTGTTTTTATCATAGAGATTTTATTTTACCTACTGCAAATCACTATAAACTAACAGTTGTCAATGGCGAAGCTGGTTGGGTAAGGTACAAGCCAAATACATCAAAATTAAATATGGGCAGAATAAAGGAGAGGTACAGTAAATTAAAATTTCAAATCAAAACTGTCTCAAAAAATTTTAACCTCACGGCTTGATTTATAGTGGTTCCAACACAGGGCCCTCTCCCGTTGCCCCACAGGCAGGGCAGCCCAGCATATGGTCTTCTAGTGTTGTTTTGTTTTTTTTGTTTGTTTGTTTTGGTTTTTTTTTAAGATTTTATTTATTTATTCAACAGAGATAGAGACAGCCAGCGAGAGAGGGAACACAAGCAGGGGGAGTGGGAGAGGAAGAAGCAGGCTCATAGCAGAGGAGCCTGATGTGGGGCTCGATCCCATAATGCCAGGATCACGCCCTGAGCCGAAGGCAGACGCTTAACCGCTGTGCCACCCAGGCGCCCCTGTTGTTTTGTTTTTTAAAAAATTTTTATTTAAGTTCAGTTTAATTAACATATAGTGTATTGTTAGTTTCAGAGGTAGAATTTAGTGATTCATCAGTTATATACAGCACCCAGTGCTCATTACTTCAAGTGCCCTCCTTAATGCCCATCATCCACTTACCACATCCCTCCACCCACCTCCCCTCCTAGAACCCTCAGTTGTTTCCTAGAGTTAGGAGTCTCTTGTGATTTGCTTCCCTCTCTTTTTGTCTTATTTTATTTTTCCTTCCTTCCCCTCTGTTCATCTGTTTTGCTTCTTAAATTCCACATATGAGTGGAATCCAATAGTATTTATCTTTCTCTGACTGACTTATTTTGCTTAGCATAATACCCTCTAGTTCCATCCGCATCATTGCAAATGGCAAGATTTCATTCTTTTTGATGGCTGAGTAATATTCCATTTTATGTATATGTATATATATACACCACATCTTCTTTCTCCATTCAGATGTCGATGGACATCTGGGTTCTTTCCATAGTTTGGCTATTGTTAACATTGCTGCTATAAACATTGGGGTGCATGTTTCCTTTGAATCGTTATGTTTATATTCTTTGGATAAATACTTAGTAGTGCAATTGCTGGGTCATAGGGTAGCTCTGTTTTTAATTTTTTGAGGAACCTCCATAGTGTTTTCCAGAGTGGTTGCACCAGCTTGCATTCCCACTGACAGTGGAATCCATGAAAATCCTAGAGGAGAACACAGGCAACAACCTCTTTGACCTCGGCTGCAGCAACTAATTCAACGTGACAGGAGTCCTCCAGAGGATATTAAACAAAGTGGCCAGATCTGATTTGCATGTATTTTTTTTTAAGTCACCACAGCAGCAGTATGGAGGGTGGGCCCAGGGAGAGCAGTTAGAAAGTTAACGAAGAAGTCCAAGTGAGAGATGAAGGGGGTTTGGGCAAGTCTGAAAATATTAGCAATAACAATTGCTGTGATCTCATCCAGTTTTTTAAAAAGATTTTATTTATTTATTTGTCAGAGAGAGAGAGCACAAGCAGGGGGAGAAGCAGAGGTAGAGGGAGAAGCAGGCTCCCTGCTGAGCAAGGACCTTGATGTGGGGCTTGATCCCAGGCCCTGAGATCATGACCTGAGCTGCAAGCAGATGCTTAACCAACTGAGCCACCGAGGTGTCCAATGTCACCCAGTTTTATGGTTTTATGTCATTTATTGGCTGATGACTCCAAATTTACATGTGCAGTGTGGACCTCATCCATGATTCCTGACTTGTACATGTATGCCTTCTGGATGCCTACAGTCTGATGTCTACTTGGCATTCCAGTTGAACAAAATCCATGATTCCTCGGATTCCACCATCATAATCTTCCTATTCTCAATAACTGACCATCCCAAACCTGTAGTTGCTCAGGCGAAACACCTCAGAGTCATCCTGAACACCTTTCTCTCCCCTTCCACATGCATTCCAGCGGCAGGTCCTGTTGGCTCGACCATCACCGTATGTACCATTGATCCGATATCTATGCTGTTGCAAGCCATCATCCTCTCCCATTAGGATCATTGCTCTTTCCTCCTAACGCATCTCTGCTTTCTTCCCCCATTGCCAGCTGGATTCGCTTTCTATTGCTGCATAACAAATTACTACATGGGTAGTAGCTGAAAATAATACCTATTTATAATTTACAGTATTTGTCTACTACTTATTATGAAAACAACAAATTATTTTCTCTCAGTCTGTGGGTCAGGAGTCCAGGTACAGGGTCTCCCGCTCAGGGTTTCATCAGGCTGAAATCAGGGTGCCAGCCATCTCTTCTGAGGTGTCTTCAGGCCCACAGCTCGTTGACAGCATTTCATTCCATGTGGTTATATCGCCGAGGCCCTTGCTTCCTGTGAGCTGTTGGCCAGGGATCACGCTCAGCTCCTGGCAGCTGCCTGTCCCTCCTCACCACGGGGCCCTCCTAGATGCTTCACAACATAGCTCCTCGACTTCTTCCATGCTAGCAGGCTTGTACCTGCTGCTGTTTCGTTCCCTTTCAAGGGTCTGATCAGCTCAGGCCTGAACTGCATAATCTCCCTTGTGATCGGCTCAGAGTCAATTGATCAAGAGCAAAATCACAGGAGGGTTACCCCATCATATTCACAGTTTCCACCCACACTCCATGAGTGAGAATTATACAGCATATGTACCAAAGTGGGCAGGGTTCTCAGGGCCCATCTGGAATGCTGTCTACCACACCAACTTTAACTCTGGTCCCCGAGTAGCAGATAGAGTAATCCTGTTATTTAAAAAAAAAAAAAAAAAAAAAAAAAAAAAAAAAAGTCAAATCATATCAGTCCTCTGCTGATGACACTCCAATGTCATCCCATCTCAGTGAAAGGAAAAATCCAGTCTTCCTCTGGGTCTGCAAAGCCCTATGTGGTCTGGTTCTGTGCTGCTTCTCTGACCTTATCTCCTCTCACTCACCCCCTTGCTCAAGTCATTCCAGATGTCTCAGCTCCTTGCTGGTTCTTAAATACACCAAGCATGCTCCCATCTCAGGATCTTTATACTTGCTATTGCCTCTCCCCGGAACACACTCTCTCCAGGTATTTGCACACCTCCTTTACTCACGAGCAATGGATTCTACCTATCTGATTAAAAAGGCATTCAACAATCCTATGTATTCTACGATGATTCTGTGTATCTCTGAGTCACTTTCTATCTCTCTGACCCTGTTTCATCTTTCTTTTCCCCTCTGAGTCACTTTGCAGCCTCCAAGAAGCCGAAGCCAAGGTGGATTTAGAGGTACAAGAGCCCTCCTGGGGGAAATGCCTTAGAAGGAGGAAGTGAGAGCGAGGAGGAGTAGACAGACGGGCAGGGTCTCTAGCCTGCAGGACAGATCTGACACCCGTGAAAGGGGAGAGGAAAGGGGGGAGGGTTGGTTAAGAGGAACAGGTAGAGAGGACCTCAGATTGCAGTGCGGCCTGAGGAAGTCTTGGCCAGGCTGATGGGGAGCCCTCAGGTAAAGAAGGCCTGTTAGTCGAGTCCCACGTTGAACAGAGTAACAGGGCTCCGGCACCTTCGCCCAGTCAGTGTTTAGGATCAGCCTGCGGGAGGAGGTCTCCGTGTGGACCCAGTAGGTGGTCCGAAGGAATGACAAGTAGAGGCCACCAGCTACATGGGCTCCTCAGAGCTGGTTCTCTCCAAGGAAGATCAGTGACTCCCTTCTGTAGTAAACACAGCTGTTGTGTGTGTTTGCTCATTTCGATCACCACCTCCCAGACCGCATTAGAATGTAGGTTCCCTAAGGCCAGAATCTCTGCTCTGTTCACTGTTACATCGCCAGAAGCTGCAATAGTGCCCATCACATAATAGCTATTCAGTAGCATTTGTGAACAAATGACTAAGAGTAGCTAATATTTTCTGAGTGTTTACTAACTACCAGGGATTGTTAAAAGTGTGCATACTTTGGGGCACCTGGCCGGCTCAGTTGGGAGAGCATGTGACTCTTGATCTCAGGGTCATGAGTTCGAGCCCCATGTTGGGTATAGAGATTACTTAAACAAACAAACAAAACTTTTAAAAAGGGCTCATACTTTAAATTGATTAATTTCACAACAACTCAATGAGGTATGTGCCATTTGTCCCTACGTTACAAATGACAGAATGGAGGTATAGAAACAACTGAACTAAGGTCTCATATCTAGCAAGAAGCAGATGCAGGGTTCGGACCCAGCCTACAAACTTCTAGCCTCTGCTCCATACTCTCTCCCAGAGAGAGAACATGCATTCGAACTCAAGATATGGTTATAGGTGAAATCAACAGAATTACAAACAAGTTTAATGAGAAAAGGAAAAGAAACAGAAATCAGAGAGCTCCTCAATATTTGTCTTGAGTGGTTTGGCAAATAGTGGGTGTCAAAATGAAAAAGTTTGAAGTTTCTCTAATCATCTGAGGTTTGAAGGGAATTGTTTTAAGCAGGTTAGTTTTGAAAAATATATTAGCCATCCATGAAATCGTACAGTAGATGTCTGAATACGTAAGACTGGATTTCTGAGGACCTGGAAATATAGATTTGGAAATCATCATCATAAAGTTGGTATTTAAAGCCATGAGACCGAATGAAATCACCTAGAGAAGCTGTGGAGATTAAAATGGGAAGGAGACTCAGGGCAGAGCCCTGGGTGGATCTTAAGGGCATTATTATTTCATGGGGGGGTGGGGAAGCCCATCATGAAACATAACATATTGCATAATCCCATGTATGTCATACTCTCCAAGTGACAAAATTATAGAGAACAGATCAAAAGTTGCCAGACGTTAGTCTTGTTGTGGGGTGGGCGGGGTGGGGGCGGTGAGGTGTGACTATAAAGTAATAGCATGAGGAAGTGTCTTTGTGGTGATGGAACATTTCTGTGTTCTGATTGCAATGATGGCTCCCCCAAATTGTACATGGAATCACCTTTCTGAAAACTATCAACAAACAAGCAAACAAGTGCTTGTAAAAACTGGTGGATCTCAAGTAAGAGTAGCTGTGTAGTTATTAGTATTAGAGCAAAGTCAATTTCCAGTTGTGAACAAATGCACTCTCTTATGTGAGACGTTATCAGTGAGGGGAGCTTGGGTGACGGGCACGCAGGAGCTCCATGTACCATTTTGGTAACTTCCTGCGAGTGTGAAACTCTTTAAAATCAAGAGTACAAAATAGTATAAAAGAGATTCTCTCTGTAAAAATGCTATTTGTACATTTATTTAGATGTCCTGAAATGTTTTTCAATAAAATTCGATAATTTTGTATAGTCCCTCCCCAAAAGAAATAGAGTCTAACTAAATTCCTTTCGCTCCTGAACAGAAATATTTTATTTTTTAAAAGATTTTTTACTTATTTTAAGAGAGAGAGCATGAGCGGTGGGGGCAGGGGCAGAAGGAGAAGCAGACTCCCCGTTGAGCAGGGAACCTGATGTGGGGCTCCATCTCAGGACCCCAGAATCATGACCTGAGACAAAGGCAGATGCTTAACCGACTGAGCTACCCAGCTGTCCCTGGACAGAAATATTTTAATGAAAGAAACAGACTGCATTGAAAAATGGTTTATAATACTGGCCGCCATTTAATTCATTCAGTTATTCAGTTAAACCTGAGGACCCCTGACGTGCTGGGCGGTAAGTCAGACAGAAGGAGAACCACACATCAATAAATGATGCCCAGTCCTGGCCTCGCGGAGATCTCACTCCAGTGCGGGACAAGCAACTCAACTCACAGCTACAGTGCAATATTTTACAGGGGATTTAAAGTTCTCATTGTGATTATCTTATTGTGGTAGATAGGGAGAGGAAAGCAAGCACCCTAAAAAAAAAATACATACTTTTTTAAAAAAGGTGGAGACATTAACCTTGTATTAGTCTTCAAGGTCTAAGGACAAGATTATTTTGGTTTCCAATTTTACCAGACTTCAGCTCCTAATACTATTAAATCATTTCCTAAGCAAGAAAAATGACTTGGGTCAATAATAATTAGGCTATGCTTCTACCGCTCAGGCCTTAGAAGTAAATAAGCCCGTGGAAAGCCTGCCCAGTTCTGATGTACACTTTGTTAACTTGCAATAGGCAGGAAGGGATCCCTGCTTCTGATGATAGGAGGAGACACGAGAAGGATAAAAGGACTGAGTCCTGATTCCACGGAGCTGCTGTTAGGGTTCGTTTTTTTCTTTTTGTTGAGACTCACATCAACCCCTTCACTTTTCTCTTAACAGAAGCTTTCACAGGGATCCAGCAGGGACAAGCTGTGATTCAAAAGGGAAAAACCTAGACAGTGAGAATGACCTGCCTTGCCACCAGGGACAGGAGATTAGCAGTGACTGAAGGTTAGTATCACTTCCTTTATGTCCACTATACTCAGTGAATTGTCCCCTTTTCTTTAAAAAAAAAAAAATGGTTGTAATTTGACAAGGAACAAGTTATTTACATGGTCCCAAGGCATCTTCCCAAATTATTTATAAATCTAAAATACTATCTTTTAGTAATAGAGACACCTGGCAGACATACCTGAGTCAATCATAAGAGTTAACATCACCAGTGTCAGGACAGACCGCCATCACTCAATGAGGCACTGAGAAGGACACATCACTTCTGTGGTGTTCCTGCCAGAAATGAAGAAGCTGAAGCAAATCATATGGAAACATCGGCTAGAGCCATATTGCAGGACGTTCGATAAAATTAGTGTTCCATACTCCTCAAAAATGTCAAGGTCAAGACCCAGAAAGACAAAAAAAGTGTTCAGATTAAAGTAGACTAAAGCTATATGACAACTAATTGCAATGCATGATCCTGTACCATGTTCTGGACTGGGGGAGGGGAGAAGGCGTAGCTATTTAGGACATTATGATAAAATTTGAGCATGGACTATGGACTAGATAATAGCATTATATCAATGTTAAATTTCCTGAGTTTGATTTTTGTATTTTAAGTATATAAGAGGACGTCCTTGTTTTTAGGAAACACACACTGAAGTATTTAGGGGCAAAAGAATACAATCATTCCCAAATTCAAATAATAAAGGGAAAATTCACATCTGTGTGTGTGTGTGTGTGTGTGTGTGTGTGTGTGTGTGTGTATGGACAGAGAATAATAATACAAATGGGGCAAAAGGGGAACATGAAAGTTCCTTTTATTATTCTGCAACTTCTCTCTAAGTTTAAAATTAAATCACAATTTGGGAAATACATGCTTGTCACTCAGTGCTCACTTTCATCAGCTCTCTTGTGTGCCCTTAGTGGCCTTAAGGTAGCAATTTTCCTTGGCTCCTAACGCCTCCGGGTTGCTTGGAGTCCATTCAACAACACAAACGGGCAATAACAATGGAATGCACGGAGACTGAAAGTGCAGAGGAGAGGCTCTCAAATCGGGGGGGTGAGTAATACACCGCTCCCAGGACTGGTGATCCTCGAACCACGTCTTCGAGGATGAGGAGGAGTTAGCTGCTCGATGGACGGTCTTCTGGGCAGCGGCAGTGTTCACAAAGGCAGGAAGATTTTGTACCTCTTTCGCCCCTAAGCTGTATTCTCTGTCTCCCTTCTCTGTGTCTGGGGGGTTGATGTCTGTGGACTGCATCACTTGGACTCCCTTGCTCTCTGTCTTCCGCAAGTGTGACCAATGGAAGACACTAGCAGAGGATGCCGGGCGGGTGGGGAGGGAGGTTAGGACACTATTCCCACTCTGGTTTCAGGAGTGCTTGTGGAGAGCTACTGCTCCAATGACCTGACCCCCTTCCTAGTTCTAGCATTCCCCAGGCTTTGCGATCTCCACTTATTCCTCTTGCCTCTTCAGTCCCGGAGTAGTAATGGCTTCCTGCTCTTGCTAGTTTCTGGGTACCTCACTGGCTTCATTAGTTCCCCTAATTAGTTCCACTTTTCTAAGAATAATTCCTCATTAAATTACTTTGAGTTAAATTGACTTCACTGTGCCATGCGATTCCTGCTAGCCCCCTGCCTAAACCACAGGTGTGGCTGAAGCAGAAAGCATGTGGAGGAATGGCGGGCGAGGAGACTTACCTGGAGCCGGGGCCACCCCGGAAGAGGCCAGCTTTGGCTTTTATCCTGTTACTGCAACAATGCGGACGTTACAGAGAAGAGTGCTGTGCGGAGGAGAGACCTCTGCAGTCAGACAGACCTCGGTGGTGTGACCTTGGTAAGTGACTTAATCTGCCTGAGTGTTTCCTCATTTATGAAAAGAGATTAACCTCACAGGGCTAATGTGAGGAATAGATGGGGATAAGCAAGTTCCTCTGAAAGCCCAATTCCAGCACCATCTCCTTCAGGAGGCTTCTCTGTATCATTCCCTAGTGACCTGTCCCTTCTCTGAATGTCTGTTGTGTGTACAGTCGTAACGCGTTTATATCCCATCATTTGTAATGATTTCATGTTTGTATATGCATAGTTGTTTGCTATGATTCTCCCACTAGATTTTAAACTGTTTCAAGGAGGGGCCATAGTTTACACGTCTCTGACTTTCCCTGTGTTGGGCAGTGAAACTGTTATAATATCGTTTGATTGGTGAGTGGAGAGAAATGATTCTGAGTGTCATAGTATTTCAGGGCACATTCCTAATTCTCTTCCATTGTTCCTGACCTCTCTACCTCTGCTTTGATATTGTGAAAGTAAAACAAGTGAAAATTTTTTCCTTCCTTCCTTCTAGCATACTTTTTAGCACCTACTGTATGTAAATAGCTAGGGATATTTTAGATCTATTTCATTAACTACCATCATTGAGGAAAGGGAACATTGGAACGGATATACATTTCCAAAATTAAGCTATATTCGTGTTCCAAAAACAGCATGGCAGAAATGATCAAGAGACGGTACTTTTGAAGTGGGCATAGCAGGGTCTCCTCTGTAGCTGTGTAAAATTGCTATTTCCTTTGTTAAAGTTGTTTTTGATAATTGTTTTTTTTTCTGCATCCTCTGTAGTACTAGGCCTTTCCATTTAACAAATTTTTCCTTAAAGATAAATGAGAGGCATAAAATAAGTAGAACTAGGACTAACATTACCATAGCACTTACTTGATAATTTTCTCACATTGTCTCATTAATGCTCAGGGCACCTGCGAGGTCACTAAATATGATGATTATCACTTTTGGCCAAATTAAAATACCAAGGAACAGAGAGGTTAACTGAGTTCCTCACTCCCTACACACAAAGTTATTGTTGAAGCTTGTAAATGTAACTCATTCTAAGATTCAGCCTGATTATCGTGGTTTCTTCTCAATGCCCCTCTAAATGCCTTCTCTAGTAAAGAGGAGAAATAAAAAGAGAACCTAAACCGGAGAAAACTAGAGGTGTTTTTTTTTTTAAGATTTTATTTATTCATTTGACAGAGAGAGAGAGACAGCCAGCGAGAGAGGGAACACAAGCAGGAGGAGTGGGAGAGGAAGAAGCAGGCTCCCAGCAGAGGAGCCTAATGTGGGGCTCGATCCCAGAACGCCGGGATCACGCCCTGAGCTGAAGGCAGACGCTCAACGACTGAGCCACCCAGGCGCCCCTAGAGTTGTTGTTTCTTGAGGTCTGGAGGATGTCTACTTCTTTGTTATGTTCAGGAAACACCCCAAGACAGGACTGGACGTGGCCAGCAAGGGAACTGCTCAGTTTCATGGACCCCATGTCAGGCCAGTGTGATTCCCACAGGCCCTCACGTTCCTGTGCTCCTTTCCAGGCACTCTCCAAAAGCTGGGTTTTCCACCAGTCATGTAACCCTGGCTCCAGGAATGAGGTAGGAAAGAAGCTTCTGAGCTTTCCTCACTTCTGGGCTGAGAATGGGGCCGCTATTCACCAGAACCAACAACCCCAGGGAAAGCATGACTCCCAGTGGGCCACAGGCATTTATCCCCCCTATTCATCAGTGACAAAGCCATGAGCCCAACGCCCACTATTGACTCTGCCTCCAGGAGCCTAGCAGGTTGTGTACCTGAGGAAGGAGAGCAGAGTGGATAGACATGCCTTCTGCGTTCCCGGGGTGAGCGGGCAGGCCTGGGTGAGCTGCAGAGGGCAGGACTGGTCTGAAGAGGCAGCCCGCTGCTGTGGGCCCCGTGGGAATAAATACAACAACATTTTAAAAGAAGCCAGAAATCTAGATTTATGTGGTAGTATGATTTGTAAAATCATGTAAATTTTGTTGAAAATATCATACAAAGCAAGCATTCCATTAGGAACCAGTATACGGCCCCTTTGATAAGTAGAGATGCTGTTTCATTGATGGGCATGGTACTTGTCTTAGTGGGGGGCACCCAAAGCAGACCGCGAGACAAGTTCATGGGGGAAGGCGGTTTGTTTGGAAGGTGATCCTGGGAAACACGTGTGAATAAGAAAAGGCAGAAATGTCAAGAGAGGGTATGTTAGAGGACAAGCCACCTCCACGGATGACTGGGGTTCAAACTCAGTGGGACAAACTGGGAAGCCTTGAGGAACCTACGTGAGCATCGGGAGAAGTGGGGTGGTTGGGGGACGTGCCCGCGGACTCCCACCCCTCACTGGCTGAGAGTTGTCCCTAAGAGCAACAACCTCACTTCCAGATGTGCACTTCCGGACTGCGCATGCTTACCAGGCGGCGAGCTGCACGGGACCAGAGCAAGCCTCGGGCAGGGGACAGAGAGGCAGCTCAGGTGGGAAACGGCTACTCGCCCGCACGGTCTCGCACCTGCGGCTAAACTCAGGTGAGGCCAAGCCAGACGGAGCCAGGCTTTGACAGCACCGGGCTGCACCTTCCTTGTCAGAAAGATATGGGCCCGAAGGGTAAACAGCCAAGGGGAAAAATTGGATAACAGGATAACAGGACGCTATTAGGGCCGTTCCTTCTCTATGCATGCCTCGAGCTGGGAGACAGAAGGGAGAGGATATGAATATTCTGGTGCTGGTTAGAACGGGGAAGAAGAAGGCAGGAGGGGAAGGAAAGGTACTAAAGAAGCAGCATTTTCTTTGTTTTTCAGGCTAGTGATTCCTACGGTAATGGAGTGAAACGGGCAGGCTGGCCAGCCTGTTCTGAGAAGCTCGAAGTCGTGTTCCAGCGTGGGGATGTTATTCTGCAGAGTGGAGAAGAAAGTTGCCTGACTTCTCGAAGATGATTAGGTTCAGAGATAGACACAAAGGGACCCGAGAGGTCATGGATTCAGCCCAGGAAGCATTTACGGAATGTAGTTTACTAAGCATTAACCCACTTCTCTGCTTCCCTGGCAAAGGGAATGTCTGTCCACATTTTCAATAGTGTTTTAGAGTTTCAACGTGCACAACATGCAACGGGAGAGCTTGTTAAAAGCGGATTGGGGGTCCTTGGAATCTGCATTTTAACAAAAGTCTACACAATCCTGGGTACGGTGACACTCGCAACACCACCTCCTACTGCGTTCGCCTCTGGTCCTGGGGGATGGGGCCCACTTGATGTCTTACATTCCTGTGCTATCACTGAATTTTGACTTCCTCTGAGTCAAAAGACTATTGGCATAGTGGTTATAGTTGTGGGAAAATTTGCACATGTTTACTATGAAGTTTTCGAGATAAGGATGGCTGTTTAAATATCCGGAACTTTGAGAAGCAAACTCTGTAGGGGTTTGTGTGTGCTTGCGTTCACAGGCTCGCATGCAGTGATGAGAGGGGAAGCGGGGAACCAGTGATCTTAGGAGCCATTCTCATAGGAGACCAGCATCAAATAAAATTAAGCATTTACTTTTTGCAAACACTGAAATAATGGTGTCTGGGATTTTTTTTGTTTTTTTTTTTAAAGGAAGGCTGTCATTAGTAAAAGGTCAAGTTTTGTTGGACTTTCCAGGGATGTTAATTTTTGTCTCTGTCCAGCGGTTTATACTCCGTATTTACAGTCTTTGTAGCTACTAGTGGCTTGTAGCTGATTTTTACACCCATCCTTACCTATACTCTGAAACTCTGCCCCATAAATTTAAGGGCATTCAGTGTTGTGATGATTCCATCCCACCAATAAGGTGCTAAAGTTGATTCTGTCCCCTGGATGTCCTTCATGACATACTATTGAGACTATGGAAGTTTGGGACAAAAATAGTCAATGCCAAGAGAGGGCAGATTATATTCAGTACTGTGGGGCCTGGGTAATTTCACTTCACATGATAGGCTCATGGGTGACCTGTGACCAGATGCTGCCCTGTCCTCATTGGCCAGCCATGTCTTTGTCCAGGGAGAAAAGGAACAGTGTTAGTCGTGGACTGGAACAGGTCTGTTGGTTTTTGCTTCCACCTTGCATTTCAGAAGCAACTATATATCGAGGCTGTCTATAGAATATCCCCAAATGTGTTGTATATCCCTCAAAGAAACTTGCTTGGAGGATATGGAGAAGCCACAGCATAGTTCACGTAGGCACCTTAAGAAAAGTTCCATCTAGCCTGTAGTGTCCTTTAGCTGAGTGCTCATGTTTAAGTACTTTCTGTAGTAAAAGAACCGTTTCAAGTGCTCCAAAAAGATATGCTCTCCTTGACCCCTGAGGATGCCAAATGTTCCTAGTGTTCCGATGGCTGCTCGGCTCTTAAGGTGGCATCACTAATGCCCACATGCAGTCTCTTAAGTGGAAAGCCTTAAGGAAGCTCTGTTGCTCTTAGTGGAGACTTCAGTTACTCATCTTTCTTCTTCCTGTATTAACAGTTCACATGAGAGGGGTCTGATCAAATAAGGAATGATAGAGAAAGGGAGGGAACCAATTAATACAGTAATGGTTGTTGTATTAGTCTGTTCAGCTGCCATAGAAGAAAAGTGCAAACTGGGTGGCTTCACAGAAATGTATTTTCTTATGGTTCTGGACGCTGGAAGTTCAAGATTAAGGTGTTTCCAGTGTTAGTTTCTGGTGAGATCTCCCTTCCTGGCTTCTCATCACTGTGTCTTTACCTGGCCTCCTCTCTGTGCACATGGAGAGAAAGACAGACAAACAGAGAGAGGCAGAGAGAGCTGATGTGTCTTCCTCTTTCTGTAAGGACACTAATCCTACAGAATCAGGCCCCACCCTTATAACCTCATTTGCTCTCGATTACCTGCACAAATACATATATACAATATACCTTAATATATCTACCTATACTGCGTATATCTACCTGTGGATAAATACAGCTATAGGCTATATACTTATATCCTGAAACTTCAAGTTACCTCTCCCCTGTCATCCACCAAACGAAATACCAAAGTGTCAATACATATTTGAGGCTTCTCATCTTTGAATTACCCACCTATAGTCATTTTCTGGGACTTACTCTAGCCAAACTTCTGGTTTGTTATTTGCATTCATTTGTTTTCCACTTGGTAGGTGTCTTCCTTTTGTGAATGACTGAAACATGCTTCCCCCATCTTTCCATTAAGCCTTGTCCTCACTTTTCCTCTAAAATCTAATTAAAAGCTACTTTTTGTGAGGGGAAGGAAGAGGGAGGGAGATAAAGAGGGAGGTGGCGACCTCTCTCCTCCAGAAATGTCTCCGTTCAATTCAGCATCTTGTGAGCACTGTTAATTTGCATGAGTCAGATTTGTCCTTTTGAGGTGTTCTTAAGTATTTGTACTTCCTCAAAGCACAGAGACTAAGGCGGAAGCTAGAAGACGCCAAACAACTCATCAATTGAGTAGGAACGAAATCAGTCAAACCTTTTACTTAACTGAATCAACTGCTGACAGAATGACTTCTTGCACCACTTTCTTTGGATCCTTCTACAAGACAAAGCATCACTACAGTCTATATTCATTAGGTACGCTCAAACAGTGTTGACACAGGCTATGTCTGTGCCATAGAAAACTAACTGGTTGATGGGCACCTGGGTGGCTCTGTCAGTTAAGCATCTGACTCTTGGTTTCAGCTCAGGTCCTGATCTTGGTGTCGTGAGATCGAGCCCTGCATGGGGCTCCACACTCAGCACTCAGCACAGAGTCTGCTTGAGATTCTCTCTCCCTTTCCCTCTGCCCCTCCCCCTGCTCACACACTCACTCTTTCTCTCTTTCTAAAATAAGTAAACAAAATCCTTTTTTAAAAAGAACTGGTTGAAAAGTAAAATTTTAGATCTCTAAAATTACCTACAAAATGCCAAACAACTGGATTTATTTAAAAAAAAAATTGAAACAAGTCATGTTTTGAATTTGCAGTCTTGATTGAATTACTGATATGAAATGACCATTTTAACTGTTTTGTGGGGAGGAAGTAGAGAAAGAATTGTTTTTAATCTCAGAATATTTGTGGTATATAAATATATATGTATATTTATTTCCACATGAAGAAATATGGATATTCGCTATCCACATTCATTCTGCACATAATGAGATTTTTATACTGCTCTTGTGAAATAAGAGAATTTCTTCAGTATAGAATATCTTCTATAATCAGCATATCTCAGATAAAATTATTACCAAGAGTTTACTTATACTGATATACACATACAGAGTAAAACCTCTTGTATGAATCCACTCACGGTAAGCAAGGAAAAAAAACAAAAACAAAAACAAAAAAAAACCCAAAACAACAACATCAAAAATAGTATAGTATAGGACAAATCTTCAGGACTTGGTCACAGCAACACTTTATATTAGGACCAATGACCATGGCAATTCCTTTTTTGCAATCAACCAAGGAATAGCTGCATGCTTCTTTTGAATCCCCCAGATTGTGTACCCTGATGGGTACGTAGGTTTGGTCAGGTTTGTTTGTAAAAGCAAACCAAACAGAGCAGCTGATACACAGGCTCCTTTCACGTGTGGAAAACAAAAGGAACAAGGTTACATTCAGTGTGGCCCGGCCACCGATTGCCTGGGGCTAGCTAGCAAGGAGCAGTGGTAACAAGATCACCTGGCTTTAAGGATGTTTCTGTTGAAACCATTTGAAACAGCATTTTCTTCAGTTGTGTTCTGGGTAAGACTTGTCAAGCGAGATGCTCCGCAAGAGAGAGATTCTATGGCCAAGCAACTTTGGGAAACACTGACTACGTGTCTCCCTCTAGGACGTTCGGAATGTGCCTCAGCCTATCACAGGCGCTGCAAAGCCTCCGAGTAAAGCAACCCATTGAACTTCATTCAAAACAATATTTTCTCAACATAGGTAAGTATTAAAATTTTTTTCCCATAACATTCCTTGGGGAAGGGTTGGTTTACAGAATTTTAGTTTGGTCTTGAATGAAGCAAATGGATCTAACTGTTCAATGATAGAAAAATATCCAGGGGATTTTCCTTTTTGTGGTTAATTAATATAATGGAAACCACAACGCTGTTCAAAATTTCTAAGAGAAAGCCATTATGACAAAGAGCCCATACGATTCCTCAAAAGAATAAAGGCAGGAAATGACAGGATAGCAGACATCTAGTGCTGCTTTATTTCTTCTCACGGCTCTCAAGCTGGGTTTTCGGCGAATTCCAACCCTGTGCTGCACCCGCTGACCCAGTGGGGTCGCCGCAGACTATTTCACATGAATTTACTGGAGTAAAGTAGTGCAGAGTCTCCACTGCATATACTTACACACCGAGAGCCTGCACTGAAGGGCAATGCATGCTGTACTATATCTAAGTAATGACCCTTCGGACACTCTTGTTTTGTGTCTTTTGGGTTGTGCTTGCTGCCAATACATCTTAGAGATGATATTTTCCTGTGAAAGGGTGTGTGTGTGTGTGTGTGTGTGTGTGTGTGCGCGCGCGTGTGTGAATTTCTGGTAGCAATGGCATTTGAGAAATAGAAGAAACACTAATGCATCACACCAGTAGTTCTTTCCAAACCTGTATTTTATCAGTGCTTTTTTGTACCGAGAAATGATGGGATGAGTAAGTATTTGTCCTGTCCTTTGCTTTCTTCTGAGTAGTATGTTTTCTTGGCTTTACTGTCATCTTGAGCCTTATTTTGGAGGGCAGAAGAATGCTTAGGTCATGTTTAGTTTTTATAGCCTCATTTAGCAGAAATGGATCCTTTGGGCCCAGTCTATGCCCATTGCCTAAATTTAAAGTTCCTTTTCTTGCAGGTGGCTTAATTTATATTTGTTGATGGCACAATGAATGCAAATAACCACACAGGTGACCTTTAGGAGGCTGTAAGAGCCAAACCAGTGATGCGAGTGACTTGAATTCAGAAAGGGATTTTGATATATTTTTCGCATTTCTAGAAATACTTTTTTCTTGAGGCAGGAAAATGTTTAATCACCCAGTAGGTATTTTGGAAAGACATAGAGAGCTAATCTCCAGCAAACGATCGGGTGCTTCAACACCCTACCACGAGATGAGGGACATATGGTACGAGGAGACCTGAGCAGAATTATGGAACCACTAGAATGGATTATCCATTTAGCCCGTTTTATCACATTCCTTTATATCCGGCAGGTCTACACCTATACGTAAAATGAGAACATATTTAAGACTGAGTCATGACCTAATATGATGTGATATAGGAGAGAAATAAATTGTTTTTTTCATAATCTGAAAGCTCTTCTGTCCAAGAATCTGTACGAAATGATGTGTTGGCTGCAGCTAATAATGGAATCAGCTAGATGAAATACCAGATCTTTACCATAGATTAGCACTCTGTGTGTTTCCAAAATACCTACTGGGTGATTAAACAATTTTCTTTCTCAAGAAAAAAGGCCTTCGTAGAAATGCTAATAATGAAAGAAACCCCTTGTCTGGAAGCGACGTTGCAGAGCTACTTAATCCTAAAATTCTTGCTCTATTTGATGAGCGCTAATTACATAAGTCTACGTGTTTGAAACTAATAAAACTTACTTCAAATAAAACACTTCCTATTTATTTATTTTTATTAAAGATTTTTATTATTTACTTTAGAGAGAGAGAGAGCACAGAGGGAGAGTGAGAGGGAGAAGCCGACTTCCCACTGAGCGGAGACCATGATGTGGGGCTGGATCCCAGGACCCTGAGATCATGACCTGAGCTGAAGGCAGACGCCTAACCAACTGAGCCACCCAGGTGCCCCTAAACACCTCCAATTTAAAAATTGATTTTGAAATAGGAAGAAAATGACTTCTCTGCACAATCCGAGGAAAAAGGAAAAAGCGAAGGTGACTGAAACTTTTCACTCGTGGTTTGTGGTATCAGAATCTGAGACTCAGGGTCACCTGGGTGGCGCAGTCGTTAAGCATCTGCCTTTGGCTCAGGGCGTGATCCCGGTGTTCTGGGATCGAGCCCCCCTCCGCTAGGAGCCTGCTTCTTCCTCTCCCACTCCCCCTGCTTGTGTTCACTCTCTCGCTGACTGTCTCTCTCTGTCAAATAAATAAATAAAATCTTAAAAAAAAAAAAAGAATCCGAGACTCATAGCCTATTCGTTCCTCCTCTTCCCACAAGACAGGTCACTCCCCCAACTCACCTATATGTCCTAATTCACTCTTTGACGATCAGTCTTGACTTTGAAGCAAGACCTTCACCCAACACCTTGGAATCCAGTATTGCCCCTGGAGTCACTCTGATCACTGGAGTCCTGAAGACTGATGTTCCAACTTACCCCGCTCTTACCGGTTTTCTGTCTCAGTAACCCACCTTGACTTCAGTCATACGGCATGAGTGCTTTTGACTTTTTGACAGTTTGGAGGCTAGAATCTGAGCTCCAAAGTCCATCCTAGTTGCCTAACTGTAGGTTTGGCACATCAACTTTCTCTGCACTCCTTAACATGAGCCACCTAGGGGCTTTGATCATCTCCTGATGGTGGTCTCCCCATACTCTGCTTCGCTTGCAAGGTGACTCAATTTAACCTATCTTGCTTTTATTCTGTGACATAGCAGGTGTCTCATCTATAATGAAACTGAAAAAAGAAATCTATAATATCCTAGTCTTCTTAGAAGATAAACTCTTCGTTTTGAAAACTGCCAAACAAATAGGAATTTTAGAATTTTGTTGACTTGTTAGGATCATTTGTGTTTTTTTGAAAGGATTTTAGCATGGCTTCAATATTTATGGAAAGTAGGGGCACTTAAATTGTTCAAGATTAATAAAGAATGAATAGAATTTTAGCTGGTCTCTTCTGGTTACTCACAGGTTGGAAACAAACAAACAGAAAAGAAAACTATTATTGAAGGAGAAAAAATCTCATATGATGAAATCTGTAAGAAACAACTTTAAAACATATGAGATCAGAAAGTATACATTATGTTGGACCAAAAAAAAAATGAACATTGAAACTTGATTGGGTTATCTGTCCTTACTTGTGCAATAAAGCAGAAAAAAAAAAGATGCACAAATTGCAAAGGAAGAAATATAATTATTTGCAGACAATATGATTGTCTATGCAAAAACATGCCAAATAATCTATAAAAAATCTAGAACCAATAAGTGAGTCCAGCAAAGTTGCAGGATACAAAGTTAACGTGCAAAATCAGTCATATTTCTATATACAAACAATGAACAATTGGAAATTAAAATTGAGAATGATAACATCCAAAATATCTTCGAAAAAAAAAGAAATACTCAGGTATAAACCTAAAAACATAGGAAGGGTTGCTAAGCTAAAAACTAAAAGAAGCTGGTAATAGAAATCAAAGAAACCTGAATAAATGAAAAGACATTTCATGTTCATGCGTTTGAAGATTCAGCATAAGAAAAAAATTAATTCCCTCCAAATTGATCTGTGGGTTTAATGTCATTCTTATCAAAATACCAGTAGGGTTCTTCATAAATAGAGACAACTTGCTTCTAAAGGTATATGGAAAGAAAGAATGACAAGGAAAGAATGTAGACTAGCAAAAGGAATTCTGAAAAATAAGAATAAAGTTGGAAGAATCACACCTCCTGATGATTAGAATTACAATATAGCTACAGAAATCAAGACAGTGGGGGTATTGACAGAGTGATAGACACGGAGACTAATGGAAAAGATCAAGAACCCAGAAACAGGGCCAGTTGATTTTGACAAAGATGCAAAGCCAGTGCAGTGGAGAAAACACACTCCTTTCAACAAACGGCATTAGAATAATTGGACATGTATCGAACAACCAATGAGCCACAACCGAAACCTCACACCTTGTACAGAAATGAACTCAAAATACATTACAGATCTAACTGTAGCACTATGAAACTTCTAGGAGAAAATCCTGGTGCCTTGGGGTTAGGCAAAAAGTTCTTATTCATGATACCAAAAGCACACACCACACATACACACAAATTGATAAACTGAGTTTCATCAAAATAAAAAACTTGTTCTGCTAACGACACTATTAAGAGAATTAAAAGGCAAGCTACAGACTGGGAAGATAGAGTTGATTTCTACTTTAAACCAATGTAGGGGCGTCTGGGTGGCTCAGTTGGTTAAGTGTCTGCCTTTGGCTCAGGTCATGATCTCAGGGTCCTGGGCTCAAGCCTGCATCAGAGCTCAGCCGGGAGTTGGCTTCTCCCTCTCCCTCTGCCTCCGCCCCGCCCCACTCATGCTCTCTCTCTCAAATAAGTAAATTAAAAAATTAAAAAAAAAAAAAAAAACCTTATACATTAAACCAAGGTAAAGGAGACTACCAGCGGGGGAAGGGAAGAGAGTGAAAAGTGTTACCAGAAAGAGGAAGAGCTTCAGAGAAAGACTCCAGACAGTTTCATACTTAGAAAGTCACAAAGAGACATATAAGGGGAAAATGTTCATTAAGTAACATTCACAGCATGTGATTTTTCAGGATATTGTTACTATTTAAAGTGATTCTTTTTCCCAAGCCAAGTAAACAACTTCTGTGGTTCTTGTTCCACAGCAGATGAAAACGGAAAGTCCAGACTGGCTATTCTAATGCACAGAGAAGTAGGAAGAGCATCTGACTAGGAATTGGAAAACATGGGTTCGAGGCTCAGCTTCTCCTAAGAAAGTATACTGATCTTCTCTGATCTGCAATCGTATTTAAATGGGAATAATATCACTCTTTGCCTGTGTCACAGAATTTTTATGAAGACCAAAGAGATAAAAATGTGAATTTTGAGAAGTGGAAATCACTATATACATAAGGTATTATTATCATATTTAACGGATGCAAATGAAGAACTCCAAAGGAGTATTAATTCTATTTGAATACATTTCATTGTGAAAAGATGGGACTTGACTTTATGTGAACATTCAAGGTATTTGTGCTTTTGCTTATCTCCTTCCAGTCTAGCCCAAAGGTAATCATTTTCTTATTCTTTTGCTTAAAGTCTGTTTGTCCTCCTGTCCCCTCATGCTCTACCACCCTGCCCCCAAATCTCCTCTCTGAAAGTAGTTAAAACTGCAAAATAGGAGATAAGGCCTGTAATAAAAAAAGGTAATCTCTCTGCCCGACACCCGTCCCCAACAAAAATGTAATTGTGAGTTACAGGATTATGCCCAGCAAGTACAGAAATATTTTTATTCACATGCAAATATGAGCTGTAGGTGAGACTGGCTTTTAGCACATGTAGATCTGATTTATTTTTTAAAATCTTTTTAATTTAGAAATAATTACAAGCTCAAAAGAAGTTGCAAAACAGCACAGAGAAGCCCCACATATCAATCACTTCGCTTCCTCCCAATGGAAACATCTCACATAACCTGAGCACATTATCGGAACCAAGAAAGAGACATTGGCACAATTAACCAGACTTCAAAAGGAAAGCTAAAGATGCAAGTTTCAGGAGTGGCAGGGAATTACAGGGAGTTTTTAGAAAAAGAAAGGTCAAGTGGAAGGAGTGGGAATGTGGTTAGAAGAGCGAAGACAAAGTTCACAGGCCAAACGTGTGGGGGAGGGGGTGCGTGGCGGCGGGTGTTTGGGGTGGGTCCAGGAAACATGTCTCCTTCAGTTTCTCAGTGACTTAAGATGATCTAAGAAACATTGTGACGCTTACACTAGAGCTTTTAATGAAGAGTGAAGAAGAAAGGAGAATGGTTAACATATATGCTGTACATGAGAGTGTCTCAAATTGAACTGAATCATGCTGAGATTTTCTACCCATAGCTTGTCTAAGTCTCCCAGTGTCTGGGCAACCTATACCAGGAATAAACTCCATAGATGGGAAGGATGGTATCGCAGAGTAGCGAGGTGTCCGGGGAGAGGGAGAGGGAGAATCGTAATATGAAGGGCCCAGCCTTGGAAGGAGAAGATCCTAATCCTTTTGGCAAGTGGTGAAGTAAACATCTTCTGCTTGCCAGGGGCCTGATTTCCTTATAACTTCAGTGAGAATTCTTAAAGCATCCCAGACCAAATTCTGCTGCAGCAATTCAGTCCCAACCAGAATGTCTGAAAAGCAAAAACACCTTCCGTATTCCAGGATGATAAAATAATTTGAGTTTCACTTTTATTTATATTATTCTCTTTAGTCTGGACTGGAGCATTTATTCAATTAGTAACTACTTTCAAAACTCCTCCACTCTTCTTAGAATCACTCTGCACAAGAGTCACACAAAGAGTTAGAGAAAAGTCTAATTTTTATGTCTTTGAAGCATTTTGACCTTGTTGGTATTTTCAGAAGCCATGTGTAGAATTGTGGAGTTAGTCAATAATATAATCCAATCATCGATAAGATACAAACTTCTTGTTTATTAATACATGATTAAAAATGTATATGATAAAAAGGTATCGACTATAGCCCAGTGTGTGGATGACAAGAACAATTATGGTTCAGACTCCTAATCACTGTGTGAGCCGTGCACCCCAGCAAAAGTCAATAGTCTGTTTAAAAGTCACAACACATCCTTTTTTCTTCTTCTTCTTTTTCTTTTCTTCTTTTTTTTTTTTTTAAAGTCCAGCAGTGAGACTTGTTATGTTTTGTATCTGTAGTCACTCATATCGGTTAAATTCACTGAAGAAACATTTATTTATGACACCACCACCCTGGATGTGGCCCCACATTAAACACTGGTGTTACAAGAAAGAATCCCTGCCTCTAAGGGGTCGTGCCCATTGGGTTCTATCTAAATCTCCGCACTGGAACAAAGCATAGGAGACCCTCTGTGACCAGGAAACCAAATGCAAAGGATTGACCATACCAGCCCCACAGCTGCTTCTTTGGCCAGATTAACCCACTGAGCTGTCCAGACGCCTAAAGTCTTATAGGGAATACAATTGTGCTCTTACAAATAGAAATAGATAGATACATGTGTGTGTAGTTCCTATTCCAGCAAATCTGAAATAGTTAAGCATAGAGCTTCCAGACAGTTGTAGCCAAACAGGATGATTCTGTTTAGATCAGATATAAGGAAGAAACTATATTTTCGCAAGATGAAAGGAGAGAGGAGAAGATCTTTTCTTTTTTTTTTTTTAATCCCAATCTGGGGACCATTCTTCCCAGGAGATTATAAACTATGCCTTCCCAATGTCCAGCCTCTGCCCCCACAAAACAGAACACAGGTAGGAGAGACAGATGGCAGAATTACAATGCTTTACAGACCAAAATTACTTGCTGGTTTTAATGCTGGTGCAGTCACTTTGCAGGACACACTGAAGGAAAGCGATCCTCTTAAATGCCGACTTTGAACAGATCTGGAAAGCAGCTACGGTTTAGCAGCACAGGTGATAAAGGCCTTGCATGAACTATGAACTTTGGAGAACGAACGCTAACATTTGAGAGCCTGGGCATTCTTTGCAATTTTTCTTAAAAGCCCTTGTACAAGGAAATGATTTCAATCCATGACAGCTGTACCCACAAGAAAAAAAGGACCAAGGAAGAAGAATATAAAGGCACTTCCTAACACAAACCATGGATAAGGGTTTCAAAGTTTGTTTAATAATTAGAAAACAAACGTGGAAGTTCACATGCTCACTTTATGCCATTTGTAATTGCTTACAGTATCTTTTTGCTGATACTAACTCACCCCCACACCCGCCCGTAATATAAATCATCCTTTTATAGCCTTTACAAAGTTCCTGCTTCAGTTTGAATGAAAGCACACAGAAAGAGAAAAGGTCAGCCAGCTGCCTGCCAAGAGATCTCTGGAGATACCGTTCATAGGTTCATAGCTCATGGAGAATTCATGGAGTCCAAAATATGGTTCTTAAATTCAGAAACTCGATTTTGATGCTATGTCAAGACTGTCCACTTCCAAGGGTTAGACTCATATCATTACAACTAACAAATGACTGATGTATAAAACCAGACAGTGCTTTGAAGTGTGTGTTTAGAACGAAACAGACTAGCGTTTGAATCCTGACTCTGCCATATACTTAGCTGTCTGACCTGCACAAATCTTTCTCCCCCCAGCAAAGTGGAGACAATAACTTGCTTTGAAACCTTTTTTTTTTTAAAGATTATTTGGGAAATGTATGTAAACTGCCTGACATACAGTAAGCACTTAATAAATGGTGGATATAGAAACATGAATTGACAATGAATAATGATATAACTGTTCTGGGATCCAAGTCTTGGTCATAGCTGTCCAATTTCGGGACCATTAGTCCTTTCTTACCTGATTCCCTGATTTTGTTCAGAAGGTGTATCCTCAGAAAAGATACCAAAAAAACGGTCAGTCTTGTTCATACTAAATTAAAAATCACGTTTCGTGCTTGTCTTTGAGGATATAGTTGTGCCACCTCATTTGGAGTCTTAGGTGCTCCCTAACTTGGCATATTTATAGACAAGTCCTTGGTAGGACTCCCAGGGCTTGATTGCATTGTCACATATCACTCTCTCAGCCACCAACCTCATTTGCTTTATTTCTAAATTGGTTGGGAGAATTTCACTCCTGCCTTCAAGCCCTGCCCACTGTCCCTAGCTAAACATTCTCGCTAGATATGCTTGCAGACAGGTATGTGGGCTAGATGCCCCCCCCGAAAGTAAAACTTATTTTTATCATAAATAGAGTGGACAGACCAGATAAACAGCCCAGATGACTGCCTTATACAAAGGCTTTCCCTTACCTAGTGTGTTTCAGATACATTTTTTGAAAACAATAGATATTATTCTCCAGTGCACGGGCATACATAAAAATCTGTTAAAAAAAATGAAACGGAGTCGAACCCACAAATTCCTAATGCTGACTGGCAGGTGTCCAAGAGTAGAGCACATCTCGATATCTCAACAGTAAACCAGGGATAATGGAGCCTACCTCGTAGAGCTGTGTGAGAATTAACTGGGAAAGTCATAGAAAGTGCTAGACAGTGTCCGGCACCATGGGAGCACTCAGTAAATGATAGGGCAGGTGGCAGCAGTGGGGACTGTGGGGATGGAGGAAAATGAATATTATCCTTTTTCCCAACTAAGCTAATTGGTGTTTCCCAGTTGTATAAGTATATTGTGTTCCACTTAATATAACACTAAAGTACTTCAAAACATCTTCTTTGTCTGTCTACTAATTCATGCTATTCACAAGGCGATTCCCTCATGATTGTGGAAACAGAAATAGTTGTAGAAAGATTTTGCAAAGCAGCAAGACCTAGAGTCAATGAGCTAGGATATGCTAGTAACAACTTATTAAAATCATAGCAATTGATTGATTTTTTATTATTAATAAACTTTATTTTATGGAGCAGTTTTAGCTTCAGAGCAACACTGAGCAGAAAGTATAGAGTTTCCATACACCCCCTGCCCCCACACAGGTGCAGCCTCGCCCACTATCAAATCCTGCCCCAGAGTGGTGCTTTTGATACAAATGACACATCATTATCACCCAAAGTCCATAGTTTACATTAGGATGTCACATGGTTGGAATTATGGCACATGTAGCCGTTTCAGATCGGCTTCTTTTACTTAGAAGCATTTAAGTTTCATCCATGCCTTTTCCTAACGTGATAGTTCATTTCTTTTTAACCTTGAATAATATTTCATTGTCTGAATGAGCCAAAGTTTATTTCTCCATTAACTTACTGAACGACCTGTTGGTTGCTTCCAAACTTTAGGAATCAAGAATAAAGCTGCTATAAACATCCATGTGCAGGTATTTGGGTGGACGTAAGTTTTCCATTCATTTGAGTAAATACCAAAGAATTCAATTGCTGGATCATAAGGTAAGAACATGTTTAGTTTTGTAAGAAATTGCCAGACTCTCTTCCGAAGGGGCTGCACTATTTTGCATTTCTGCCAGCACTGAATGAGTTTTCTTACTGCTCTGCATCCTCAGCAGCATTTGTTGTTGTCAGTGTTTGGATTTTGGCCCTTCTAGTAAGTGTGTAGTGTTATCTCATTATAGTTTTAATTTGCCATTCTCCAATGACATATGGTATTAAACATCTTTTCATGAGCTTACTGGCCATCTGTGTATCTCCTTTGGTGAAGTGTCTGTTCAGATCTTTTATCCATTTTTTAATTGGGTTGTTACTTTTACTATTATTGAGTTCTAAGTGTTCTTTGTATATTTAGGTAACAGTCCTAAAGATCTGCGGTTTGTCTTCTCATTCTCTTGAGAATGTCTTTCACAGAGTAGATGTTTTGAATGTTAATGAGGTCTGACCTTATCAATTGTTTCTTTCATAGATAGTGCCTTTGGTGTTGTATGTAAAAAGCCAGCACCATGCTCAAGATCATTTAGGTTTTCTCCTATATTAGCTAATAGGAGTTTTTAGTTTTGTGTTCTGTATTTAGGTCTTTGATACAATTTGAATTAATTTTTGTTGACAGTGTAAAGTTTGTGTTTAGATTTGTTTTTGCAAGTGGATGTCTAGTTGTTTTAGCACCATTGGTTGGAAAGACTATCTTTGCTCCATTATATTTCTTTTATTCTTTTGTGAAAGATCAGTTGACTATACTTATAGATATCTATTTCTGGGGACGTAGATCTATTGATCTCGTAGATCTATTGATCAATTGATCTATTTGTCTATTTTTTTTTTTTGTCAGTACCACAGTGTCTTGAGTACTATAGCTTTATAGTAAGTCTTGAAATCAAGTTTGTCAATGTGCCAACATTGTTCTCCTTCAATATTGCATTGGTTATTTTGAGTCTTGGCCCCTTTTATGTAAACTTTAGAATCAGTTTGTTGATAACCTCAAAATAACTTACTCAGCTTTTGATTAGAATCGCACTGAATCTATACATCAAGTCAGAAAGGACTATATCCTCACAATGTTGAGTCTTTCTATCCATGAACGTGGAATATCTCTCCATTTATTTAATTTGTCCTTGATTTCTACTTACCAGAGTTTTGTAGTTTTCCTTATATAGATGTTGCACATATTTTGTTAGATTTAAATTTAAGTATTTCTTTTTTTCTTTTTGGCACTAATGCAGGTGGTAGTGTAATTTTAATTCAAAATTCCTTTTGTTTATTGCTGGCATATAGGAAAGCAATTGACTTTTATATATTAACCTTGTGTCCTGCAATCTTGCTATAATTGGTTTAGTTCTAGGAGGTTTTTAATTTTTTTTTCAGATTTTCTACATATTTTCTACATCATGTCATCTATGAACAATTTTATTTCTTCTTTCCCAAGCAGTATACCTTTTATGACCCTTTGTTCTTTTATTGCATTAGCTAGGACTTCCAGTATGATGTTGAAAAGCATTGGTGAGAAGGGACATCTTGCCTTGTTCTTGATCTTAACAGGAAAGCCTTTAGTTTCTCACCACTAAGCATATTAGTTATAGGGTTTTGTGTGGGGTTTTTTTTTTTTTTTTGGTAGATATTCTTTATTATATTGGGGAAGTTCTTTCCTAGTATGTTGAGAATTTTTATCATAAACTGGCTAGATTTTGTCAAATATTTTTCTTCTGCATCAATTGGTACAATCGTGAGACTTTCTTCTTTAGCCTGTTGATGCGATGAATTACATTAATTGTTTTATCAAATGTTCAACCAGCCTTGTCTATCTGGACTAAATCCTCCTTGGTTGTGGTATATAAATCTTTTTTTTTTTTAAGATTTTATTTATTTATTTGACAGAGAGAGAGACATAAAGCGAGAGAGGGAACACAAGCAGGGGGAGTGGGAGAGGAAGAAGCAGGCTCCCATCAGAGCAGGGAGCCCAATGCAGGGCTCAATCCCAGGACACTGGGATCATGCCCTGAGCCAAAGGCAGATGCTTAACGACTGAGCCACCCAGGTGCCCCGTATATAAATCTTTTTATACATTGTTGGATTAGATGAATGGAGAGATGAAATGGAAAAAAAATTTAAAGACATAATCTGTCAAAACTCACACAAGAAGAAATAAACAATTCGAATTAGCCTAAATTTATTAAATAAATTAAATAACTAATTAGTAACCTTCCAAAGCAGAAAGCACCTGGCCCAGATGAATTCACTGGTGAATTCCATCAATCATTTCAGGGAGAAATTATACCAATTATCTACAATCTCTTCCAAAAATAGAAGCAGAGGAAATACTTCCTAACTTATTCCATGAGGCCAGCATCACCCTAATATCAAAATCCATTTCATCTAGTTATCAACTTTGTGGACGTACAGTTGTTCATAATATTCCTTTATTATTCTTTTAATATCCATGAGATATGTAATTATGCTCCCTCTTTCTTTCATTTACGATATCAATAATTTGTTTTTCCTCTCTCTCTCTCTTTTTTTCCCATTAGCTTGGCTAAAGGCTTATCATTTTATTGGTCTTCTTAAGGAATCAGCTTTCAATTTTGTTGATTTTTCTCTATTAGATTTCCTGGTTTCAATTTCATTTATTTCTGCTCTAATTTCCATGATTTCTTTTCCTCTGCTTATTTTGGATTTATTTTGTTCTTTTTCCCCCTAGTTTCCTAAGATGGACACTTAGATTATTGATTTTAGGTCTTTCTTCTTTTCTAATATATGCATTCAATGCTATGAATTTCCCTCTAAGTGATGCTCTTGCCAAATCTCACGAATTTTGATAAGCTGTATTTTCATTTTTATTTAGTTCAAAATATCTTTTTTCTTGAGCTTTCATCTTTGACTTATGAGTTATCGACAAGAGTGTTGCTTAATCTCCAAGTATTTTGGAATTTTCCAGCTATATTTTTGTTGTTGATTTCTTGTTTAATCCGATTGTGTTCTGAACAAACATCATATAATTTCTATTCCTTTCAATTTGTCAAGTTCTGTTTTGTGGCACAGAATGGGGCCTATCTTGGTGAATGTTCCATATGAACTTAAGAAGTTAATCTCTCTCTGAAATAAATCTTACCAAAAAAAAAAAAAGAGTATATTGTGCCGTTTATCATTATGTAATGTTGTTCTTTATCCTTGACAAGTTTCCTTGTTCTGCTTTGTCTGAAAATATAGCCACTCCCATTTTCTTTTAATTAGTGTTAGCATATTTTCTTCCATCCCTTTACTTTCAATTTAAGTGTGACTTTATATTGAAAGTGGGTAACTTATAGATAACATAGTTGAACCTTGTTTTTTGATCTACTCTGACAACATTTGTCTTTTAATTGGTATGGTTAAAGCATGGGGGTTTAAAGTGATTATTGCATAGTTAAATTACTATCTACCGTATATGTTACTATTTTCTTTGCCCGTATTCTTTGTCCCTATTTTTGTCTTCTCTAATTGTTTCTGCTTTTGTGATTTTAATTGAGCATTTTGTATTATTCCATTTCCTCTCATTTCATAGCATATCAGTTATGCACATTGTTTTATTTTTTAAGTGGTTGCCTTAGAGTTTGCAATATATATTTTCAACTAATCCAAGTCCACTTTCAAGTAACACGATAGCATGGTTAGTGCAAGTACCTTATAATTACAAAATAATCCTATTTCCTCCCTCCTGTCCTTTGTATCACTGCTGTCCTTCATTTTCATTTATACATAAACTATAATCATCAAATATATTACTGCTTTTATTATTTTGAATAAGTTGTTATCGCTTAGATCAATTAAGAATAAAAATAATGTTTTTATTTTATACTCACTATTCCTTCTCTAAAACGCTTCCTTTCTTTATGTAGATCCAAGTTCCTGACTTATACCATTTTTCTTTTCCCTAAAGAACTTCTTTTGACATTTCTTATAACCAGGTGTACTGGCGACAATTTCCTTCAACTTTTGTTCGTCTGAGAAAGTCTTTATTTCATCTTCATTTTAGAAGGATAATTTCAAAGGGTACAGAATTCTAGGTTGGTAGTTTTTTCTCTCAATGCATTAAATATTTCACTCCCCTCTCTTTTTTGTTTGCATGGTTTCTGAGGAGACATCAGATGTAATTCTTTCCTCAGCTGTGTCCAGTCTTCTAATGACACCATCAAAAGCATTCTTCATTTCTCTTTCAGTGTTTTTGATTTCTAGTATTTCTTTTTGGTTCTTTCTTAGAATTTCCATATCTCTGCTTCCATTATCCTTCTGCTCTTGCATGTTATCTACTTTTACCATTAAAACCCTTATCACATTAGTCATTTTTTAAAAATTCCTGGTCCAATAATTCCAAAATTCCTGCCACATCTGACTGATTCTAATGCTTGTTCAGTCTCTTAACTGTGTTTACTGCTTTTTAGTATGCCTTATAATTGAGAGATGGACATGATATACTGGGTAAAAGAAACTGCAGTCAATAGGTCTTTAGTAATGTGGTGGTAAGGTGTTGGGGTGCTGGATAGGTTCTGTAGTCCTATGATTAGATCTCAGCGTTTTGATGAACCTATGTCCCTGGGCTGTGAATTTCACCAGTGCATCTCAGTTTCACCCCCTTAGGTAGGACATGATAGCTAGTGGGGGCTGGAGTTTGGTATTTCCCTTCTCTCAGGTAGGTTAGGCTCTGTTATGCCCCAGAAGGTGAGGCCTGGCCAAGTAATTTCTCCTGATGGAAGGCTTTGTGAACAGAACAGAACAAAACAAAACAAAACAAACATATTAAAAAGTAGTTCCTTTACCTTTCCTCCTGCCAGCAGTACGAGCCGTTTTATCTGATATTCACAGTGAGGACCTAGTAGAGCTCCTGGAAATAAAAGTCATAAAAGCATGGGGTCCCATCTGTGATTAGTTCCTCCTGGAGTTCTTAGCTCTCAGATTTGTCCACACTGAGCCTCCAGAAATTTCCCAGTTGCAGTTCCTATTTTCCTACCCCAGTCCTGGTTTCCAAGGAGGTTTTCACACTTGGGATTTTGTTGCCATAAGTTGTGATCATTTGTTTTCATCTGTCTGTCTTTCCAATTTAGGGGGCAGAATTTTGCCCTGTGACCTCACTTCTCTGGTGGATCTAAGGAGATCGTTTGGTTTTTGTACCTGTTAGAACAGAGTAGCAACTTCTGGGCTCCTTACAGGCCAGACTACACTCATTGGCTTTCGAATATCCATTTTACCTAGTTCATACTTCTTGGAAATGAGTATGAATAAACGGCCATAGAGTTAAATACAGACTTAACAAGACTTCTGTCTGATGTTTGGTTTAGGTCTGCTGAATCAAGGTGATCTGCTGTCATGACCTCTGGTTTCTCTTTGTTAGCCATCGTGTTTCAGAGAGCCTACGATATTGTGTCCTGTGACAAGGAAAGGCTTAGAGAAAGAAATAGAATTGTTTTGAAAACATAACCAAGAGATGAATGGATAAGCAAATAAGTAATTCTTCCAGATTCCCTGTATCCCAAAATCTATTGACGCCATTAATGCATCCAGAAATGTTTAATGTCAAAATACAATCTGAAAGCAAACAAATTCTTTCTTCATCTTAAAGCGAATACACACTGAAGCAGTAGCACCTAATCTGTAAGAGGTTTAAACGACATACCAGTAGCAGGCAGGTGGAGAAGCATTGTTCATCATACCAAAGCTCTCCCTGTAGCCTTAATTAGGTCCTTTTGCTCCCTGTCCCTGTTCTATAGTAAATCTTGCCAGAGAGATTTCATTTGAATTATAGACATGTATCCCTTCTGCACTTAATGCTATAAGTAAGATGTCTACTTTAAAAAATAAAATTCCTTTTCTTGGTTTGTGCAAGTTCATCTGCATTCTTATTTGTTCCTTTTGTCACCTCTGGGACATACTTGTCCAGGGCTGGCCAGAGTTGGGGTGTAATATGGAGCCCCTGAGCATAGTTAGCCACAGGATCAATTCTGGCCAATGTTCTAAACTAACCAACTAAGCTCACCAGTCCTAAAAACGGGCTGTTCTGGTTATCACTGAAATAATTAATTCAACAAAGCGATGCAGCTGGTTAATTTTCCATTACATAATATCAAGCAACTGTTTTTACTTTCATCCACATTATACTGAACTACTGTTTTAAAGTTGAAGAGTTAAAAAACCAACAATTTTGCGCAACGGAGGGCAGGAGAAATTTGTTCTGTGATACTTACCTAGTATTCAATTGAATGGCAGAGATCTTAGCTACCTTTTGGTTAGGTCAAACCAACGCACCAGTGTTATTTGCAAACATCTGGAAACAAGACATAAAAATAGATTATTACTGAGGCTCACGTATATTTATGTGTCACTGTGCATGCACACTTGTATAGTAGTGCATATTAGTTCCAAGTGTTTTAGGGAAAAAACGGATGACACCATTTTACTAATTATTGTCAGTTCCTTTTTTCCTCTAAATATCTTCTCTGATGACCAAAAAAGCTACAAAAAAATGGAGAAAAAAACCATAATACCTCTAGTAGGATATCTTCATTGGCCATCGCAATTCCTAAGGGTTATTATCTTTTTGTTTATTTGCTGTGTGTGCATGTGTTTAAGATTTTTTCACTTTGTAATACACCTGTAATACACTAATACTTAAAAAATTTGAGCATGGTTATTCTCAAACAATTCCACCAAACACTGAGTGTGTGCAGATACGGGGTGATTTCTAAAAATGTGCTTAGGTTAGTCTCTTGGTTTGGGTCTATATGCTACTTAGTCACCCTGACTTGATGACTACAGTTTAAAAGTACGGTTTTCTTGGGGCGCCTGGGTGGCACAGCAGTTGAGCGTCTGCCTTCAGCTCAGGGCGTGATCCCAGCGTTATGGGATCGAGCCCCGCATCAGGCTCCTCCGCTATGAGCCTGCTTCTTCCTCTCCCACTCCCCCTGCTTGTGTTCCCTCTCTCGCTGGCTGTCTCTATCTGTGTTAAATAAATAAATAAAATCTTTAAAAAAAAAAAAAAGTACGGTTTTCTTTTTTAATAAATCGGCCGTGTGGCTGAACAGAAGCAGACCAAATACAAACTCAGTTTCCTTCTGATTTCAATTTGACATTGTGGTTCCTGCTGTTCACAGATCACTGGAATTTAGAGGGAATCAGACATATGAAACAAAGTTCACGTAGGATTAGAAGCAGACCATTGCTGCGGATATCAGACAATGGCCTTCGCACAGCTCATACAGTGTCTGAAGAAGCTCACATTTTTCTAGATCTGCTCTTGCGGTCTCTGACGCCATCACTACATGCCAGTGTGGAAAGGTCTTAGCTATCCTGATTCAAACATATCACCTCTATCAAGTACCAAGAAATGAAAACTAATGCCTGTATGGCGAATGTATCTGATGAAAAGTTTCTCTGTTAAGTCACAAAGCAAGTTAGCAGAGGAATGTTAATGACACCTTTTTCGTAAACACAGAGATGATTTGCCAAGGCCCCTTTCCTTGGATCATTTTTATTGTATTTCATACCCAGTCAATCCATCCTTATAGGTTAAAAAATGTAACCAGGGAGGTGAGGTACTTCATATATTCCAAAATCCTCAAAAGAAACAAGTTGCTGTAGGCCAATTAGGTGCTGAGGGCCTGAAGGACACAGGAAGATTCATGTATCTTTAAAGTCTATATGGGTCTCCTATAAGCCACTTACCAGCTTCCTTTGAGAAAGACAGAAGGGGGAAAAAAGATAAATGCTCACAGGAACTGATGATATAACACCGTGCAGCTGCTAATGCATATGGATGTGTCATGCAAATGTCCCCAGCAGAAACACATTCTTTAGTTTAAACCTGCAACCATATTCAGCAATAAAAGAGTTTCCAAATCAAACTGCTGACTCCCTTTTTTTTCTCTTATCAAAACACCCCAGCATACATCTTACCAGGCAGAGTAAATCAAAAGAACCAGCTGGAGTTACCAACTCTTGTTTTTCCCTGGATATCAGGTGTGTGCTGCAATTTTGCAGATCAATTTGTGAGCTGAAATAAGTAGCTGTGGTCCACTAAAACTCAAAGCCATTTGGGTAATGCTTGTGCTAACTTTCCGAAGGCCTTATCTCTGCAAAGGGACATTGTAATTTACCAACTGATTTTTTTTTTTCTAACTGAAGATGTGTGTTGATTATACCTTTATCTGAATATAAAAAGATCTGGAGGAACTCAGAGGAATTATTGAGGAACAGAACTTTGTTCTCCTGTCTTTATCTTCTCTATTTTTTCAGTTTTAAATTTGTGCAGATTCTCTGATAAATTGATAGGAAAAATAGATTCAAGGGAAGGACAAAAAAAAAGGAGAATGAGAATAAGAAAAAACAGAGAGATGGAAGGAATTTGGGGAGCAATCTCATCACATTAAATTTTGCAAAGCACCGACATAGTTAGAGCATATAGCCATGAATTTACTGCGACATATACTTCTCCTCGTGCTGGTAGCACATACTTATTGAAAAGTTCTGTATTGGGGAATGAAAAATGTCAAACAAGAAACTTCAACTGTTACCTGGAGGGGACGTTAAACGGTAACTTGGGAGCTATTCACTCCAACTTTTTTATGGCTGGGAGAAGGAATACCACTTTGACATTTTTTTTATAGGGATGTATGCTGCATCTAAGCACTTGGAAGATCGCGTCCGTGGAGATTAGATGCGGAAAGAGAAAATGAGTACGTATCTGGGGATTAACCCGCATTTGCGCTCTACGGGGAAGCAGGCTAGGCACTCACTTTGAAGGCACCACTCCAGTGAAACGCCATCAATTCCGAATGAAATTACTTAGGGTGGAATTGCATATCTGCAGGTAGCATCGTCCATGAGCGCTCCGGGTTTCCTCCTCCCTCCAGCCGGGATTTGACTGGCCTGGCTGGAAGATCACCCCTGAATAGTCTAGACTCGGCGACTGGGCCTAGAGCCCTACCATGAGCCACTAGTTCCTCTGCCCTCCTGACTGCAGTGAGCTCCAAGCAGGCAGGACACCTATTCCCCGTTGTCAGACCGGGGGCCTGAGAGTTTGTGGCTCCTTCCACCAGGCTTCTTGGCCACCGCTTCTCTTCATTAACAGAGAACTCGGTCCATTTAAAGAGCTCAGGCTCCAGATCTCAGCTCAGGCCCAAACAGCCCAGGTTAGGCTGGTTAGAAATGGTTCGGAGGTCTTCCTTTCCATCCTCCCAAGTTCCCCGCCCAGGGTAAAGTCACATTAAAGGATATAAGAAGTCTCCTTCTGGAACAGGTCATTTACTCTTTTTCCTTTGTTTTTCTAGAGGTAAGGCGAGAAAATGTTCGCTGGAAGAGAGAGAGCGGTTGCAATTTGCACCCCCTCCCGCCCCTTGACGCAGGCAATTCCTCGCACGCACCTGGCGGCGCGGGCAGAGCGGCTTCCGCGCGGCTAATATACATATTTCAAGGGGGAGTCTGGGCGGCTGCTTCTTCGCCGGGTCAATGTGTTAATTAAAAGTTGGTCCGAGTTGGTCAGCACGCAGTCCCAGATGTGCTTAACAGCATGCAATTAACACATAAGGCAAATCTTTTTGAAGATACCAGAATTGAAAACCCCCCAAAGAAACCCCACCCCGCCCCCGCCCTTAACGTGAAATAGCAATGGCAAATAAGGGAAAAGTCATTAAAAGACGTAATTAAATGTGGGCCGCCGTTCTTGGAGGGGGTCGGGCTAGGAAAAAATAATTCCCTAAATCTACATTTTTCAAAAATAAATAGCAAATTGATTTTTTTTTTTCTGCAGAACGTGCAGGCCTGAGATCCGTTTCCCTCCATTCCCACTCCATGTATATTAAACAGCCGGCGAGCGGCGGCCGCGCGGCGCGGTGACCTAGCGAGCGCCCGGAGTCCCCGGCCTCTGCGCGGTCCGCGCGCCGCCGCCGCCGCCGGCGATTGCAGAAGGGCCTCCCGCAGCCAGATTGGTTTCTACATCCAGGGATAATTACCGCACTCTCACTTGCCTAGCGTCCTTAACATTTTCAAAAAGTGCAGGGGAAGAGCGTGTGTGTGTGTGTGTGTGTGTGTGTGTGGTGATAGAGTCATTCTAGATACAATTTATGAAAAGTTAAAAGTATTGGTGGGGACACTTAATATCATCATCGCCCCCAGCGGAGAAGCCGGTCGGATTCCAGGCGCCCGAGGCTGCTTCTGCCAATTCACGCCTGCCCGCAGTTTTCTACCTTATTTAGCCCCACGCACAGAGTTCTCGGGTCTCCACGAGCCAGTTTGTTTCTATTTGTCTTTTATTTCGGACTTACTCATGAAAAACAAAATATTTTTCTTTTGCCATCTCTCAGAGGCAAACAAAGACCCCGATCTGTTACCCCTCCCATTCTTCTCTCTATGCACGTTCACACGGGCACGCGCTTGCGCGCGCGCACACACGCAGGGACACACACACACACACACACACACACACACCCCACTTTGCAACTTCCTCCCTTCCCCGGTCTTGCGGAAGCCAGATGAGGACTTTGTGCCCAGTTGGGTACACTGACGCCGCACACTGAGCCTTCAGCCAACTTCTTGGTTATCATCCTATACTAGTAACTTAGGATGGCTTGGTTTTAGGGATGATATGTGATTCCATCACCAACACCACCCGTAAGGGTACCGGGGGTAGCCATTCTAACCAAATAATTATATGTGTCGTATCTGAAGGGCGTGCCTTATTGATGACGCCTAATGAAGCAAATAATGGATTTGCGGTATCTTAGCTATTCATCTGGTCTTTCTAGAAACCTGGGTGTTAAGGAGAGATGGATAGTGATGGATGGAGAGAAAGAGAGTGCGAAAGAGGGGAGGGTAGAGGGGGAGAGAAGGGGTCGGCTACAGATCCTTGGAAACGGATCAGATTTGTTGAATGTCAGCTTGAAGAAGGCAGTCTGAACCATGATTTAAACACGGGCAGTATCATTGTTAACTAGTGTCCAACGGCTGCCCCCCACCCCCACTCTGCCTTCCTGCCGCTCCCTTCTTTTCTCCCTTTTGTAGGATACAGAAGGTGAATAATGAAACCATTTTGCTAATAGTTTATGAGCCATGAGATTGGAAATGTATATGGATAGACCGGAGCACCAGACTAAAATCATTTGAAAGAAGCGTGAGGCTTGGCAGGGAAAGAAATCCGCGGTGTCCTCTCTCCCCAGCCCGGAGCAGAATGGGACGGATGAGGTGGCCTCGTGCCTCTCCGCTCCATCCGAGGGCAGCGGCTTGGCCCGTCCTCCCCCCAGCCCCTTACTCTCCTCCTCTCCCCGAGGGGCTAGAGCGAGAGGGAGATGAATTGGGGCGATGGCGAGATAGCGCGAGCGGGAGATAATCGTTATCACCAGGATTTTTCTTCCAGTGATGGGCTCTAAAAAGATCTATCACACTGGGCAGCTTTCCCCGAGGCAGAAAACAATAGACGTGAACTTCGCGCTGAACACAGCCACGGGACCGCTGCCTGTGCGTCTGTCTTTTCTGTCTCCGTAGGGCCTGTTCCTCTAGTACGAACACCCAGAACCTTCGAGAAAAGCCGCACTCATCTGACCTCCACACTCGGCCGCAAGGAGTTTCCACCCGCTTTCCTTGCGGAGTTAACCCGAGGGAATGGGGGAGGTATGGGTGGGCTGAAAGGTAAGGCGCTGGCCTGGACGCTCTCTTCCCAGCCCACAAAGGGGCCGCAAAATCTGGGGATATGCTCGAAGCCAGTTCGAAACAGTGGCCCAAACCAATGGCCCGCGAGAGACCGCCCCATACCTGGCCCAGCGTCCGGGAGGGCGAGGGCGCGCGGGTAGGGCGGGGGCGGGTTCCGCTAGAGGCAGCGGGCTCCAGGCCGGGTCCCCCAGCCGGGGCAGCAACTGGAGCGGGAGGCTAGGACAGGGTACGTAGCAAGGGGAGCGCTAGCCAGGCTGGAGTGCCTCGGGACCCCCGGGCTCCGTCCAACTCCGTCTGGGAGCACCCTCAAGTGCGCTTCCGGCCCGGACCTTGGGGAAGCGCGCGAAGCGCAGCCTTCGCGCCGAGCGCCCGCGGCGCGGGCTTCGCGGGGGCTGCCAATGTCTTGCGGGCCCACTCGCGTGGAGTCGGGGGCGGTGGGCACACCCCGCAGGGTGAGTGGCTGCTGTAACCCCTTAGCACCTCTGCTTTTCCCCTGTCCTTCCAACCCTGGCTGGTATCCGGGAAAAACAAAATAACTTTTCCGTTTATGGGGAGGTAACAGGCGGGAAGCGGTGTTGTGGGAGCACCAACGCCCCCACACCAACTGCGTCGGGAACCCTCTCTGATTTTCTCCCGGGGGAGAGGGGTATTGGTTACGCATTTGACATTTCCGTTAATAGGGGGCGGGATGGTCGCGTAGGGCTGGGGCCGGCAATGGAAAGAAAAAACAGCACCGTTCTCTGGCTCCCTCCTCCCTGCTAGAGGCCGCCTTTAGGCCCATGAAGCGGGCTTGCCCCCCGCTCCACAGGCCTTGCGTGAATGGAGCCTCCAAAGGGGATCAGTGTAACCTCCTTTCACCTGCGGGCCCTCAATTTCTCCAACCCCCACTGCCGCCCCAGTGGATACCCTATTGACTGTGGTTCGTGTGACATCTAGGAAAAATTTAGTCAAGCAACCTCCTGAACTAGAGAGTTTGGAGTGGAGAGCCAGTGTCTGCCGTCCTCGGGGGTTTTATTTTCGAAGAAGCACCTAGAAAGAAAATGAAAATCGAACTAACCCAATCACCATTGGCAATCCGGCCTTGGCGCAAGGAAAGGGGGCGGGCGGACGGCTAGTGGTGCTGAGGACTCCCGGTGTAATAGATCTCTTCCGGTCCGCAGGTGTGAGCGGGCTCGGCGAAAAGGCGTCCGGCCCCGGGGAGCTAGCGAGCCAGACCCTGGGGCACCATCCGGCAGGACGCGCTTCTGCGAGAGCTTGCGGCCCCCAAGGCAAGCAAGGACTTAACCCCGGCGTGCGCCTTCGCTCTCCCGGCCCCGTCAGGGCCGAGGGTTCAAGTAAAGTTGCTGAGGGGGGTTTGCTAGCACTGGAGGGTTACTGGTGCCCTGGGAAAGGAAACCTACCCTCTAGGAACTCCTTTGTGCCTTCTGTACTCACCCTTTCGCACTTCCCTCCCAAACTCGGGATAACCTAAATTCCTGTCCTGGCATCAGAGGAAACCCCCAAATACTGGCAGTTTTACGCTTTCCTTCCGTCGCTCCAGTAATCCCCGGGGAACCCCGGCTCCGTGTTCCCCTCCTCCTCCGCGCTTCTACAGCCAACCCCTAGGAGCTCCGCTCTCCAGGGCCTTTGCCCTTCCTAGCAGGTACCTGCAGTGCCTAGCGGGGGGGTGGGGGGCGCGGGGGGCGGGGAAGAAGCTGCAAAGGTAGGCGGAGAAAGAGGGTCAAAAAGGCGGAGTGCCTCCGTTGCAAAAATAACAAAACTGCAAATTCTCATAAAATTAAATTCCACCTCCCTTTCCGAATCTGTCCCCTCCCAAATCCTGCCTAGAGGGTGACGGGAGGGGTGGTCGGGTAGTTCCCGGAAAGGGGGGTTGTGCGCAAATTTACGCCCGCTACTCTCATTTGTTAGTTAATTCCGTCTAAAAGTTCGCTATTTATAGGCTACACGCGGCCGCCCCAATCCCCGCGCCCGCTTTCCTGCGCGAAGTGCGAGAGGTCCCCGTGGCGGCGAACGGCCCGTCTTGATTGTGTCCCGTGATTTGTTTTGTTTTTGTTTCTGCCCTCACACCGCAGGCAGCCGGGGAGAAGATCTCGGGGAGCCCCGAAACCACCCATTCTCAGTAGTTGAGAGCGGCTCTGCAGTCCGACCATGTGAGTCCGCGCTTGACCCCGCTGCGCGCGCGCGGGTGGCAGACGCGGGGGAGGTGCTGCGGCTCAGCCGCGGCGCCCGCTCCGCTCGGGCTGTCCTCCGCCTCTGCCCCTGCCCCTGCGACCTCCAGCTCCTCTCTGCGCTCTCTTCCCCTTTGATTTCTCTCTTCCCATTCTCTCTTTCCGTGCATCTTTGACTCTGCCCTGCTCTCAACTTCCAGCTGAGTTTGCATCTGGTCACCAAAAGACAGGACTGGCCTTTACGTGGGAGGCGGGGTGGGCTGGGCGTGTGTGCTTCATAAAGAAGGAAATTGTGTGGGGCTGGGGTGGGGGAGGGGCGAGATGGAGCAGGCCTGGAGCGCGGCCCCGCGCGTTGGGGGAGGGAACTAGGAGCGTTTGGATCGCGACCTTTCCTTCCGCCGTGGCACGGATCGCGGGATGGGTACCAAGTGCTCTGGAAGCCTCGCCATTTGGGACCCTCCCCCTGCGGTGCAGGGCCAGATGTCTTAATTAAAATCTCGGAACCGTCCCGGTAGAAAGGAGGGAACGACCTGAGTACAGGATGAGGCTAGCCTGGAAATAGGGTCAGAGTCAGTTCCCTAAATTCCAGGTGGAACTGGGTGCTGCGATGCCTTTTTCCCCCAGCGGCTGCGGACAGGACTCGCTTGCGCAGACAGAAAAGGCGCAAGGAGATCACGGCGGTCCGTGGCCCTCCCCTTGTCCTCTTTTTATAAATGCCAGAACCGCGGACGATGCTTCTGTGTTTGAGAACCGAGACGTCAAGAGGGCAGAGAGCGGGGCCGGCTGGAGCGTTCCCCGAGTCCCGGGCGAGAGGAGCGCTCGGCGCGCGTTTATGGCGCGGGGAAGGGCTGTGCGCGCCGAGCCGCGGCCAGGCCGGCTTTCTCGCAGGCGCGCCGCGGCAGGCGGGAGACTTGCTCACCACCGGTCCAACTGCCCTCCCCTCCCCCCCGGAACCGAGGCACGACATTGGGGGGGGGGCGGAGGTGGAGGAGGTTGTGACTGAAAATAACCCGGGGCTCGGATCCGTTTGGCCGAAGGACAGAGCCCCAGAACGGAGGTGGGGAGGAGTTAGGAGCCAGGGAGGAGAGAACTGAGGCCTCGCCTCTCGCGCGCGCAGGGCCCTGTGCCCTCGCCGGCTTAACTTCTTACCCGCCTCCAATTTGTGCTCTCACCGTGGATGTCACACCTGGAGTCCCCCTTTGCCACATCTCCAAAGCGCTCAGTCTGCCGCGTGGATAGACTGGTAGGGAGCGAAGAGCCAGGACCAGTCTGCGGCAGTGCCCCGGAGAGGGGACCTCACTGTCCAGTGTGTGTGCACCCAGAGTGCCCTGTCACAGAGATGGGGGAGGGGTCTGTTCCCAGCCTGCGTCCCTGCCTCGCTCCCGAGCTGGCACTGCAGGGACAGTCTGGTTCAGACAGGATGGGAGCCGCCGACACCTGGCTCCGAGCTGTCCAGATTCTCTCCCCGGCCCGCCCAAAACAGCTTTCAGACACTCAAGGGCCAAGTTGGAAGCAGAAGCAAATTTCTGCTACTATCCCTGGGCCGCATGCGGGGTTATGGGTAGATGTCAAACTTACTGCAACTTTGGAGCAGACTAGCGACAGGGACCTGTAAATGCGTTCGGGGCCTGGGGGGGTGTGATGTCTTAGTATCTGTCCCCAGCCCCATTCCCAGACTGTAAATGCCGCTCAGCTCTCCTGTCCCGCATTTGTCTGCGCATCTACTCTTTCCAAAAGTCTTAAGAAGAAGACAGGGAAGGAAGCAGAGGAGGATATCAAAGAAAGGTGGAAGTGAGGAGGAGATGAGAGAAAAGCTGCGGTAAAGGGTAAGGTATGGCAAAAAGAATGACCTCTAGCTAGCTGTTTTTACTCCTTGTCTCCTTTGAAAAGAATGCAGTGTTTCTGGAGCGGTGGCTTAGCCCAAGACAATAAGCCCCCAGCCCAAGGTCTCTGGCCCTGGCTGGCTAGTGGGTACCTCTGCTCTCCCAGTGACTGACTTGAGCTTCTCAGCCTCCTCAGCTCCTAGTCCTCAGTCACATTCCCAGACCCTGTCCCCAGGGTTCTAGGACACGAGTTACTCAGAAGCTGGGTGAAGATGAAAAGGCCGAGCTTGCTCTCTCCCACTCCCAGCCATTCTGCCTGGGCATAAGATCTGGGGCCTGAAGGTGCATGGGGCGCGCCAGGCTCCCGGACTGCTCAGCGGGAAGAGTGCTTGCCTAAAGCCTTCTGCTACCAGGAATTCTGGGAACCCGTAGGGCTTTTTCCGGTCTCTGATGGGATCTTAGAACTTGGCAGCTTCCTGGCTTAGCGAAGTAAAATAAACCTGCCCCGAGCTCTGGCTTAGCTCTCTCCTCTGCTGCTGTGCTGTGGGACCCTAGTTCTTGCCAGGCTTCAGGTTCTTTTCTGGCCCCACCCTTCTGTGCTCTGTCTCTGCCACCTGCTGGCCTCCAGGACCCCTGGGGCTTTCCCCCCCTCTGGCAGGGGTCCTGGATAGGAAGGACCCTAAGTTTTCTACCAGAGTGTGAGTAAAGATGACATTCCACCATCCAGACAAAACTAGAGAGTAAACTTAGTGTATGAAGGGAGGTGAAGGCAGAGAAGGAGGAGGCCTATTTGTTTCCAGACGTACCAGTGAACAGAAGAACTACTATTTTCTCCAGAATAGTTCATGTTTTCAAGGAAGTCTGGAAAGTGGCAGGATAAGGGACTGGCTCTTTAAATTCTTTGGATCTATGACCTATAAATCTTGAGAAGTGGCCATAAGCAGGGAAACAATGTACCAGGGCTCCACAGATTTGGCCGTGCACCTCCCCCTCCCCAATTGACAGTCCCTAAATCATGTATTCATGGTGCCATGAGCAGCTCTGTCCCAAGGGTGGGAAGATCAGCCTAAACCCTCCCAGACCAAGAGAGTGTTCTGAGCCCTAAAACTTTCAGTGGCACTCTGCCAATCCCTGTCTCCTTCAGCCTCACCCTTAATCCCTTGGCTACCATCCTGTTCTCTCTACAGTGAAGCTGGGTCACCTGCGGACTACTTGGTATTAGAACCAACACCAGTTGCCCCTCTCCCTTTCCCCAGCCAGAGATTTGACTGGAAACAAAAAGTACTGTACTGGTGTGTGTGGATGGATGAAGGTAATGGCACCTTTCCCTAAAAGTTTGGGCAACTCCTTTCCTTGTCGACCTGAACAATCTTTCTTGGGTCAGAAGCCTCAGGACTCCAGCTATGGGGTAATTCCTAGCCTATGTGTTCTCTCTTATAGAGACTGCTTTTCCTAGGAAGTGAGAGTTAGAGGAGTTGAATACTGTCTCCTTCAGGATTCCATTTATCATTAAATTTAACACAAATCTGGGAAAAGACCTGAGGCCTGAAAGAAAAATGGAGAAGGGGAATTCTGGAGAGCAGAAAGAAGAGCTAAATGACTCTGTTTGACAAGGAATTTCCATTAACTCAGTGCTTTCTTCTTTTTTCTCACCTGTTTAGCTCCATTTCTCCCCCTTAAGTGAAAAAATAAAACTCTCAGCTTAGATGACTGTTTTGGCTAAATGTTCAGACATATACTCTGCCTGAGTGTTTTTAAAATTTGGCCACTGAATATATAATGCTACCTGCAAAGTCTTCTATGCACTCTTCTGTCTCCCTTAATTTTGACCTAAAATATAAGCGTTTCTTTTCATCACATTCTTGTTTACCTTCAACAGGTTGGTTTTAGTTTCTAAATTTCTCAAATTTCCTTGCAATAACAGTACATGAACCAGATTTGTTCAGCTTCTGTGAGAAGGGATTATTCCCACCACAATTCTCCAGGTAGTTCTGGTTAAAACTGCCTTTACTTTTCACCTCAATGAGACACATACTTGAGATGAAAGTGGGTTTCTTTGTTTCAAACTTGAGTTATTCAAGTGCTTGCTCTGTTTTCCCCTTTTGCCTATTTGGAATAATTCTGGCCATGTTAACTTTTAAATAGTTCTGTCATAAAATGTAAACATGACTTTTTAATATAGAAGTTTCCTTTGAGATTAAAAAAATCATGGCTTATGTTAAAATTGTTTAACATAATTTTAGGAAATTGTATCTTTGAATTCATTGACAACTAGATTTCTTTTTAGAACTTTCAGTGTAAGTTTGTCATGATTCGTTACAGTAGTATCCTCTGATCTAACTGAGTCTGCTTTCAACTTCTTAACAAGTATATATTCAAATGAGATTTTTTTTTTTTCCCAGCTTAAATTTTTTTTCATTTCCCATTGTATAACCCAGTTGACAGGAAAGTTTGCAGGACAGCAAAAATAAATTTGGAGCACATAGTATATTCTTCTGACCCATTTAGATAATCTCTATTTTATTGTTAACATTTTAATAGTAAAAAAAGACATTTCTTTTTGGGAGCAAATGTGTGTCTCTTTTGGGAGGAGGCTTACTGGATAATCAGTTTTTTCTTAATGTTTTTTTTTGCTTTTTCTATTAGACATATCCATGTTTCTTATTAATCTCTTGTAAATTAATGAAAGATACAAATTACTGACTTATGATAAATTGTATCCTTCCCCTTACCAGAGTCATCAACATTCTGTTATTTCAAATTAAACATTTTAATATAATTTAGAAGGGAGAATATAATATAATTTAGAAGGTTCCCATATCTATTCATTAATCAGTGATGGCCAAATTGGCTAAACTATTGACAAGAAACTTTTGGACATGGAGACGTAACATCAGAAAAGAAATTTCTACGGGCAAACTGACAAACCAAAAATGCCATTCAAGAGCAAAAGGCTAATGGTAAATGGCACAGTGAAATAAATGGAATAAGGACAACTTGTCAGCCACTGATCTTCTCCTTAATATCATTTGGGTGATATACCACGTGAAATTACTTTGTACGGGGAAAAAGCAGCTGCTTGTTTTCCTACTGAGGGTTCAAGCCAGTATTTTTTTTTAATGAGATAAAATTTCAGATATCATAAAATTAAACATTTAAGCCATTTTATTTTATTTATTTTAAAAAATATTTTATTTATTTGTCAGAGAGAGAGCACAAGTGAGGGGAGTGGCAAGCAAAGGGAAAGGGAGAGGCAGAGGGAGAAGCAGGCTCCTCGCTAAACAGGGAGCCTGACATGGGCCTCGATCCCAGGACCCTGGGATCATGACCTGAGCCAAAGGCAGACACCCAACTGACTGAGCCACCCAGGGGCCCCAACATTTAAGCCATTTTAAAGCATATAATGTGACTGCATTTTACTAGATTCGCAATGATGTGCAGCCGACACCACTGCTTTAGTCCGTGTTCATCACCTGTACCCACAAGGCAGTCCCCTGTTCCTCTCTCCTCTCCATCCCTGCCAGCCACGCATCCGCATTCTGTTTCTATAGATTTGCCTGTTCTGGACATTTTATAATTGAGATCCTTTCACATTCAGCCTTCTGTGTCTCGCTTCTTTCCCTTAGCATCATGCTTCAGGGTTCATCGATATTGTGGCACACGTCAGTACTTCACTCCTCTTTATGGCTGAATAATATTGGATTTTATGGATATACCACATTTTGTTTGTATATACTGGGTTGGTGCACTTTTGGGCTATTACGAAGAATGCTGCTATGAGCGTCCGCTTACAAGGTTTTGCTTGAATGTATGTTTTCAGATCTGTCGGGTATAGTCAAATTCTTGGGGCGTACCATAATTCTATGTTGAACTTTTGAGCAAGCCCCATACTGCTTTCCACAGTGGCTGTACAATGGCACAGTCCTACCAGAAACATCTGAGAGTTCTAGCTTCTCTACATCTTAACCAACATTTATTTCATTTTTATTAAAAAAAAATATATTAGGGGGTGTAAGTGGTATCTCAGTGTGGTTTTAATTTGCATATTCATAATGACTGTCGATGCTGAGCATGTTTTCATGTGCTTATTGGCCACTTGAATATCTCTGTTGGAGAAATGACTTCTCACTGTCTTTGCTCATTTTTTTTTAATAATATTTTTTTATTATATTAGTCACCATACAGTACATCCCTGGTTTTTGATGTAAAGTTCCATGATTCATTAGTTGCATATAACACCCAGTGCACCATGCAATACGTGCCCTCCTTACTACCCATCACCAGCCTATCCCATTCCCCCACCCCCCTCCCCTCTGAAGCCCTCAGTTTGTTTCTCAGAGTCCATAGTCTCTCATGCTTCATTCCCCCTTCTTTGCTCATTTTTTGATTGGGTTCCTTGTCTTTTTGTTGTTGAACTGTAAGAGTTCTTTATATATTCTGAGTGTTAGATACTTATCAGGTATATGACTTGCAAATACTTATATTTTCTCCCATTCTCTGGTTTCTCACTTTCTTTTCTTTTTTAAAAAAAGATTTGTTTATTTATTTATTTTAGAGAGAGAATGAGCATGAGCAGGGGAGGGGGCGGAGGGAGAGACTATCCAAGCAGACTCCCGCTGAGTGTGGAGCCGGACGTGGGGCTCCATTTCAGAAGCCATGAGGTCAGGACCTGAGCTGAAACCACAAGTTGGACATGTGAGGGACTGAGCCCTCCAGGCACCTCTGGGTTTTTCACTTTTTTGATAATGCCCCATAATTCATAAAAGTTTTAAATTTGTATAAAGTCCAATTTAGCAATAGTTATTTTTGACAGTAAGTGCTTTTCTCCTCCATGAGAAGACTCATATTTAAACACAACACACAACAAATATTTAATACTCTAAACCCTAAAAAAGAGAAGACTTTTCTGTAATGCCCAGATGATGACTTTGTGCGATGCAGGTTATCAGGCACTACATACAGTTACTGCTGTTGTTCAAGACAAGGAAACAGGTATGGCTACATTGACCTTTTTCTTCGAAGAAGTCTTGAGTTATTCAGATAAGGTGTCTACCCTGCTGAATGAAATCTTTTATCCCAAGAAGACAATTGTTGTTTTTAAAAAAATTATCATTATCAAATTCATCTACCAAGAAATTTTAAATAGTCTCCTCTGTTTAAATGACATTAAGGATCTGCCTTAAGCCAACAACAACCAGGAAAATCAAAGAAAAGGTTGACAGGGTGTTCCTAACTTAGCAGTTTCTATACACAGCCACGCACAGGCCTGTAGTCAGGTGATGTATTTGTAAAGTCCCTGCGTGGGAGAAAGGCCTTGGAGTCAGAGAAAAGAGAAACTAAAATATTGCAATGCAATTTAAAAGCAAAACTTAATAAAAGGGGAGGAATATCGATACACATTACTGAATGTAAAGGTTTTGCTTATTCTCTCAAATTGGCTGCCTTTGAGTAATTAAGGTAGGGGTTAAAAATAACCAGACAGTAGTTTGTATCAGATCTCTGTTTTATTTCATTAGTTATTGAGTAAGAAGGCTTATGGTGAATGCGGATTGAGACATCTCTGATTCCGTCCATTAGAAGTCTGGGACCCGATTTCTACATCTGTTATTTTATGGAATATGCTTTTGGGTAAATTACCAGACACTTTCTAAGTGTGCACGCCCAGAGTTCCTGCATGAGTCACACAGCCATGAACAGCCCTGAAGGATCCTGAGGGAAAGTCCATGTCCTTGTCTACCCAGCAGCACGTTCGTCGACAGTTACGGTGGGGAAGAGGTGGGGTAACACGTGTGAAAATTATAAGGCATTTTGAAGTTTAAGTGTGAGCTTCCTTATATATGTGGCACTTGCAATAGCTATTGTCCTGAGATTTAATAAATATTAAACAATTAAGTTCTTAAACAACCCTATGAGGTTGATACTGTTCTTTTCTGCCCCTTTTACAGATGCGAACACTAAGTACAGAGTTTTATATAACCTTCTCAAGGTCATGTAGCTGATAAGTGACAGAGTTAAATTTTGAGCCTGGGCAGTCTGGCTTTAGAGTCTGTGTTCTTATTACTGCTTTCTGCTGCTTACGTCTAAAATCTAGAGATTTCTGTTCTTTTTTTTTTTTAAGATTTTATTTATTTATTGGACAGAGAGAGAGACACACAGCGAGAGAGAGGACACCAGCAGGGGGAGTGGGAGAGGGAGAAGCAGGCTTCCCGCTGAGCAGGGAGCCCTATGCGGGGCTTGATCCCAGGACCAGGGATCATGACCTGAGCCAAAGGCAGACGCTTAATGACTGAGCCACCCAGGCACCCTCAAATCTAGAGATTTCTGATGAAAATTGGAGTCTCTGAATTAATTGATACAGTAAATATTTATTGGGTGCCTATTATGTGCCCAAAGTCTCTGGAAACATTGGAAGATCTAGGAATGCCGGGACTGCATTACTGTATTCTCTTCATGGCAATAGTTAGCCGAAATCCAGCTGTCACTGCCATCTTTTGATGGGGTCACCAAACTTGGCTTGATTCATTTACTTGTTTACCTGCATGAGCCCTATAATCAATCACATTTGTTACTTGCTAACATGAGACACAGGCAAGGAAAGCAGATCGCAACCAGAACATTAAGCACAAAGGCAATGATAAACATCATGGCATGAATTCAGTTTTCCAAGTTCTCTTGCCGCTATCATTCACAACAGGTCAATGAGCCAACAAAATGTATTGGGTTTCCTCCGAATGCTTGAACGGTGGGATAAACACTTAAAATTTGAAAGTTTAACATCAGCAGGGCAAGAAAAACCAACACCAAAAAATGATGACAAATTAATATATAGGAAGTATGGTAATACTTCCACTAGTTGGAAATTTTAAATCGTCTTTTAGGCAGAGATTTTTCAGTCATAGAATTTGTTTTCTTATTTTATAAAGAAAAGGGAAATAATACTGGATCTGTGTCAGAAGGCAGCTTAAGAATATACTGCAAAGTTAGGAAACGATCGACAGCATCTGTAGTGTTTTCAAAGGATTCTTGTAGGATGATTGAGCAGTTTTCATAGCGATTACCCTGGGTGCTACAGGCTCCAGAAGAGTCTTCAGAATGGAGAGAGAGAATTAAATATGCTGAGTACTGGATAATTGTTACGTGTATTCCATTGCCTTCTACTTTTTGAACAATGATTAATATTTTTATTTTTTAAATTTTTATTTATTCATAGATATATAATTATATATGTATTTATTTACTTTTAAAGATTTTATTTATTTGGCAGAGAGAGAGAGAGCACAAGTAGGGGGAGCAGCAGGCAGAGGGAGAGGGAGAAGCAGCTCCCTGCCAAGCGGGGAGCCCAACACGGGGCTCGATCCCAGGACCTGAGCTGAAGGCAAATGCTTAACGACTGAGCCACCCAGCTGCCCAAGAGCAATGATTATTATTAATGAGGGTACTTGATAAGCAAGAACCACCTATGTAAATACATAGATGCCAACTAAAGAGTTAACTCTAGCTGTTAGCCCACTTATGAATGAAGAGTTTACTTTTTGAAGGTCTGGTACCAAGCAGAGGAAATTTTTTAACATTCTGTATGTGGTGGCCAATGTCACATAGTTTGGCTTTCACCATGCTTTGGCTAATTACCGTGTCCACAAGCATGAGCCAAATGTTCTGAGGGACAGTTTGCTGGGTTGACTGATACAGATGCATACACCATTGGTCCAGCTCTGTTTTGTCTGTCTTTAAGTAATCAGCAGAAAATCTTTCTGTGTTGAACACTTGCTGTGATAGAGCTTGTTTAATACCATAGAACGTTAAAGTAACTGTGAACTTATTGATTTGTTAAACAATATGTGTGAGTACCTGCTAGGTTTCAGGGCAGGGTGTCATAAATGCTTTCCCCTTATCCAGTGCTATGAGGTGGGTGGGTAGGAGCTAGGTATCTAGGTTAGGAAGTGGATTATGAGTCCCACAAAGAGGGAAGTGGAGCTGGGTGATTAATGCCGTGGCCACGTGAGTAGTGGGGATGCAGAGCTGAGCCTCAAACCAGGCTTCTGATAACAAGTCAAGGACCCCTCTTCTTGTCAGAACAAGTGTCTCTTGTTCAGCGTTTCTAACAGTGCGTTCCACGGGAATACCTGTGTCAGAATAACCTAGAATATTTGTGTAAAATGTGGAGTCCTGGGCTCTGCTCTAGAAAAACTCTGGAAATACTGAATCCCCAGGACTTAGTATTTTTAACAGCCCCCTCAGTAGATTTTTTTTTTTAAGATTTTATTTATTTATTTGCCAGGGAGAGAGAGAGAGAGAGGGCACAAACAGGGGGAGCAGCAGGCAGAGGGAAAAGTAGGCTCCCTGCTAAGCAAGGAGCCTGACACAAGACTCCATCCCAGGACCCTGGGATCATGACCTGATCTGAAAGCAGACGCTTAACCAACTGAGCCACTCCAAGCGTCCCTCAGTAGATTTTTTACACACAGTTAAGTTTGTAAGCATCACTGGTCTAGATACTAAAAATTTTGAAATATGTGGTCAGGTTATTTTGACGCTAACAGAAGATAGTTTGAGAACAAAGGAGAAATTTTCTGACCACAAACAATAAATGCCCGTGTACTCTTAACAGTAACCTCACAAACTGGGATTTAAATATGTGATTCGAAGTGATCTTCCTATGTGGGGAGGTTGTCTTTATTTAGACTATTCCATAAAGATGTAAATAGTTTTATAAAGCATGTTCTGTGGGACCCTACTTCCACAGGATATTCATTAAGTCATCAGGTATTAAAGTATCCAGTCCTATGTTAAGCAGTTGAGGAACAGCAGTTGAAGAAAGCAGTGTGGACTCTGACCTCATGGGACGCACAGTCTATTGAGGAAAGATGTGAGTAAGTGTTTCGCCCCAGGGCTCCTGGGTCGTTCAGTTGGTTGAGCCTCTCCCTTGGGCTCAGGTCATGATCTCTCTGGGTCCTGGGATGCAGGACTCCTTGCTCAGTGGGGAAGCCTACTTCTCCCTCTTCCTTTGCCCCTCCCCTTGCTCATACTCTAGCTCTCTTTCTCTTCCTTAAATAAATAAATAAAATCTTAAAAAAAGGGATGCCTGGGTGGCTCAGTTGGTTAAGCATCTACCTTCGGCTCAGGTCATGATCCCTGGGTCCTGGGAGCGAGTTCCATATTGGTTCCTTGCTCAGCTGGGAGCCTGCTTCTCCCTCTGCCCCTCCCTGCTGCTCATGCTCTCTCTCTCTCTCTCTCTCAAATAAATAAATCAAATCTTAAAAAAAATAAGTGTTTCGCCCCAGAAGCTTTCATGTAGACAAATACATTTGGGTTCAATAGGTGTCGTCATGGTAGGAAATGTCAGAACCTTCAATGTACTAGTATGTGCTATGAATATCTGGGAGAGGACTGTTGTTTGTGATGTTTTCCAGACTCATCACAGGATCCTTCATATACAGAACAACTCCTAGGGCTCGTGTTCTACAGAATCCCTTTTGGATCTCACTCTGCTTACACATTTCAGTGAGATCCTGTGTCCCCTCGTGTCCCGCCCCCCCCCCCCAAAGGCCCAAATCTGTGGCACTGGTATAGATTTGAATCATATCTTAACAATGGAATCTCACTTCACGCACCCCCCCCAGGCCCCGCCCAGGGTAGTTTTGTTCTGATATTCTAATGAGCACGGGGATAAGGGATAGGCAGACTTTAGTCAAAGAGCTAGTGTCCAGGAATTTGATGAGCTTTAGGCTGTCTTGGAGTTGGACTGGGTAATGAATTTGAACATGGAGTGGATCCCTGGGTATGCCTCTGCTCTCTCCAGCTGGGGAGTAAATGTGGAAGGATGGCTTCAGGTTCCTTCAGGGACCCTGAGACCATCTGGGAGCATCTGGTGTGAGAAGAGTAGTGTTCCTGGGGGTCATAGACCAGTCTCTCTACTGTGTGTTATTTGAGGAATTAATTAATTGAGGAATACCCAGCCTTTGGTTAGGTGCCTACGATCAGATTCTTTGCCGAGAAAGCCCTGCTGCCTGCCTGCCTATGTCTTGTCTACTTTTGCCAGGATTGTTGTAGGGAAAGGAAAACATAGGCATTTTCAGTGGACCACCTCATGTCCAATGACTGCCCATTTTTTTTTTCTTCTCTTCTTTTTCTGAGTCAATGGCTGTATCTAAACAGAACAACGTGACTTGGCCACTGCTCAGGTAACTCAGAGACGTGTGTTCACCTGATGGATGGATTTCAATAGTTGGGTTGTTGACATTTATCAGATTACCCAGAGAACTGCCACATCACCACCTTGACTCACGCATGTGGAGAGTTCTTAAAGAAGCCTCTTCAGATTTGTTTGTTTTTCTTAGTTATGATAATATTGAAAGATATGTTGCTTAATTGTTCGTTAAGTATGTGCTTTGTTCATAAACAGGTTTCACCACACAGGCTTCCCCGTGGATACACAAAGTGAAATAAAGAAATGTAGCAGTATCCCAGTAATTCAGATAGTCATCCCCTGAGTATGTAAACACTCGAAACCAAGTGGGTTTTCCCCCTTGCCAGAGTTGCTGGAGTAAGTGTTCACCTTTTCATTCTTTGAGGAGATCCCCGATCTCTGAAGTGTCGGTGTCTTAAGTTCAGAGTCTAAGTTCAGTTTGCTTTTTTAATCACTGTGAACAAGAGGAGTTAAATGCAGTTGTTGTCTTCAGGGAGCTTACATCTTAGACTTGGAGGTAGTCAGGCCGGGTGAGTACGTATATTGTTCTAATACCAAACAAATACCTGATAAATGCTAAACGAAAGGTTCCTAAGTATGGTGATGGTGGTTCAAGGGACTTTAATGGCCATGAAGAATTACAACAAGCAGACTCCCAGAGATTGCTTTGAGATTAGTCTTTAAAAATGGGTAGACGTGGAATTGTAGCAGAAAAGAGACAAAAAATATGCTTAGGGTTTTGTATATAAAGACAAGAATGTGAATAAAGGCATGAAAATGGGAAAATATAAGGCCTATTTGGGACACAGAGGTGAGTTTAGGATGGAAGTAACGGGGAAGAAGATAGGATCTAATATATTGAGGGGCCCTTAGACATGACATACTGTTAGGTGTATTATCCATTCATTTTTGCTTTTCATCTTCAAGACAGCAGGGAAGTTTATGTTTGAGGCCATTGTTCATCAGAATATGTGTACCATTTCCTTGTGTAGTATTTCCGCCGGGAAGTGACTGCCAAGGGGTAGTATATTTCCCAGGTCCCTTTGCATCTAGTTGGGGCCAAATGATTGCTTTCAACAATGAAGTATGCAGTAACTTTCAGGCTAACGTGGTTTGGAAGCATGTGTGCCCTTTCTACCATGGACTGTTGAAGGGAAAAGCCTGTAAACAAAGGATTTCAAGATCCTAGGGGAGCAAGAGTTACTGGATGGAGGAGCCTGGGTCCTGCTCAGTACGCAGTTGAACTTCACATAAATGAGAAATAAATTTCTTGGTGTTAAGCTACTGAGATGTGGAGATTTAACTTTATAGCAGCTAGTTACCTTAGTTAATACAGATATTATTACAGGTTTATATACTATAGGCTTATAGATGTAACTCACTCAGAATCACATAGATAAAAGTGAGGCCAGGATACAAGCCAGGTCTGTCTTCAGAGTGCTTCTTTTTTAATTCTATTCCCATAGTTGTAACTACTATCTGTATGCTAATAGGTATCAGTTCTCCACTGTTGGTCCAGACTTCTTTTTGGAGGTCCAGACTGCTATAGGCAGATGCCTACTAGATTTCTCTACTTGAAAGTGTGTATTAATTACGGCATAAAATAAATGCTTTTAAATTAGATTCCAGGGTGCTTGGGTGGCTCAGTCAGTTAAGCATCTGCCTTTGGCACAGGTCATGATCCGGGGGTCCTGGGATGAATCCCTCATCGCATTGGGCTCCCTGCTCAGCAGGGAGTCTGCTTCTCCCTCTGCTCCTCCTGCCCCTTGTGTGTGTGTGTGTGCTCTCTCTCTCTCTCAGAAAAATAAATAAATAAAATCTTTAAAAATAAATTAGATTCCAATATGCAATGGATTAAGTAAAAATAAAAGATCCCTGTAGAATAAGGGTTTTTAATGGAGTGCTTGGTCTGGCCTGTCTGCTTCATTGACCCATCGGTTCTTTCCATGGTTTTCCTGCTAACCCAACACCTGGTTATCTGAGAAGAAATCCAGGACAAGCAATTTCCTTTTAAGCAAATGACACAGAGCTTACATACTTTGGCTCCTATTCCATTGTCAAGAACTTAGTCATATGGGCATAGGGAGGCCAAGCCGTGTGGTCACTAGTAGGTGGTTCTGTGCTCAGCTGAAACAGCATTAGATGAAAGAGGAGAAGGATGTCAGAGGACAGTCATCATTCTGGCATGAAGGCCCTCAGATAGTAAGCCTCAGTGGGTTCAGAAACACACTCAGCTATCTACCCAAATTGAGTTCTCATCTCGTACTCCCTAACTCGGCGAATGGCCGCCCCACCCTCCCAGACGCCCAGAGACCGCAGTACTGGTATACTTTGACTTTTTCTCTTACCTTATTCCCCATTATCAGTCGTTTTCATCTCTTCAGTATCTTTTGAAGCTGCCTGCTCCGCTTAATCCCCTAGTACTGCCTTGGTTTTGGGCTGTATCGTCCCTCACGTAGACTTGTAGGATGGCCTCCTAACTGGTCACCCTTTCTCCAATATCAACCTATCAAGGACATCCTTCACACTACCATGAGAGTGATTTTTCTAAAATGCAAATCTGATGATCATTTTACTCCCTTTTTACAACCCTTCAGTGATTTCCCATGGCAAAAGTCCAAATTGCTTTGCAGAGCACAAAAGGCCCTCTGTGGTTTAGTCCCCGAGTCTCTCCAGCCTCATTTCTGACACTTTACTGTTCCCCTCCTCCAAACAGATCACACCCACAGCTTCAGTTATACTGAGCTATGTCTGACTGTTTCATTTCTTTGTGTCTCTGCTCATGTGTTCCTTCTGCCTAATGAATCATTATATACTTTTTAACACCCGACACAGCTGACACCTCGTCTGTGGCATAGCTCAACTTTCTGTAGGCAAAGTTCAGCACTGTTTCTTTGTCATTTCATGTATCCCACGGATTTTATTGAATATCTGTCCCTTTTGGGCATTGTGCTGAGTGTTGGATGTGATGGGGAGAAGGAGAGACGGTCCCTGCCCTTGTGGGGTTTATAGTCTAATGGCAGAGTTGGACATTGGTCAGATATTCCCACAAACAAACATAAAATTACAACAGTGATAATAACTATGAAAAACAGAAAAGGGCACAGGGTTAGCCCATAATAGGAGAATTTGACTTGGTAGGGGAGTACGGGGGAGACTCTCACCAGGGAGGTGCGCTTAAATGGAAATGGAATGAAAAATTCACTGGGTGAGAGAATTGGATTGTAGGTAGAGGTAGCAGTGTGTATGAAACCATTATGTTAAGAGGGAATTTGGGATTCTAGGAGAGGAAATGTTTCCTTTGATACTTTGGGGTTCCTGAATGGGTCTGAAAATTAAACTGACAAAGACAGATGGACAGGAGGAAATTGCATACACTTATTTAATGTAAGTTTTATGTGACATGGGAACCTTCATAAGGAAATGAAGACCCAAAGAAATGATTAAACCTGAATGTTTTTGTTCTAGGTTTGAGTGGAAAGCTGTAGAAAGATATGATAGGGCAAAGAGTATGAGCTTAGTGTGGTAAACTGGGAAAAACAAGGCCTGTTCATTTGGATTCTTCCCATTGTCCCTCCATCTGGGAGACAAGAATGTTCCTTTCCCATGGGTACAGACAGGGTACCTCTCACATGAGGGGCTTATGATCTGCTTCAGGGGAGAAGCATGGGGGAAGGTCAGAGAGACCTTCTTGCTTCTGCTGTTTGCTTAGTCTCCTTCAGCTTAAAATATTCAATATGCCAAGATACCATATTTTGGGTAGCATGTCCCAAATGCCATCCGAATACATGAAGGAATTGAATAAAGACCAGGTTCAGTAGGGACATGGGTGGGGAAATGAGGTAGAGGACGAGGCAGAAGTAACTAGAGACTAGACACTGAAAAAGCTCATAAGCTGTGTGAAGGAGGGTTCTTCTTATTCTAAGAGGAATAGAAAGCCATTTAAAATGAGACAGAAGATCATGATCAGGGTTGTTGTTTGTTTTTTAAAAGAATTCATCCTGGCTACAGTGTGAAGCATGAGTCTGAGAGTGAGCTGAGTGGATAATGGTAGATTTGTTGGTTCAAATGAGAGATACAGATGTATTGAATTAGGGTTGTGATAATAGGGATGAAATAATTCATATTTAGGATTAGGTGGAGGGAGAAGTGGTATGAAGGCTGGTCCCTGTGTTCCAGATGGATGACAAAGCCAGTCATGGAGATAAGGAACACTAGAAGAAGACTAGTTTGGACAGAGTTTGAACGTGAGGTGCCTTGGGGATATCTAGGAGGAGTCATTTCATTGTATCTTAAGTGTACTTCTATTACTTCACGTATACTGCATTATAATTACTTTTGTGTGTATTTCTTTTTATTCAACTGAACTTTCTGAAGGAATGAAGCAGCATTTACATTATTATTAATATTCATTTTTGGGTCCCTAGTACCTATTACTATAGTTTATACATAATACTTTCCCAGTAAACGTTGGTGAATAAATGATCTAACTGACCCCGAAAGCCCACACAATTTCTCCCACATCACTAATAAGGGCAGGAAAACACTGGAAAGGCAAGCTGGCACTCAACTGTAGAGTGTTTTCAGTCCCTGGCTAAGAAGTTACATTATGACACAACATGTAATTAAACCTTAAGTTTACATTTACTCTCCAATTCAACCTTTCTTTCAAATAGTGCTTTTGTTATTTTTAAGACCATATAATGTTTACTCAAGGGACGTTCTCTCCTAAGTAAATCAAAGCCAGCCAAGCTACAAGAAAAGCACAGAGATCATACTTGGAAAATGAACTATGCCTTTATGTTACAGGGCTAAATGAAATTAAAATGAATCTATTGGAAGAGGGTTGGCAGATACAAAGGAAATGTAACCAGGCCTATGTGTTTTTTCACTCTCTTTTCATTTTATATTGGAGGTTAGCATGCAGTCATTAGGGCAGATCTGGAGAGGGACTCAGACATTTATATGGTTGCTGGGTTATTTTCACAGCATGGATCTGAGGGGATTCAGGTGGAAGGGCTAGCACCATTTCTTGGAGTCAGAGCGATAAAACAGTATTTGAATCTGTTGAATTTAGTAGCAGTCATACAAACAGCCTCTACCTAGAGTGAAACCAAGCAAAGTCTATAAATGCCCTGTATCGTGTTTGGGATGTGGGCCCCCTACAACTGGCTTGTGCAAGGTCTTGTTTGAACTGTTTGTGCACGGTGGTGCATGGTGTGGTTTCAGTTTCATTAACCCAGACGAGAATGAGAATTTTTTGTACTCTAACCCTGAAATGGGATAAATCATCCCTTATTGTTTTATTAGGAATCTATACAGCTGACCCTTGAACAGTATAGGTTTGAACTGTGTAGGTCCGTTTAAAAAAAAATAAATCTGATACAGTGCTGTAATTGTATTTTCTCTTCCTTATGATTTTCTCAATATTTTTTTTCTCTAGCCTACTTTATTGTAGGAATACAGTATAGAATACATATAGGATACAAAATATGTGTTAATTGTGTTATCAGTAAGGCTTCTGGTCAACAGTAGTAGTTAAGTTTATGGGGAGTCAAAAGTTATATGTGGATTTTTTACATTTGGGGGGTTGGCACCCCTAACCTCTGTGTCATTCAAGGGTCAACTGTATTTCTTAAGGCCCTATACCTATCTCACCCCCACATGAAATAGGCAGATAACTGGGACCAAAGTGTGCATTTTCCCTCTTTCTATGCATTTTTGTGTGATTCATTTTCTTTCTTTGTAAGATTGTATGACCCCTATCTAACGTAAGCAGAGGGAATAGTGGTTGGCTTGAGTGAATCCAGAGTTTCTTCCTGTAGACGCTAATGATGGGAATCAGAATAGAGTATCATGTGACTGGTGGTCCAATCATATCAATTTTAATGACTGGCTGTGGCAAGAACTACTAAATACAGCTACAGACTCTGAGGCCAGGTCTACACCGTGCAAAGTGTAGACCTGGCAGCTCTCCAGTAACTTCGGGCCACAAAGTTGGCCACGCTGAATAAAATCTTAGAACTGTTGGTGTTCACATTAAGAAGTTTAGTAGAGTGGTTAAGAGCCCGGGATCCAGAATCAGACTGCCCGGGTTCATTTCTTCCCTTAGCTACTTCCTAGTGGTATAACCTTGGCCCTCCAGCTATACGTAACTCTTTGTTTCTCAGTTTTCCCACATTAAGATGAGGTTAGTAATATAGTTACTGTGCAGGGCTATGGGGAGAATTAAAGGCATTCATATCAGTGAGATGCTTTCAACAGGGTCTGATACACAGTAAGTGCTAAATAATTTCTAGCTACTGTTATTACATTAGCAAGATGCTTAAGATGTGGGCTTTGTAGAGACAAAAGATTTGTGAAAGCAAGATCCATGCAACTCTTGGTGAAATGTAAAGAATTTTGAACTTTTTGGTGAAGCACTAACTATACATCGTCTCTTGACCTTTGAAACTGAATTATTGTAGAGACTGCTTTCTATAAATACTCTCTGAAAGTATTGCAAGTATCAAAAAATATTCTAGAGAAGTTGAAGATATAGGTGTCATTTAGTGAAGGGTAAAGGCCTCAAGACAATTCAGTTTGGTGAAGAGAAAGCCAAAGGAAATTTACCCGGGTGAAATTGGAAATGGGTTTATTAATAATTATAATGATATCAACTGTTTATTGAGTGTTTACTAGACCATAAGAACTTTAATTTCACTTAATTCTTTAATTTTGCTTCATTGTTAAAAAAGATTTTATTTATTTATTTGAGAGAGAGACAGAGCATGAGTGGGGGGGTGGGGGGCAGAGGGAGAGAGAGAGAAGCAGACTCCCTGCTCAGCGGGGAGCAGGGAGTCCACCTTGGGACTTGATCCCAGGACCTTGAGATCATGACCCAAGCTGAAGTCAGATGCTTAACTGACTGAGCCACCCAGGCACCCCTAATGTTGCTTAATTTAAAAAATTATTTAACTTCATTTAATTCTCACAAAATTTCACAAAATATTATCTCCATTTTATATATAGCTAAATTGAGGCCAAGAGAGGTAATGTAGCTTTCTAAAGTTCCAAAGCTGTTTAATACCAGAATCTGGATTTGAACACAGTTATGATAAACTGGAAAGCCAATATTTTTAACCACTATGATTTCTTTCTCTCTCTATGCTGTTATATATATTAATAAGGATCATCAGTATGGCACTTAAAGCACTTTAAAAGCCCTATGGGGGGTGGTGCCTGGGTGGCTCAGTCAGTTGAGCGACTGACCCTTGCTTTCAGCTCAGGTCTTGATCTCAGGGTCGTGAGATGGAGCCCTGAGTCAGGCCCTGTGTTAGGTCCTATGTAGACATGGAGCCTGCTTGGGATTCTCTTTTCCCCCCCCCTTTTCCCCCCCCCCCCCCAAAAAAAAAAAAAAAAAAAAAAGGCATGTGAGTTAAGTATTCTTTAAGTCCTGATTTTACAGATAGGAAAGTGGAGGCTTAATGGAGTCGATTGACTTTCCCAGGATGATTCAGTTGCTGCATACCCCATTTGTAAGCCTCCAAAATTTCTAATTTATCCACAACCATCTAGCATTAGATATGCTTGCCAATTCCATATTTATCACGGACCCAGTGGGCTGATGTAGGGAGAAGGAGATGCGACAGAAACACCAGTGGGAAAGTGATTCAAGGAGGGCAGGCAGCAAGTGGAGAGAAATGCAGAGCTGTAACTATCCTGCATTATCTCTGCAAGGTAGAAATATCTAACTTGGTTTTCACGTTCTCCATGACCTGATGACTAACTCCTTTTATTTTCTGTTTTTTGCTAATGATGTCAAAATTATAACAGAAAATATTTAAGTTAGACTTTAGTAAAAATATTCTGAGTGTGTGGGTGTTAAAATTCTAAGGGGTTATAGAGACCTGCTTTTCCCCATGAGTTTGTAAAACATGATAATCATCCTATGTAATAGCATGCCATATTTCAAGAAAGCATCATTAGGGTCAGAACATTCAGCTATTTTTTTTAAAGAATTTATTTATTTGTTTGAGAGAGAGAGAGAGAGAGAACAGGTGGAGCAGCAGAGGGAGAAGGAGAAGTGGGCTCTGCCCTGAGCAGGGAGCCTGATGCGGGGATCGATCCCAGAGCCCTGGGATCATGACCTGAGCCAAAGGCAGATGCTTAACCAACTGAGCCACTCAGATGCCCCAATGGTCAGCTTTTTGATAAATATTGTCAGTAAGTCCAATAGATACTGCATGAGTTAGCACATTTCTTTAAACACAGCAAGCAGATCATGGGTTGTTTTTAGTTTGGTTTGAATTAGCAGCAAATCATTATACTGTAATTGGGAACTTGCCAATGAGATGACAACCAGAGTTAGGACTTGCCAGTGATCACTGTTATCTGTGGTGATGGCTTTATATGTGCATTCCTCTTAAGATAATTAAGATATTTGTATCCAGAAAATGGAAAAGTGCCTATCTTAATGTATTTTATCTATAACACTTACATAGAATGCAGACTTTTTTTTTTTTTTTTTTTTGAGAGAAGAGAGTGGGAGAGTGTGTGCATGAGCAGGGGGGTGCAGAGGGAGAGAGAGAATCTTAAGCAGACTCCACACTCAGCGTGGAGCCTGATGTGGGGCTCGATCTCAGTGACCCTGAGATCATGACCTGAGCCAGAATCAAAAATGGAACACTCAACTGACTGAGCCACCCAGGTGGCCCAAGAATGCAGGCATTTTAACAGGCTGAGTATGAGATCAGGATCTTGGGGAAAAAAAACCCTCATATTAATAAGTCTTTCATTCAGTCTTTCTTCCTCTCTGTATCCAAAAAGTACCATTGAGAAATAGCCCATGGATTGGAAATTCGCCTGCTATAAATTCATTCATTCATTCACTTATTCATTAGATTTATTTCAAACAGCTATCAAATATTAGATACTGTTCCAGGTGCTGGGGAGTGAGTGAAACAGACAAAAGTTTGTGAGTTCATGGAGCTTATATTCTAGTACAGAGACAGTTGGCAAACAATATGAGTAGGTATGTAAATGGGATATAAGATCATTGTAAGTGCTATGAAGTAAAAAAAAAAAAGGAAAGGAGATATGAAATATTTGGGAGGGTGAAATTTGGGTCAGGTGGACAGGGAAGGCGTCAACGAGAAGCGAGTTTTGAGTACAGACGTGAAGGAAATGAGGGAGCCAGCCTTACAGGTTTCTGGGGGGAAGAGCATTTCAGGCAGAGAGAACAGCAACAATAGAGGTGCCATGGGAGGAGCAGCCTGACACGTTTGAGCAAGGAGGACCCTGACACGGGAGCACAGTGAGCAAGAGGAGGAGTATGGGGTGGTGGGTTTACAGGTTCTGTGGGGCGCTGTAGGTCAGAATTTGTAGAATTTGACTTCTGATCATGCCAAAGGCAGGTGAGTGTGGGCAGAGAGGAGCTGTTTGGGAACATGCGTGGATGACATTCTTTTCATTTCAACTGATGTTTATTGAATACCAGCCACATGGCATGCACTGTGCTGTACTCTGGAGGCCCAAAGAAGAATGATAAATATATTTCCTCAAGTTATTCAGTCTGGTAGAGAAGATAGAAAAGTTAAAAACCCTTAAGAACACTGCACTCTCAACTTCCTTCTTTCAAGTGAGTCTTACACAGGTCTGGCCCAGCCATATTTTTCCTAGTAGCTGAGGGAAGGCTCACAGTGATACATCATGAGACCCCCCTCTCTCAGCAAGTGACTGCCCATTTCCTCACTTCCCCACCTGCCACACACCTCTCCGGAGAAGAGAAGACGCCGTTAGCTCTCCAACATTTTAGATTGGCATGCACAAGTGGCAGTGTATTCCATCGCCTTGAAAAGGTTCTTGATCAAGTTCTTGAAAAGTTGTAAATAAATTGAAATTGGGTCCAAGTGAGCCCTAATCAGGGTGAAGTCCAAGTCATCAGTGATGCCAATAAATCTGTGACTTATCTTGTGAAATGAAAAAGCACCTCACATTGGTTCAGTAAGGCTAAACTTTCTCACCCTGCGCAGTAAGAGATAGCCGTAATTAGACACCTCGGTCTGGGAGCACTAATTGCTTTCAGCCTTGCCCACGTTGCTGCGTCGCAAGAGTATAAGATCTTTCTGGCTGACAGGCCAGTACTGCCTTCTGCATCCAGGTCAGGGCATATTGATTCTTTCCTTCTTGGTTATTCCTGGTTGATTTCTTCTACCTAGCACTTAGTTACCGTTTCATACATCAAACTGGCAGGAAGCTTCAAATTTTAACCATTTGTCTTTTTGTGGTGCCCTGTAAGGCAAGATCTCTGATCTGTGTGGTGAGCCTTATCTTTAACTATTGTTAGGGGTGCCACTCTCTTCGTCCAAATTCTTAAAGGGAGGAGTAGCAAAGGAATTTCAGGCATCTTTAATCAACCACAGTTTGCCCTCTAGTAACAAACTAATTATATTCTTCCCAAATGAAAAATACTCTCATTCCCTCCCAAGGCCCTCAGAAACTTTTCCCATTGTAGCGTTGGTGTAAACGTTAGGATTTTCTCATCAAAGTCAGATCCACACATGGATGGGGCTCCCCAGAGGGCAGTTCCTTGAAAATGGTTTCTCTTAATCTGAAGACCTGTGAACTAAAGAGAGAAAGCTATTGCCCCACCCACATTCCCCACTCAATATACAGGGTGTGCAGGGGTAAGATGACTGCTGTACACACTGGCATGCAAAATGGGGGAGGGGGGCTGGGAGGTACACAGTAGTTACTGACCCATAGCAATTCTGAAATTGAGCAGGTCTCATGCTGCCCGTTCCTTGCTTACAGTCCAGGCCTGCTCCCTGAGTACGATTCTCTGAGGGTCTGGTCTCTACCCTTTGATATCTTGGTTCCACCTTTGAGTCAGCCTTCATGAAAAGAAAAAAAAGAAACAAGGCCCATGTTTGCAACTGGATAGTTTTGTCAGCCTGTTTCCTGCTGGTAGAGGGTTGGGAGTCTAAAGGCTCTTTTCATTTTGTATTGTCTGTCTTAGCCCTTCTGATACAATTCTCTTAAAAACATATGGATTTCCTGTGACTTATTGGCATTTACTCTGTTAGTCAAAAGTCTCACCTACATATCCCTCCAACACACAGGCTTCTTGGTCTTGAGTCATGTGTGAGGCTAGTATGCAGAGTAACGCCTAAGAGGCTTAGAAGTTCCATTGTTTAACAGAGAGGGTTTATGAAACTTGCTTTTAGAACCTTAAAAAGCCCTTTTTAGAGCTGAAAATTTCTTTTTTTTTTTTTTAAAGATTTTATTTATTTATTTGACAGAGATAGCCAGCGAGAGAGGGAACACAAGCAGGGGGAGTGGGAGAGGAAGAAGCAGGCTCATAACGGAGGAGCCTGATGTGGGGCTCGATCCCGTAACGCCGGGATCACGCCCTGAGCTGAACGCAGGCGCTTAACCGCTGTGCCACCCAGGCGCCCCAGAGCTGAAAATTTCTGTGGGGCACCAGCTCACATCATTCTGAGATCTTAATACAGACTCTAGGATTGATCTTTATCTTGATACAATTAAGCATTTCTTGCTTGGAGAATCCTTTTTCGAGAGAGGCTAGAAATGAGAAACCATTTCTTTTGAAACCCAGCAAATCCTGGATCTAAACTCCACTAAAAAAAATTGAACAGTATTTTCTTTAATCCATTTCTGTCTTCTTGAATTTTATTAGAGGTGGCTAGAAGAAGCCAGCTAGCACTTTCAACAATCTCCCCAGAAATCTTAGTCATATCCTCAAGATCACTAAGTACTCTGTTTTTTTTTTTTCTGTTTCCCACATCATTCGAGGCAAGGGTTTGATAACTGTTCTGCCCATATATAATTCAGGTGCCCTTTTCTGCAGCCTCCCACACATTCCCCTGTCCTACTTCCCATCTTCACGAGGCCCTTCCAGCTTTCACTACCCATCTCCTTGAGGCCCTAACAGCCAGTGTTCGCCACTTGGTCCCAAAGTCAATGTAACACATCTTAGATTTTTTTAGATAGAATCCCACTTCTGGAAACAAATTTTACTTCAGTTGTATATGGCTATATGAAAACTCACCCCAGAACTTAGTGGCTTAAAACCATCACTTTATTTTGCTCATAATTTTGTGGATCTGGAATTTGGAAAGAGCTTGGCTGGATAGTTGGTGCTTAGGGGTCTCTTCCGAAGTTGCAGTCAGATGTTGGTCAGGGCTATGATGTGGCTGAACTCCAGATGTGTCACTCACAAGGCTGACAGTTGATGCTGGCTCTTGTCTGGGACCTCAGGTGGGGCTGCCAACCTGAGCATCCATATATGGCTTCTCCTTGTGTCATGGCTCCTCACAGCATGGCAGCTCGATTCTAAGAGGGAATGCCTTGAGAGAGAATGTTCCAAGAGATCCAGAGAGTTGCTGCAAAGTTTCTTATGACTCAGCTTTGAAAGTCCCAGAATGTCATTTTTGGTGAATTCTAATAGCTCAAGTGTAATGGATGGAACTATTATCCTTCCAATGAGAAGAAGAACAAATAATTTGTAGCCCTCTTTAATTTCCCACATTGATTCTCAGAGCCCTCCCAAGCCTCTCTCCTTTTGGGGAGATAGTGGTGACATGTGTGCTTTCTGAGAGCCAGTATCTGGAAATTTGGGAGCTTGTTCAGGGGAATCTGTGGTCTAGGGGAGGTGCACAAAGAATTCCAATCCAGAGAAGTCTTCTTGCTGGAAGCTTTTTGCCCTGAAAAAGTAAGTTTATGAAATCTTGCAAAGCTTTACAAGATGCCTTCTTTCTTCTGTGGCTCATTCATATTTCCTGTATTTTGAATGCCATGGACTAATCTGCACATAAATGTTGAAATTATGTGACTCCTTGTCAGAATGGTCCATTTGTTCACGTCAGCTGGACAGTCCGTCCTATTTTACAGTCTTCACCAGGACTCAGTGACCTTTTAAGAGTAGTGTATCAAAATCTTGACCTTTTGTTTTGGAGAGCTGGGTGCTAAGAAGGCTAGAGTGGTAAAACACTGTGGTTATATCCCCTGTGTGAGGGGGTTTGGCAGGCTCCTGAGCTTATGCTAGCCATGGAGGCTTAATGGCACTCAAGGTGTATGTTGGAGGGGGTGAAAGTAGGCAGCCCAGGGCACTTTCAGTAAACCTTTGTCTTTGTCAGACGTTGTGCCATCTTGGGCTCCTGGTCCCCAGTGACTGAGTTCCATCCTACTTCTTAAAAAAGGACCTAGCCCTAGAATACTTTTTCTATATGGCTGCACACTTGGAGCAAACAATAAAGAAAATTCAGGACTTTTCTGAAGCAGGCTGGACATTTGACCTCTAACCCCAAGTGAGATTAAAGACAAGACGTGAGTGGAAGCAGGGCTGATGCCAGCAGGGATGAGACTAAAGCCAGGAGTCACTTGGGCAAAATTCATGATCAGGCTCATGCAATGGAAGCTGAGAAATCACGGCCAAAATCAAAGTCAGTGATTCCCTGTGGTCAACAATAAACTAGGTTTGGAGGATGAGATGAAGAAAGGGGCGAACAGGCAGGTGTTTGTCATGGTTAGGACAAGCTGAAGTTCTGTGAATCAGGAGGGCAACGTGGTGAAGCAATCACAAATCGGAGGGCCAAATGGACAAGTGTAGGTGATTTGAAGGGATTTCCTTGCCACAAGTGTGGCATAGTGGTTTCAGCTCACTCTGATCAACTGATAATTGCTTTCCAGAGTGATATGTTGAGAACAAGTCAGGCCATGTTCGGTATGTGCGTGAAAGGGTGCCATCATTGATGGCCAGTGTCTGTCACGGTGCCGAGACTGGGTGGTGTCATCTGTGGCCAAGCTGATGAAGAGGAGGCTGGCACGTGAACTTCAGGATGTGATCTTGGAAAGCCCTCTAGTGAGCAACAAAGTACGAGAGGGGAAGTGGCTTGAAATTAGAAACTAATTGAACGGGAATGATTTACCCCATAACAAGGTCACAGTTCATGTATCTGAACTTAAAGACCCTTCATGATGGGTCTGGAAGCCAGAAATTAAAACTTCTCAGAGTTATACTAACACCAGAGCTATTCATGAACTATGGCCATGTAACCACTGGCCTTTGGGATTTTTTGGCCTTTTCTTCCACTGATGTTTTTAATTTTGCTAACCTCACCTGTCTCTGTCCCGCATTTTTTCTTGATCATTGGATGACTTGGGATTTCTTCATTTATAGTATTTGGTTCCTTCTGCTCTGAGGGCAGGTGGATGAAAGCAACCTCCTCTAACAACCCGCAGGGCAGGGGTGTGTCTGCTGATATTGGGAAATGTGTCGTTTCAGAAACTACGTTAAGCAGGTTTTGATACGGCACCTGGAGAGAGTATCCCCTTCCACCACCGTTAAAAATTGAGAATGTTTGCTATTCCCAGGCTCCTTTGATGATATATCCAGAACTACTGGGTGTTTCACCTAGTTCAGTCCGGAACATAAGCAAGCAAACATATCTGAATGTATCTGACTGTAAGGAAAAGAAAAAGGACCTTGGCTTTGTACTTCATGCCTGGGCTTGCGATGGTCTCTGGATCTGGACCTGTAGGTGTTGAGAGGGAGTATATGGAACGGAGTGTAGAGTTTGTAGCCAATTTGTGTTTTCGCTCAATAGCCATGTAAAGCAGCCTTGCATGGCATCCAAATGAAAGGAAATTCCCATTCCATGCCATAAATTTCTCTAGGAATCTTTTCTTCACTAATTATGCACATTCATTCTTGAACACCTGGGTGGGAAAATCAAGCTGATGCTCAGCTCTTGTGCATTTGCTGTTGTCCCAAATCTATCTGCTGGGTTAAGTCCTTGTCTTTTAGATTATCAGATTATATTTTGGGGTACAGGCTAGCAGATATCATATGCCCATGCAATCTGTTCAAAATAAATTACTGTAATGATTTTTTTAAAAAAGACCCATTTGATTTAATTATCAGAGTTCTGGCCAATACCATCAGAGAGCTATCATGCACTATGGAAGTCCATGTGGTAGAGCAATTATATTTGTAGGAGGAGATGGGGAATGACACAAGGAGGTAGTATTTAGGAAGAGATTTTGAGGATGGGTGGGATTTTGACAAAGAGAAATGTCGGTGGAGTTTGAGAGGGAATCAAAAGTTTGGACATAGTGGCCATCGTATCTGGTTTTGTTTGAATAGGTTAAGAGTGTGTGTGGTAAAGAATTAGGACAAAAGCCAGGAAAGGTTTTTAAAAATTGTGGAGAGATTTGAATGTCAGTTTGGGTATTTGTTTTTAATTTGGTAAGTTATGGGGAGGTACTGAATTTTTTAAAGCATAGCTGTAATACTATCAAGAGTTGGGAACGACATGCTTTAAGTAGAGTTCATCTGACATAGGCCACTCTGTTTATGAAGATTTTTATCTATATAAGCACATAAATATGTACATATAAATTTCCACAGCCAAAGGAAAAGGCTGTATTTTATGGCATAAAATTATATTTTCTAACTATTTCCAAGCATAAGAAAGATGGAAAACACTCTTTATAACATCTTAAATAATTGTATGGAGGCCAATCCCATGGCCCTTGTGCATAAGTAGCTCACACTGAATTTTAGGGGCGTTTTTAAAATACATTTCAGCATTAAGTTTGGGCCTAGAAACAGACCATATATCTAATAGGTAACTTCTCAGTGAACTTCCAGCCCTATTGCCTACAATGAAATGTTCATATATGCATTTAAATGCAACTATTAAGAAGAACTCGAACTTTTTCCTATGTCTGTTGACTAATAAACAAACTTTCCAAACTAAGCCCAAAGGGAAAAAAGTACAATATCTATGTATAACTTGCAGCTTCCGGGTTAAAGGAGATGGTTAGAAATCACACAGGACTCTCTATTAAGGAAGCATTGGTATTTGATCCTGTCACGCAAAAGTTACGGTCGTGCTTTGAATGCTGGGTAATGTCATCACTAATAAAAATTAGTGTGACCTAAGCTGTTAATCCAAGACAGAAAAGTTGGAGTCATGCAGAATCTTACCAAGTGTTCTTAGGAAGACAAGACTTGAAGTACAGTAGTGGCCCCTTATCTGTGGGATTCGCTTTCCGTGGCTTCAGTTACCTGTGGTTGACTGTGATCTGGAAGCAGATGGTCTTTTTTTCCTGAGGAATCATTAGGAAATCAGCAGTAGCCTAGCACTGTGTCACATCTCACTGACCTCATCGCATAGGCATTTGGTCATCTCACGTCGTTGCAAGAAGGGTGAGTATAGTACAGAAGGATACTTGGGGTGAGAGAGAGACCACATTCACATAACTTTTCTGACAGTATTATAACTGTTCTATTTAATCATTATGGTTGTTTATGTCTTACTGGGCCTGATTTATAAAGTAATCTTAATCACAGATACATATGGATGGGAAAAACAGTATATATGTAGAGTTTGGTACTATCTGTGGTTTCAGGGATCCACGGGGGGGTCTTGAGACATACTCCCGCAGATAAGGGGAGACTGCTATACTTTTACTGACTTATCATTAACTTTTCTGATGTAACATAACACAGAGGCAAGGTTTTCTTGCTTTTTTTTTCAAGTTTCAAGATTAAGCCACACTCTAAACATCAGCCGGGGGATATTGCGATTAGTCAACACTTGAGTTCTGCTGTAGTATCTTTGCCTAGTTTGCAAAGCATGAATATATGGAAAGTGATCAGTCTAATAAATACATCTAGATCTATTAAGACTGTCTTAACTGTTCTAGTTTTTTAAATTTCTCAGTTCCAGGTAGGTGGGTAAACTGAGGGAGGAGAGACAAGTTTTTAAATCCTGATAGGCATGTAGAACATGGTAAAAGCATAAAATTGGGGAAAATCTGTTGTTTGCCAAGAAGGATTTTTACAATACTGTCTCCTTCAGAGTAACGGGAGTAAGTTTGGGAGGCTTCAGAGTCAGGCAAAGGAGAGTGTCAGAACTAAGGCAGTAAGGCTGGAGGGTGGGTCATGGTCACAGGGGGAGGGTGGCAGAATTCAAGGCCAAGTGTCCCATTTCAGCAAAACTTCAGGCTGGCCGAGCAGCCTGTAACAGGATAGTTGATGTTACCAGGGGGACTGTGAAGGGAATTTTTGTTTCAAAAAACCCCTTCTTCTGCAAAGTGAGCCTCTTTATCCTACACAATTCAGAATTTTTCTTCTTTCGTTATATCCTGTCCCTAAAGTAAAATCATCAGTGTCTTTTGCAACTCTGTCATCTTATTCATGCTTAACTAAATACTTTTAGGAACTAATCATAGAATCATTTCAAAATGACCAAAAAACCTACTGAGCCCAGGTGTTGTAAGTGTGTATGTGTGTGTGTGTGTGTGTGTGTGTGTGTGTGTGTGTGTTAGCTGAGGTTGAGGGTGTTGTGTGATGAAGCAGAGAGGGATAACCTAGAGGAGGTCTGGCTTTCATATTGCTATTCACTCAGAGATACCCCTCTTTGATCTCTTGTATTTCCCGATTCCCAGTACCATCACTTTCAGAGATAGTGCTTGGTTCCTTTGCTTGAAAACTGTTTGAGATCTATTGCTCAGACGCTATTGCATTTGAAGACTTCCCTAATCTCAAGGTTTTGTTTTTGTTTTTTTTTCTATAATCATTGAAAGAAAACATATTTTTTAACTCTTTAGCAATTAAGTCTACCATTGTGGTTGCCAATTAGGGGGTGTTGCATTGATGTTTAATTTTTACACAGCAAATGAATTTACTACAGTCTAGTTCAGTCACTGATTTAGTTCTTAAAGTGATAATTATATGGTATCAAGGTTTATTTTATTTATCTAGAAAGTGAAATAAGGTGAACGTGAGCATTTTTATTAGTTTCTACTTCATGAAACCTCTCCTCTTTCCCCTTAGGAGACTCCAAGTTCACACAGCCTAATAGCTTCACATGCTTGGAAATCACCAGCCAGAAAAATTGAGATTTGGTAAGGGTGGCTACTCGGATGGGGCAGGTGCTGGGCTGCTCGTCCACATGTGGGTTGGGGAGGATGTCTAAGCAGGAGAATAGTGCACAGAATCTGTTACCATGGAGACAGGCCAGCGCTGCTGTGGGAGTTGGCATCAGGGAAGTCCGGCAAGTGGTAGGGGGTGGCTAGTCCAGCCAGCCAAGTTGTCCAAGGGAGAGAGCAGTCAGCATCAGTCCAGGCCGACTCTGGCCTTTAGAGAGGACCCATGCACATGGCCAGCATTCAGGAGCCCAGGCAGAGTACCCAGACCATTCTGATTAAGGCTTGGGAAGTGAATAGCTCAACCCAAATCCCGGCCCCACCACTTACTTACTCACAGCCCTGACCAAGGTATTTAATCTCTCTTTACTTTCTGTAAAGCCAATAAAAATGAGATAGTGCCTCCCTCATAGGGTTATTGTGATGATAAAAATAGTAATGAACTTAGCACATGCCTGAACCACACTAAGAATGCAACATACAATAGCTTTTATACACAATTGGTTATTAGGGTTATGCCTAGAGCAATGTGGGGATTGGATTATAGGAACAAACAGTTCAGTTCCTGGAGTCAGGCTACCCCTTTCCGTCTGTGACTGGAGTCGGAAGAACGATGACTATGACATGACGTCTAGCCTTGTTGAATTGCCCCTGACTAGGGGTCAGAATGGGTATCATGCTTTGGATGGAACTGATTTTCTCGTGGGTCTGATGGGGTGTCTTTAGGAATGAGAGTGTCACAGGGGCTAGGAGCTAGATGGGAGAGTGCACTCACTTTAATTGCCCAACCGAATTCACACGGAACCCATAATCCTTTGAAAGCTCTTTGCCAGGGAGTAACCCATTATGTGAACTTTCCCCAGGATTTGTTTCTCAACACAGAGGCCTCATCTGTAAGGAAGAGTTTTACGATGACTCTCAAATCGTAGAGTTTATATATAATTGTTTTTTATTGCAAAATTTGAAAAGATCAGATACGAAACATATCATGAATAGGAAGAATGCTCCTTTCCATCACACGATGATGTCATTCTTTTCTTCCACTTCTCCTTCCCCTGAAGCCCAGTGAGACCCAACACCTGCTGCTTTAGACTCTCTCTCATCTCCGTTTCCACTTCAAGCCACTCCAGTTCTCTGACTTCAGGACCTTGCTTGGGGACTAGGCAGCTGATAAGATAGTGATGTCTCACTCTCATAGAGCCGTTTTATCATTGACAAAGTGCATTGCCCCTTAGGCCTCATGTATGTCTCCCTCCTCGAGGTGGTGAGGCAGGAACCATGTCCGTGGAGCAGTCATGAGGTCATGAGGCTGAGTTAGTTCGACTGCCCAAGGCCCATCAGCGGGTAAATGATAGACCCAAGTCTAGAAGCCAGGTTTTTGTAATGCAAGCTCTGTCACTTTTTCCACGCTATTGTGTTGACTGCAAGCTGATGGTGGCTGCTCTTTGCCCCCCTCCCATTTCACGTGTTAAACGGTGGCTTCCAGAGCTTTCGCCAGTTGACTAGGTACTAGGTACCAGCACTCAGCACCCAAGTCTCCAGATGCTCTACACCAGAGCCGTTCGGAGGGCTGTAGGGGACAAAAGAGACAGTTTTGTCTTCGACTTTGTTTTCCTTTTGGCTCAAAGCTAAAGCATATGACAGATGGAAGCATGTGTGAAGCTTAAAAAGGAGTAAGCACTGAGGGCAGAGCCATGTCTGAGAATGTTCTGGGTGCAGAGCCCTGTTCCAGGCACAGTTGTTGTGTATTATTATTTTTTCAAGGATTTTATTTATTTATTTATTTGAGAGAGAGACCTAGAGAGAGCACAAGCCAGGTGAAGGACAGAGGGAGACGCAGACTCCCGCTGAGCAGGGAGCATAATGTGGGGCTCGATCCCAGGACCCTGGGATCATGACCTGAGTCAAAGACAGATGCTTCACCGACTGAGCCACCCAGGTGCTCTGTCGTATATTATTATTGATGGCATTCAGGATCGGAGTAAATAGTGATTTTTCTTGCAAAATAAGTCAGATCAGGTTGCTTCTCTGCTCAGGACCCACCAGAGACTCCCATCTCTCTGCTCACATTCCCTCTCGTTTTCCAGTGCTCTACCCTGTTCTCCCCTCTGCTTCTGCTTCGGTCACTTGGGTCTGCTTGCTGCTTCTTGAACAGAGCAAATATGCACGCACCTCAAGACCTTTTACACTTGGTGTTTCTTCCGGGAATGCTGACGAGATTACACTTCCTTCTTTGGGTGTGAGGACGTGCCCCTTTAGGACTGTGAGTCAGGGAGTGGCATCAGTCACCTGCGTAATCCATTCTTTGACATAAATACCATCATGTCATTCCCCTTTCGGAAACCTCCCGAGGCTCCCATCGCAGCATGACATCCAGGCCCCATGAACTGACCAAGGGCTCTCCATCTCCTCTCGGCTTCATGTTCTAGCAATGCCCGTGGAGGGAGGGTGGCTGAGGGAGGATGCTTTAGCCCTGTACCCTCTATCAGCTCCCCACTTACTCCAAGCAAGCCCAAATAAATGTATAATAAACGTATAAAGACTGTGTACGTATGTGCAAACCAAGCTTTGAGACAGATCTCCAGCCTATGCCTTCCAGGTGAGTCCTTAAACCCATTCAACGTAGAATGGCAGGAGCCATGCTGAACAGCATAATTTGGAATCTCCTACTCACAGCAAATTTTCCCCTCTGCCAAGAGAACCCTTTCTTCTTTTTTATTTTATTTTCTCCAGTTTTATTGAGATAAATTGGCATATAACGTATAAGTTTAAGGTGTACAACGTAATGATTTGATGTACGTATTTATTGGGAAATTATTACCACCATAATTTTAGTGAATACCTATATCACCTCATATAGTTACAATTTTGTTTTGGTGGTGAGAACTTTTAAGGTCCACTCTCTTAGTAACTTTCAAATATACAATTCTGCATTGTTAATTATAGTCACCATGCTGTACGCTACATTCCCACAACTTATAACTGGAAGTTTGTACCCTTTGACCGTCTTCATCCATTTCTTCAGCCTTGGTAACTGCCAGTCTGGTTTCTCTTTCTGTGAATTTTGTATTCTTATATTCCCTACATATAAATGAGATCATTAAGTATTTGTCTTTTTCTGTATTTCACTTAGCATAATGCCTTCAAGGTTCATCCATGTTGTTTCAAAAGGTAGGATTTCCGTCTTTTTTTTTTTTTTTTGCTGAACACACACACACACACACATATATATATATATATATATAATCAATCACACTTTCTTTATCCATTCATCCACTGATGGGCACTTAGATTGTTTCCTGGTCTTGATTATCATAAATAAAGCTACAGTGAACATGGGGACATAGGTATCTCTTCAAAATGGTGATTTCATTTCCTTCAGATATAAATATATACCCGGAGGTGTTTTCCATACTGGCTGTCTCACTGTACATTCCCACCAACAGTGTACAAATATTCCCTTTTCTCTACTTCCTTGCCAGCACTTGTTACCTCTTGTCTTTTTGATGATAGCCATTCCAACGCACGTGTGGTTTGGTTTGCATTTCTGTGGTGATTGGTTATTTTGAGCATCTTTTCCTGTATCTGTTGATCATTTCTTGGCAAAAATGACTTGGCTTAGATCCTTTGCCCATTTTTAAATTGGATTATTTGTTTTTTCCTATTGACTTATATGGGTTTCTCATATATTTTGCATAATAACCCCTTATCAGATATGTGGTTTGCAAATATTTTCTCCCATTTCATGGGTTGCCTTTTCATTTTGTTGACTCTTTTGCTCTGCAAATGCTTTTTACTTTGATATAGTTTCACTGGTGCTTGGGGGTTCCTACCCATAAAATTGTTGCTAAGACCAGTGTCAAGGAGATTTTTCCCAATGTTTTCTTCTAGGAGTTTTATGGTTTCAGGTCTTACTTTTAAGTCTTTAATTCACTTTGTGTTAATTTTTGTGAATGTTCTAAGACGGGTCTAGTTTTATTCTTTTACATGTAAATATCCAGTTTTCCTAGCACCATTTCAACTGGGAGGTGCAGAGAAGAGACAAGAGGTCATTTCATTAGCCCAGCAACACATAATGGAAACCTGAACTGGAGAAGTGGCAGGTCATACTCTGTGGGCCCCTGTTTCTTCATCTACAAAAGAGGAGTTTTAACACTATGTCATAGGATTGTTGTGAGGGTATATTGTGCTGAGAACTCAACACATATTTTTATTTTAAAAATACTAGCAGCAATCCTGGACAGTGATAAAAAACACAGCTCTGTGCTGTGCTGCCAACATTGACTCCCCATTCCCAGAGTTGGTTGAACTTCGACAAGTTTCCTAACCTATTTGTGCCTTGGTTTTTACATCTTCAAAATGGAAATAATAATAGCACTTAATTCATGAGGCTGTTGTAAGACTTATATGACTTAACGCTTGTACAGTGTTCAGACCTGGCATTTAGTAATGTCTTAATAAACATTGGTTTAAAATATATACACACACACAAGAGGTGCCTGCGTGGCTCTGTTGGTCGAGTGACTGACTCTTCTTGATTTTGGCCAGGTCATGATCTTAGGGTTGGGAGTTCGAGTCCTGTCTGGGGCTCCATGCTCAGCATGGAGTTTGCTTGTCCCTCTCCCTTTGCTTCTCCCCCTGCTCATGTGTGCTTTTGTTCTTTCTCTCAAATAAATAAATTAATAAAATCTTTAAAAAAATACAGAGACACATACACAAGTGGAAAGAAAAATTATTGAGGTAAAGTCAATATGACTTTATAATTAAGTGAACGTGTCTGTGGGTGTATGTGTATTTGTTGGCATGGGAGGTAGAGTAAGGTAGGAGATAAAAATCTGAGATAAATTGGTTTGGAGACCTTATGAGCCTACAGGTAATGAGAACTTGACTTAAGATTGGAGCAAATAAGCTAGAATAAATTTGAAAAGTTGGGCCAATATTTATTTCAACTTTTTATCTGGTAAGTTTGAAATGGTGATGGGTATCTATATATTCAGGGTAAGTAAGGAAGTTGGGATTTCAGATGAAGAATTTATAATTTAAAAATTATTAGCATCTAAGAACTAAAAATAATAATAGTTGATTGAAAACTAAGAGCGTTGTGCTGAACATTTAATACATATTATCTCACTTAATCCTCTCAGCATCCTAGGACGTAGGTACTATGATCAGCTACATCTCAGATGGGGAACAGTGAGGCACAGAGCAGATAGGTAACTTGTCCCAGGTCACCTGATTAAGTGGTCAAGCAAGAGTTTGACTCCAGGCAATTTTATTCTGTTGCCTGCACTCTTAATTCTTTTTGGACTGTCTCCACAGCAAAGGCTGAAGCCATGAGATTGGTCAAAAAAAGTGTGGTGAGAAAAAGAATGTCCAATGAGATGTTTTTGACATAACCATCCACACTATTCCTCTTGGGGCTTTCTCATTTGCCAACAGGTTCCGCTCTGCAAAACAAATAGGAAGGGCTCAATAGTTGTTGGATGAGAGAATGTGTAATCGGATGTTAGAGGTTCGGGCTTTGTGGCCATAAAGTAGAGGAAGTTTAATTGGCTCAGGCCGGGGTTCAGCTGCCAGACCTTGTCCTAGCAGCAAGGCGCTCACACCCCCAGTTCGCAAGGAAAATTGGATGCATCAGGATCACCTGGGAAGGTTACTCATCAACAGAATCCCAATTCCCAGTCCTGACCTGCTGTACAGCAAATCAAGGTCAGCCTTGGCGCACAGTGCCTTTAATAAATGCCTGGGAGATTGTGATGGGCAACCAGTTGCTTACCCACTCCTCTGACCCACCAAGATTACTGGGATTGAAATGTGGTATTTTTGTTACACAAAGAGCAGCCATAAAAGAATGATATTGGTTTTCTTGTGAGTTTTAAACCAGCTCTGAAGGTGATTTTAAAAGAGGAATTCCCAGAATGTTTGGAGCAATCACAGGATCGCGGAGGTAATTACACAGCCTCCCCAAGTGACTATTTTGTAGGGAAATGCTCATTTGGATTTGTAGTTTCTGATGTGTTTAATAAATACCACTTTCATTGCTAAAAGAGCCTCACTTCATAAATGTGGTTTTTCTGGATAAAAAGGAAAACAGAGGAGCAGAGCTTTCATCCGACATTACTATGTATTCTCCACTTCATTGTTACTCTTGTGTTTGGAGAGGAATCGGTCAATTGGGTCATTTTCTGAGCTCCACGGACCGTCATCATCCCTGCTTATATCTGAATTGTTCACAGCACTTTGACCTTTACAGAGAACAGCTCTACATTGATGCCAAGTGTTGTTACTATATAGCGGAGCCCTTGTGAAATGGTGGAGGAGGACCCAACGAACACCTGAGCTAGAGGCTGATTTCCATTAGAATTCTATAGAACTTTTCTCAGAATATGATTTGACCTATGGAGAATCTGAATTCAGGCAGTGATTAGCACTGTTATATCTGGGGCTTGCTGAATTTTTATATCTCAGCTTGGTCAGTTTTGGTAGATGGAAAATAGTTTCCTGGCCGGGTACATTAGGCCTTGGTGCAATTAATTCATGGCTATCCACGTTTATATGAAGTTTCACAGATACTGTTGGAAACATCTCCCATGTCTACTTTATCTCACAATAATTACATAGAAAATTAAAATGAATCAATTCCAGTTTAACAGTCTTTTTGCTTAACCAATTTTTTGCTCTGCTTATAGGTCTAATTGCTTTAATTCTAATTTTATTTTTCTATAAGGTAGGGATCATATCCACTTCATTAGGTTGTATTCTAGGGATAACTATAATTAGAAAAGATATCCTTAAAGGGACCCTAAGTATGGAGAAGATACCTTCATTTGAATTTTTCCCGTGGACCATTTCTCTTTGGCCCTTCCTTCATTCCTTTACCACATATTTGTTGAACACTTACTCTGGGCCAGGTGCTGAAGATATCTTCTAGCTGCTGAAGATATCACTGTGGGGAAAAAACATTGCCAGAAAAAGCCCTGCCCTCCTAGAGCACACAGGCAGAGAGAGTGAGACAGATAGTAGACAAAATAAATAAGTAAACTGTGCACTATATTAGAAGGTGTTAAGGGTTGTGGGGAAAACAAAGTGGGAAAGCAGGTGGGGAGGACTGGACTGGGGAGAAGAAGGTGGTGTTTCTGTTTTATTTATTTATTTTTAAAGATTTTATTTATTTATTTATTTATTTATTTATTTATTTATTTATTTGAGAGAGAGCGCCCAGGAGAGCGTGCGAGGGCGTGCGCTGGGGAGGAGCAGAGGGAGAGGGACAAGCAGACTGTCCTTTGACCACGGAGCCCGACATGGGGCTTGATCCCAGGATCCCTGACTCATGACCTGAGCCAAAATCAAGAGTCTGATGCTCAACTGACTGAGCCACCCAGGTGCCCCTTCTGTTTTAAATAAGGTGCTTCGGGGGGAGGGCTCCTCTCTGCAAGGGTGACCCTGAACTAAATCTTGGGGACAGGTGAGGAAAGCCTCTGTTATTTAATGGCATTCCAAGGGACATTAGTCCTAAGAAATGCTGAGTTTAAAAACGGTTTCACTGTTCAATCAGTTGGGAAATAATAATTTCCAGATATTTACAGTGCTTGTTAGCATATTAAATAATTTGAAAAGCCTGCTGGAAAGGAACCTATTTAATTCAAACGTATTTAAAATATTTTCCTTCCTTCCTCCTTCTCTCCCGCCCTCCGGTCCTCCCTCCTCCCCCAGCTTGGCACAGCAGCTGGGCTATAGCTCCGAGCCATCCTTTACATGGGATGTGACCCCGCCGACTGAGCATCGGTGAGGCTTCCAAAGCGGTGCGGTCCAGGAAAGCTGCATCCGTTCTGGAACCCTGGACACAAGTGTGAGACCCGAATCTGCCACTTTGTCCTTGAGCGAGTTGAACTTTTCTTATTTTTGGTTTTATCATCTACAAATTGGGCCTAATAATAATATCAACTGTGCGAGTTTGTAGTGAAGAGTAAATAAAATGAGGGGTTAGAGCACCTTTTAAATGGTGTAGTACTACAAATACAGATGTCTTACGTGCTTTTCTGTTTGCTTTTTTGGTACTTGGGATGAGTTGCTCTACTGTTATTACCTTGTCTAGGGTTCATTTATAAAGAGCTTGCCAAAGGAGGGGTGAAGGGGAAGGAATAAGTATTCTGAGTCTGTGAAAGAGTGAAGAGCTACTCTCCTAGACCAGAATCCCAAACTTGTGTCTTATTAGCCTCAGGCTCTAATTAGACTAATTCACTGGCCAAAGGCCCATTTCTCTACATTAGCCAATGGTTCTCAAACTTTGGTGCACACTGGAATCACTTGAAGCTTTTAAAAAAATACCTTTGCCTGGCTCCAACCCTCAGATATTCTGATTTAATTGCTGTGGGGCGCATATTGCAAATCAAGATTGTTTAAAGCTTCCCAAGTGATTCCACCATGCCCCAAGGTTTGGAGACCACTGGTCTAAGCTAATCCCTGTGATCCTCTTTTTTTAGTAGCCTGGCCAAGAGTAAAGCTTACAAGTTGATCATGGTTGTAAGTCAATGAATTGGATTCCTTTTTCTTCTGGGAAGGTAAACAGGCAAGAAGGAAGAAAGGGAGGGAGGGGAATTTGCTTTTATCAGGCACCTGTTTTGACAGGGCATTTGGCTCTTTTATCCATTATCTCAGTAACTCTGTTACTTAAACATTATGATTCCATTTTAAAGATGCCATAACTGATTGCATAGAGCTTAAGGTCATTTCTCAGGAATTTGAAACAGGACCTTCAGTTTTGTGTTCTGTGTCCTTTCCACCACTCTGTGACAGCCATTCAGCCTTCCTTGGTGTTCCCAGTGCTGTCTCCCACCTCTTCATCTTCCCTTCCTTCGCTCTCTGGCAAAACCTGGTATCCAGGCTTTATGTATCCGTGCCAAACAAAGTCAGAGTTAATACATTTTTTTTTTTTTTGGAGGAAGGAGCAGTTTTACATTTAAATATGACCAGGAAATGACCTACTTCATTGCCGAATAGTAACTGTATACATAAGGTAGCATAATCAGCAGTGCATATCATGCAGAGGGGGGCCCTTCTGAGCAAAGCACCTGTACAGGATAGCTTAGGGCTGTGTGTCAGTAAGGCTGGCCCTGCTTTTCCACCTCCCAGATGATCTAAAGAATTTTCATGCAGTTGGAACAGATGTAGGCAAATGCTCTCCCCAGATAACAGGTTATTCATTTAACATTCATGGAGCACCTACTGTGTGCTAGGCACTAGACGTGAAAAGATAACTAAAACATTTATGACACGAAAGGCATTTACCACTGAGTAGCAAAGGCAGACATACAAACAATAATTACAATAAAATATGGTGACTATAGTCATAGAAGTGTGTTGATGGAGGCGCAGAGGAGGGGTGGTGGGCCCCACTGGGCCGTCACATGGGAGGACAGTGGGAGGCTCATCCTGGAGTAGTTCATCAAGGAGGGGACTTTTCGAAGCATGTGGTTGGGTACCCTCGTTCCACCCCTTTGGTGATCATGGGAACACCCATGCTGGAGGGTTCATCCCCCGAGGTGGGTAGGGCAGTTGTCAAAGAGGAAATGCAAGGTAGAAGCAGTTGAATGACTTTGCCAGGGTCACAAAAACAGTAAGAGGGAGACATTAGACTCCTGCTCAAGTGTTCTGACTCCGAGTTTAGTCTTCTTTCCATGACACCGAGTTTCCTCTGCTGCTTCAGCAGCTGGCAGGGCCACGTAGCTGAGAACGTCGTCGGTAACATGTGGCATCAGGTGACATCTTGATTATTTTTTCCAGTTGAACCTGGTTGCCAAAGGAAAGTCTTTCTCCCTTCTGAACCCAGGCAGTGAATGCACTATCTCAAATGGAAAAGAGAGCCTTGAAATGAAGAGCTCCAGAAAGCCCTAGGTATAAAATAGAATCTGAGATGTATAGTTCTATTCAGAAATTTATGGTCCAAATACAGGTGTCTATAAATATTTAAAATCACCAGCACTCTTTTGCCTTGGGTATTATATAGTTTCATATTTTACAAATTAGACTTTATTCAAATAAATGCAATTTTTATTTCAGATGCTCCTAAATCATTTGCATTCCTCCTCCCTCCCCCCATCTTTATTGCCAGCTGACGCCACTGCCAATTCACTGATAATTCCCAAATACATTTCTCCAGCCACAGATTTCTTCTAAATCTTTCCCCAGGCCAGTGGAATCTAGCTATTTCATAGGACTTTAAACCCAACATATCTCAAACCAAATTCATTATTTTCTTAACATAGGCTTAATTTGTACCTCTTTAACATGCTACCATTAATTTAGTTGTCCAAGCCAGCTCCTTCAGTCTGTTGATCCCAGGTCCCTGCCAAATATCCCTCCAATCCTCCTCCCCACCTCACTGCCACGCTTCTGTTCCAGGCCTTCGTTCTTTCCTCCTCACAGCTGAGTAGACCTTAACTGTATTCCCAGAAACAATGAGTATTTTCTTACACTTCATTCATCTTTCTTAGCACACAGAGAATTGTCCAGCCATCTTAAACAAAACCAGAAACCTCTTCTTATTTTATTTCAATATTCAGATCTTTCTAAAAAGCTGGTACATTGTCCTGAGTCAGTTAAGTAAAATACCTTGATGATAAATTTCTTTGATGATTGAAGCTTTTATTGTGTCTCAAGGCCATCATTCTGAACACTGGTGATTATTATACACTGTCCATGTTGCAGTCAGCATAGCATTCGGCGTAAAGGAATGTATTATTCTTGGGGTGCCTGGGTGGCTCAGTTGGTTAAGCGACTGCCTTCGACTCAGGTCATGATCCCTGGGTCCTGGGGTCGAGCCCTGCGTCAGGCTCCCTGCTCTGCAGGAAGCCTGCTTCTCCTCTGCCTGCTGCTCCCCTCTGCCTGTAAGCTCTCTCGACCACTCTCTCTCTCTCAAATAAATAAATAAAATATTTTTTTTTTAAAGTTTAAGTTCAGTTTTAAAATAAACTGTTCTTACGCCAATGGTTCTTAGCCTTTCTGGAGTCATGAACCCTTCTGAGAATGTGGTAAAAGTTATGGATCTTCTCTTGAGAACAATGTGGACACACACGTATGCACATATGCATTTTGCCTACAACTTTAAGACTCTTACTCCATCCATGGATCCTTAGAGCTTTCATGCAATCTGGCCTGAGGACCCCTGTCCCATATGACATTGTTTTCATTTTTTCATGTCAGAGGCATGGTATAAATTCATTTTCTTATTTATTTATTAATTTCATATTTTATTTATTTGTTCTAGAGAGAGAGTGAGCAAGCAAGTAAGCAGGTGGGGGGCAGAGGGAGAGGGAGAGAATCTTAAACCGACTCTGCACTGAGCATGGAGCCCAAAGCCGGGCTCTGTCTCATGACCCTGAGATCATGACCTGAGCTGAAATCAAGAGTCAGAAGCTTAATGACAGAACCAGCCAGGTGCCCCTAAATTCCTGTTTTAAATAGGTGTTCTGATTACCTGGTCCTAATTAATGTGATTAGCTGTAATATTTGCCCACAATTTGTACCAGGTTTTGAGGATGGACTAGGACAAAGTGATTTCTGCACAATCATCCTGATTCTGCCCTTGGCTAGCTATAAGACTTTGTGAAGTCCTATAACTAGCAAGTAGAAATCAAGTTAGATTCTCAGCCAGGGGACCTTATGTTCTTTTAACTTTGCACAATTTTTTAGAAAAGCAACTCTGGTGTAAAACACGGTCCATCTGCCATGATAATATTTTGTTGTGTGGGAAGAGTGCTTTTGCTTCTGCTATTTCATTTATCCTAACAAAAACCGGTGAGAAGGTCATTGAGTTATAAGTCTTCAGTAAGGATAAATAAGGAAAGGAACACTGAGAAAGGCTTTCTCAGAGTTAGTTGCAAAGAGGAAATATATAGGAGATCCTTTTTTGGTTCTAGCTCCTGGGTCTCTTCACCATAAACCTGTGCTCTTCAACTAACTTCATGATTTAATTCAAGCTAAATATGAGTCTGAGGCATCCAGGCAAAAATGGTTGGATCAGTTCCTATCAAATGAGGTCTGTATAGGAATCTGATTGTGTTAGAAAGAAAGCAAGTCATAGACAAGCATGCATGATAGCCAATAACATTTTAGCTGATATGGTGGGCTATTGGTATAGTCAGCTAATTATTCTATCTCATAGAAAAGAGACCATCTTAGAAAATGTAAGTTTGAACATATTTTTGTATATGGATTTTTTTGAGCTACCCTTAAGTATACTCAGAAATTAGAAATATGATCTTTGTTACCTTTACCTGAGCTCCTTAGCATATTTTTTATCCCCCCCCCCAAAACCAGTCTTTCTAAGGCTGAGCCCTCTTTTTCTTTCTTTCCCACATCCTGTTTCAGACTTGTAGAAGCTTAGAGTTGGACGGACCTTGGAGACTGGTTAAATCTCTTCTTGTGCAAGAGGGAAACTGAGGCCCAGAATTATTAAATAATTTGCCGGAGTGTTACATACAGCTGATCAGTAGCAGATGCAAGATGAGATCACAGGTCTCACAGTTACTGGTCTTCACTTATTTTCCTATCTTTCTTTCTTTCTTTTTTTTTTTTTTAAAGGAACCACTTTTTTAAAAAGGATTTTATTTATTTATTTGACAGAGAGAGACAGCCAGCGAGAGAGGGAACACCAGCAGGGGGAGTGGGAGAGGAAGAAGCAGGCTCCCAGCGGAGGAGCCTGATGCGGGGCTCGATCCCAGAACGCCAGGATCACGCCCTGAGCCGAAGGCAGACGCTTAACGACTGAGCCACCCAGGTGCCCCTTATTTTCCTATCTTTCCAAACAGAAAAATTAATGTGACACTCGGAAAATTCAAAATATGGCAGAAAAAGGCTCATAACCGCTAAAAAGCTACAGTGATTAAGCTTTGTCCACCACCGCTCACACTCATGGCATTCTACCTCATCTTAATATGCTTCTCCAATTAAATAATTCCACCTCTGAGCTTAATTAGTTGTTTTCTAAGGAGTATCTAAAATAGGGAGAAACAAGCTTGAAATTTTCTCAGTTAAAAGGATTAAACTTTTGCTACATAAAACTTGCAGTTTCTGTCAGATTGAAAAGTGGCATCCCTGCTCTCCAAAGGGCAGTTTTGTGTCCATCAGTACATCAGAAGCGAGTTAAGGACAGCTGGTGTTGTACTTAGGCAAACCGAAGAGGCAGAGAAAAATGCATAATGCTGTCAGAAAGGAATTGAGAGAGGAAGAAAAGATGAAAAATAAACCCCAGAATCAGAGAACAGTGATGTCACACGTAGAAGTGAACAGTGTGGAACAGAGAATGATCAATACACCCAATAATAGTAAATAATGGCTTTGTGGGCAAAGTCAGACTTGAACTTGGCCTTGACCAATAGATAGAATTTGAACAGCAAAGAGGCAGAAGGGGGCATTGAATGCTTGGGCAGTGACCTTGGGGTTAACAAAGGGTGAAGTGGGCAGTGGGTGAGCAGCCTGACTGTGAGGAGGTAGAAATGAAGTTGAATCAGTAGGTAAGCGGAGAGCTTGATAGTGAGGGCTCAAGGCACTTGGCTTTGAATCCCAGCTGTGTAACTCTGGGCAAATTACTTAACTTCTCGGTGCCTCAGTTTCCTTGGGTAGAATGGGAATACCAATAATCCTTCTCTCCTGTTCTTCTTGAGAAGATTTAATTAGATTTACAAGTTCTAAACACAAGCAAAGTTTAAGACAACAACTTCCATTCATCCCATCCATCTTAGTGAGCATTTTTTTTTTTTTTTTTTTGCCTTTTGGTTTGGTTGGAAAGTTAAACCAAACACGCTACAACAATACTAACTATCATATTTAGGGTGAAGCCAGAAAATAAAGACTCAAATGTCGTCTGAGGAGTTTGGACTTGAATAAACAACAAGAGCAGTTCTTAGCCAGAGGTGGATTTACAGAATCCGGGTTTAGGAAGGATCTGTTCAAACTCCAGAGAACTGGAGTATTCTGCCTCGACCCTTAGCCCGTTGCTCAAACACCTCACCCCTTGGCTGCCTGCAGTGACATGTGGCTTGGTGGCAAACAGCATGGAAGGCATTTGTCCGGAAATAAAAATGGATTTCAAGGAATTAAAGTTAGTCAAATTTTTATGGTTTTCTTTCTTTCTTTCTTTCTTTCTTTCTTTCTTTCTTTCTTTCTTTCTTTCTTTCTTTCTTTCTTTCTGCAGTGACTCTTTAAAGGTCTGGTTCTAAGGCCGATAAGTAATAAAGCTGGAGGAGCAGGTTGGTAAATTGAATATTAACAAGCCTCTCTTGGACGATTACTAAAATGCTAGCGATAACATCAATAGACGGTACCTACTCGAGTTCTGAATAGGCCCTTGCCTTCTTTAGAATCATCTTTGACACTGATGACCTCTAAGCACTGGACAAGACTGCACCAGTTGATCTGTCTGGCATTCTAAGGAGACTGATACGCAGAGCCAGAGAGTTGTGTCCAAATGTTAAGGGTGACGAGGCACCGTTCAAGTTTTGGGATCTATTCGTCAATAGTTCTCAGACACTCTCAGGGCTACTTTAGGGAGGCTCTTTTCCAATTCTGATCATCTGGTCTTTGCATAATTGCAATATCCTCCCTGTGGAATTTGCTAGTGATTCTTGGTGTATGTCTCTAAAGGAAAAAGACCTAATAATTTACTTGCTATTTTCATTCAATCTAGCCAACCTCTCAAATAGGTAAACTAGTCTTAAACCTACAGCAGCCGCAGATGATCTTGGATGAGAGAAAAAGTTTTTCTCCTAATCAGCTTTGCTTTTCAGACGTGACACTCTCCTCCACACTTTATTTTTTGCAACCCTGGCTCGTGCTGTCATCTTTTAGGGGTTTTTTGGAATCTGTGGGAATAGTGACTTTGCCAATCCATGATGGTGACCAAGGTCAACAACAACAAAAAACCGTGTGGAAAAAAATTCCTAAACCCATTCTTCTGCTCCAGATGGGGAATTAGCGATAAAGAAGGGCAAAATATTTGCCAAACCTGGCACTTATATTTATTTTTCAGTAATGTGCATATGGTGATTAATATGCCCAATATTATGATTAATAGAAGCTGCAGGAAACACACCGATGTACAAATAATAGCAACTAAATATTATAAAGAGACGTGAACTCTGCTTTACCTGTTACGTGGTCACACCGTCTAAAATACATTCTCATGTTTGCAGAAATAAATACCAAGAGTTATGGTTGAGACCTTTCGTACTGATTCTAGAGAATGTTAATTATAAAAATGACAAATGCAGTGACTAGCCAGCAATAATATCTTTGTATGAAGAAAAAGTTTTCCTGCTGTTGTAGAGGAATTCAGATAAAAAGCTAGTTATCCTTTCTGCCCTTTCAAACTCCCCTGGTGGGCCAGGTGCCAGGAGCCCCCCAAATTTCCTGATGTGTGGGTAGAGCCCCTCACATGGGGGGGGGGGCTTGGGCTTTCATTTCTCTCTCTCTTTCTCTCTCTCTCGCTTTTTCTTCCCTGCCCCCTTCCCATTTTTAAAAGGCTTTAAAGAACATCTCTGGGAGACAAAAATAGCTCCAGTTGTGAGAGGCCTACACACTGAGAAGGCATCTGAGATGCAAGTCAGCAAGTGCGAGCCGCGAACATGAGTGTCTGGCCCGGGGTGGATGCTCCTCGCTGTCTTGGTGCCGATTCTCTGCCTGGGCCCGGTGGGTAGAAGGGAAAATGGTTTTTCAGGGGTGGGAGGTGGGTCGGGGTAGGTTTGGGGTCTGCTAACGGAAGGAATCGCCACCCCAGCATTGGGGCTGAGGGGCCGTTCCTTCCCCTCCCCCCACGTTTTTAAAATTTATTTTGCCCAGGCGGGGATTGGCGACGGTCAAAAGGGAGCAGTTGGCACTGAATGTCACCCTGAAGGTAAAATGAAAGACAAAAGATGAACGCATGCTTGCTTTCCCTTTGCAGCGGCTGCTGCGGCGGCAGGAGCAGCAGGATTTAAAGGGGAAAAAAACCCCACACGCACAGACACACATATATACACACCCAGAGGCGTCAATTATGCAAACGCAATAATGCAATCAAATCATGACAGTGCCGGGAATTTTTTTTTTTAAACACAGATATTTATTTTTAAAAAGAGAGAGAGAGAAACGCATGCAAACAGAAACGTGCACATACCACGTAACCACCCGAGGAGAACCTGGCAGCCTCTCTCTTCTTCTGCCAAGTTATCATTGAGAAAACAGACAGGCATCATGACGTCCTGGGTCACAGGGAGTGCGGACCGACGCTACCAAGAGAAAAGGGAGGCGCCTCGGCGCTCCGGCTAGCCGCGGGCGCCCCTCTGCCCCTCGCAGCCCGGCTCGGTGAGTGCACAGCTCCTCGGGACGCGGACCCCGGGGAGCCCAGTTAAAGGAGGCGTGTGTAAGATGTGCAATGTTCCTGCATGGGGGTTTTGTAGACTTTCATAGCCAAAGAAACCGGCTTCGGCTTCTTTAAAATCCCCGACGACTCACCTGATTAACCTGCTGCAGTTCTGACCCTGCCAAGGTAACTGGTCCAAATCCTTATCATCAACATCTGGAGACAGACATTTGCATCTGGGGCATTCTTGATTTGCAGTCCTGGTTGAAATCTCTATTGCTACCCCCTTCCCCCTTCACTTGTTTAGAGTCTCTTGGAAAAAAAAAAAAAAAAAAACCACCCCTCCCTCAATAACACAACCATAAGTACCGTCCACCTCTTGTAGACTTGCCTTACCATGACTGCAAAACTGTCAGCGTGTGTGCTGGAGACACAGAGAAATTCTAATTTCAATGAGATTTGTTCTTTAAACACCTCTCCCATCCCCCTCCTTGGATAGACTTCAGTGCTTGGTAAAGTGGCAAAGAGTGAGGGCAGAGTTAGGGCACTGGACCGGGAGGGGTTGGGGTGAGTCCTCGGGGTCTTCTGGGGCGATGGGCTGTGGGGAAGGGGTCGTTGGGGGAGAGGGCGGTGTCAGGAGTTGAGGACTGCTGTCGTGGGCTGGAAAATCCTGTGGTGATTGCTGCTGCCGTAGTCTTAGGTGTCTCCTCCTGTCCTCTACGCCTCATTCCCTCCTGGCTCCCCAACCCGTTCACCTTCCAGAGGGAGGGAGTCTCTGAAGTTGCACGGAGGTCACCCGACCGTCATTTAAGTATTTCAAACCACCTACCCCCTTCTGCCCCTCAAGTATGTCAGAAGCGGCTGCAGGATAGAGCCCCCCCTTTCCATGTTTGGTGACGGGAGATTCTCAGAGAGAGAAAGACACAGAGGGCAAATACCCCCTCCTCCCCTTCTCTTCCCTTCCGGCAACCTTTTCCTAGCTGCACTCCCTCCCCCTTTCAGAATCTTAATGAGCAATTCTGGAAGAGTCCGGAAGGGCCTGGAGAAACCCCCGCTTGCCTCAGTGCTGTGGAATGATTATGTATGTGTTTATTTATTGTGCTTGCTTTGGTTATGTTGTGAATTGCCACATGGGTCTGTCTGAGCTAGGGAGGCACATTTGCTGTGTTTGTGTTGTAGTCCCAGAGCCACTGGCCGTGGGATAAGACCCAGACACACACAGAAAGCAAATGATTTTGCTAACGTAAACCGGAGGGCAATGTTGAAAATAGCACCTTCTCTCTCTCTCTCTCTCTCTCTCTCTCTCTTTAAAAAAAAAAAGAAAAAAAAAGAAAAAAGAAAAATGCCCAGCATGTGAGTTAAGAGAAGCTGTTAGGTCCACATATGACCTCCTACTACTTTCAAAACACTACTGCTTAATACTTTAAGTCAGGATCAAGAGACCTGCGGATGTTTTGAAGTGTTTCAGAGCAGCTGAATGACTTGGTCTAGTTTTGTAGAGAAACTCTCCTTTGTTTCTCACGCTGCCCAAAGACCAAATAGGGGAGTGTGTTTGGAAAATGCCCAAATTCAGAAGCAGCAGGCGAAAGAAAAAAGGAAGAAATGTCCTCAAGGGGAATCAGGGAGTGGGATTGGGGAAGAGAGTCAGGGTGCTTTTTGTTTTGTTTTGTTTTGTTTTTTTCCTGTCCAGTAGATTTGATGTTATCAGAATGAGGTAGCCAACCTAAGAAACAGTCCTATCATTGTGGGAAAGAGAGGGAAATTTAAACAGTTCTCAAATCTGAGTTGAGGAATAGCCGGCAGAAATAAGGTGCCTGAAAACGTTGATGGAGATCAAGTGACAGTGATGGGGCTTTTTTCCCCTTCAAGTAGGAAAAGAGCCAAGTATGTCATGAAACAGGCCCAGATGACCTTTCAGACCTGTGTTTGCGTGTTATGCATGACTGTTGTTTTTACTCAAACTATTCTCGTAACTCTTCAAACTCACATGACGGAGAGGTATGTGTACTGAGAATGGTGTCAGGTGGCATAGAAGACTGTCCGTTGACTGGGGAGGTGAATGCAGATGAAAGATGATTTATTTTCTTTAATAAATCAAAATAGCATTTAAATCTTTGTGCACAGTGTGACCGAAATCTGCTGGTTGTCTTGAACAAGAATTGCGACGGGAGCAAAGATGCTTTCTGATAGGTGGTGCTTTAACAAAATAGAGCAGATCAATCGATTAGGTTTCCATGTGTGCCACTCAATTTATTCTGTACAATTTTTCCAGAAATTAAAAGGTTACCGAGAGAGTACCAAGCTCCCATCTCCAACTGAGCACCACTTATTACTCCAACAGTATTTCAATATTAAGTGATCTTCAAGATATTTCATCTTTCATTTTGAGTTCTGAATTTGAATCAGCATGAGAGTGGCAGGGCAGCAAGATAAGGTATAACTAACTAGGCGGACAGCTGAGGGACGGGAAAAGTGTCGCTGAGAATTTCTGGGGCTGTTCTCAGTCACCTTGTTTACAGAGACCTTTTGGTTGCAGCTAGAATTTTAGCAAGAGCCTGCCAGTGATAATGGGCTTATGTTTGAAATTGATCCTAAGTGTCTTTTTTTTCTCCTTCACAGACATGCTCTGCACACCTTAGCCAAAAATTCAAGCCAAAACTTTGCTGATGCCCCATGACATTGTCTAATATAGACAAATCCCTGGATTAGTGTGTCGCAGGAAAGGGGGTTATTTATGGGGTTCTCCTTTGGTTTACAGATGTGTCAATACAAGTAGCTATAGTCCTGTTTCTTTCTTAAAATGTCTTGCATGCTTGACTGCCTTAAATGCAAAACAAATCATCTTCGAGGAAGTTAAAGTATGCCTTACAGATTGACCTATAAAATTAATTTCAATTAGACATTGAAGAGCTCATTATCCTGCTGAGGTGAATTTATGATACCACGTAAGAATTTTGTATTTGTTTCAAAATTGTTGGAAAACTGCGGGAACAAAAGATTTTGAGGGAAATGCCAAAAGCCACATTAATGAAGAAAAACAGTGTTGAGATACTTTTGAATAATAGATAGGATATGTAATGGTCAACCACAAGATAAAATTTTTACACAGTATTTTTATGGCTTTAAATTGGCTGCATTGTAAACTAAGCTTACTACTCTATTAAGTCATTATACTTTTCAATTATTTAACATTTCTGGCCAACCTATCTTCTGTGGTTTTTTTCTGTACACATCAGAAATGATATGTACAGTAGTAATCACTAGTTGTTAGTGTGGGGATTTTGCTGTGGAGCAAGGTTTAATTTTAACTCCTTGGGGCAAATGTTACAAAGAATGCACCAAGGAGAAAGAATGGGTTGGAAACAGACAGAGCCCTATGAGAATGGAGATGACTACAGCATCGAGATGTACCTAATACAATTTGAGTTATTCTCACTAAGAAAACTTGACAGTATCTGCCTTCTAGGTACTGTGCATTTGGAAATACTGTATCTCCATTTAAATGCAGATCTTCTGTTTTCTCCAGGGAGCAGTTGGTGAATCTTTCAATTGAACCACTGGTATGAGAAAACCAACTGAAAATTTCTCCATGAACAATAGCATCTGTCGTTTTGAAGTAATAATTACTTTTATAATATTGTGATTTTTAAAAAATTCCTTCAAAATACTAAAATCATTTATAAAGTAAAAAAAAAAAAAAAAATCACGTACTCGGCCCTGGTGCAAACAAAGAAATTTTGTCTTGTCACTTTGTTGTTGGTTTTTTAAAGCTGTGAGGTAATTCAGCTTTGCGGTTCGGTTTTAAGGTTAACATTGCCATGCCAGTAGAGTAAGTGGGCCTTGGGTATCAGCGCAGGAATTATGAATAAGTCCTATGTGCTCGTCATGTTGTCATGCTGGCGGGTGGGGGTGAGGTGCTGTAAGAGAGCTTAAGGACCTTTCTCTGGAATGATCTTCTTTCGTTTTGAGCCTCATTTATAATAGTACCTTGTGTTAGAATCAGTGATGGTGGCCAGAAAGGAGGGCCACGGCCTGTGGGGCTTTCTTTTAAGAGATGATTGCAGAAAGTAATACAGGCCTTTGACATAGAATGTAAACACAGAGTCTAATGGTCTTGGATTCAGGTGACTGGAGAAATCTTTGCACATCTTGAAATACCAATACCCGAAGTAGGCGGTGCGATAATAAGTCTGTGTGGGTCTTGACCACATAGCTAGGGTAGTTTCTTTTTCTTGGAGAGTAAGTACCATTCATTTACTTAATCCTGATGATTTCCAGTGGTGAAAGGCCCCCACCTCCTTAGCTTACCTCCTCCTTTGCATTGGGTATAAAGCCCACCTCCCATACTCCCTCCAAATGGTACACCCTATACAGATATTTAACAGTGCATTTATACCATTATGCACGATATAATACCTGTAGTTGTGCAGAAGGATCATAGATAGTTTTAAGATCAGGCCTTTGTTTATATTTCTTTTATGACGGATACTTTGTTCATTTAGACAAGGGAAGGATCATAGTTACCGTAAAAGAAGGTTGAATGTCTTTGGAATCTCTGATAAAATGCAAGACACTGGAGATTCAAAGATATTTTATTTACTTAGGGACACTTATGGCTGTTTCAGATGGCCCACCTGCTAAAATAATAACCTGGTTAGGACTCTAGGAAGGGTGCTAATTAATGAATGTGCTTATTTTACTTCCCTTATACAAACACATTATTTGAACTTGGCAAATATTCATCCCTGGCATCGTCATTTTGTACTGTTTTGAAGATTCAAATTCAAGATGTTAACCTTCTGTGAAGCATAGCGAAACTTTTGTATTATTCTGATAGATACTTATGCAGTAGAATAAACAGTGTTTCCACATATCTGTGTTACCAGAGTGGCCCATTTAAATTCAATCTTGCTCTAAGATATATTAGGTTAATAAGGCTGATTTTATGACCAATATAATTTATATTCACAAATACCTGTTTTTATTAGCACAATTATAGATTGTGAAGCAAACTTCCATATATGTTAAATACTAAGAATAAGAATAAGTAACATTGTATACTGAGTTACAGTATATAACCACACATTATCCATAAGCTGCTCTTTGGAAGAATATTTATGGCACTTTCTTACTCAAGAAGGCAATCAGTTTTTACAATATAAACATTATAAGAAAATAGATTCTTTTATGAGAGTTTCTTCCCTACTTCCATCCTTTCCTTCCTCTTTTCCTCCTTCTCTCCCTTCCTTTTCTCTTCTTTCCTCTCTTAATGGGGGAAAAGAAATCTAAAGACATTTTTTTGGGGGGGGGTGGGGGCATGCATAATTGCTTATCACACATTTTTATTAAAAAAAGGAGCTTTGACAAGCAACCCAACGTGATTTTTGGAATATATCTTCTGTCTACCAGTGTTCTTGAGGAAAATGTAAGGTTGCAGAAATCATTTCATGCCCTGTATGTTTTCAAACATAAATCAGGAGAATTGTTAGCGAGTTATAGCTCTTCTTAGAGACTGTGGCTAGAGTGCTGTAGTAAACACAGGCTATATATTTTTCCAAGTTATTATGTGTGGAGAGAAATCCAAAGTTGGCTATTTAGATGAACAGTTTAATTCAGTTATTAGAAATTCATTTTCTATTTAGTATGAACATTTATTTTCCAAAGGTTGCAGAAATGGGACATAATACCTGATGATCCTTTGGATCAATCACCTTCAGAGTTAGAAATTTGCTCTTTTTAGCTAATGTGTCTATGACTGAACATCGATCTTCAGCTAAGGATCAGTCGAAATGGCCGTAAGCATAGTTTATAGTATGATCTGGTTGTCTTCTTTATCCGAGACCAGTGAACCTTTGTTTCTTCATTTCTAAATAAAGGCGTTTGACTTGACAGTCTCCAACTTACTTCACCTCTGTGATTTTGCATTAAATGATTGATTAGTAATGAATCAACCAATTAATTGTACTCCTATTTATTTATGTTCTATAAACTAATTGTTTACTGAAGTCTGGCCTTTGCCATGACCAGAAATATTAGTAGGTAAGAAATGAGCTCAGGTTTAGTGGTTTGAAATGAAAGCCTCATGAAACTTAGGCATTCCGATTTACATGAAAACTTTTCATTTGTAGATTAATTATTAGCTATTCAAAACACACTTTTTTTCACTACATAAAACAATCTTAGATACTGACTCCTTTCACTAGGCTAGACTGTAAGAGCCTATGTTAACTTATTGGAGTGAAGTAATGTATATCAGTGATGGAAAAATATGAAAAAGAGTTCTATTATGATACAAGTGATAAACATAACATAAAGGCAATAAAACTGAATGATAGTTTATCATTTATCTAGACTCTGGAGGGTTGATGTTTAAGAGAAATGCACATATAACGGGGAGTTAAAAAGATAGATGGAAACTATTGCAGAGTATGTGAAAGGGATTTTTAGAAACTTTCAGGATTTTTAGAGGCTGGTTGCAAGGTATATGGCTTTTCTTTCCCTCAGAATAGTGTAACATTACACTACTTCTAAGTTTATCACCTGTGATAAGATTTGTTTTTTGACACCCAAATGCACTGAAAAGCAGGAGAGTGAAGAAAAATGGAGAGAAAAATTATTCTCTGAAGTAATTGGCCCAGATGTGAGAGACGGGAAGACGGAAGGCATGTGAAGGTAGAGAAGAGAGGCGATGCGTGTGCGTGTGTGTGTGTGTGTGTGTGTGTGTAAGACAGCCTGGTCTGCGTTTAATTGATGGTTGGACGAGAAATAAAAAGGAAAAAGGGGGAAACTAATGTGTGCACGTTCTTCCTGAAGGGAAATACGGTGTGTTACAGTTTGTTGATTATATGGAAAAGCTTACAAATTAGAGTGAGAGCATCCATTTTAATGTTTTTGCTGGGTCACTTATGGCCTCTATGATCTTGTGACATTATTACATTCTCTACTTTGTCTTATCTGGAAAAATGTAAATAATAGAAGCATCTACTTCCAAGTTGGCTTTGAGAGTTGAGTGAGGCTCATGGGTATAAAGCGCTTGAGAGCTATAGTTTTATGTGGTGAGGAAAAGTCATTGGGTCAGCCCGGGTTTGACGGAGTCCCAGGTCAATCTGTTTGCCTCCAGAGTTGTCTTTGGTAGGCATATTTCTTGCTTGCTGTGGTCCAAGAACCGGATGTACTTTATGTATTACTTTATTTAGGGAGGAAGCGGGAAATAGCCTGCACTGGCCAGTTGAATATAGCAAGCCTGATAATCCTAACTTACACAGTGTCAGTACCTAAGGAGAATATTTACTTTCCCTGGCAGATAGCTAAAGCTTGTCTAAAAAAATGAATGAATAAACAAAAAATAAAAAAATGAATGATTTTGGAAACAAAAACAGTGTCTTCAGAAATGGTTTTCCTTGTCTCAAACACTGCCTGTCATTTGTACTTTTGCCATGACATTGATACTAATCTAAATTTCCTGGATTTTTGTTAACGCTGAAGGAATCATTGTTTGGCAGTAAGTGCTTATAAATAATGATACAAATTCCATTAAAAAAAGATTTTCAGGATGCAACAGAACTAATTAATGTAATACATGAGTTGAACTCCCAGCTCTAGATACTATACAGATCTCTTTCAAGAATATTTTTATTTTTATGTATGACTCACTGATAAATGGCTGGCCAGTTCCTCCATCAGAAGTGGTCTACGTTTTAACGCACAACATGAAGGAGTAGATCAACAATGATTCAATAAATTTGGGTTGTTTTATAGACAGTATACTAAAAAAAAAATAGCAGATACAGAAATCTGCTGGGATTTTACCTGAGCCCGGCCCGATGCTCTGCTCTGATTCACAAGATAATGATCAACAGAATTCTACAGTCTGTGATCTGTTAACCTAGAAACTGAAGTGAACCTAGAAATCAGGATGTTGTGGGATCAAGTCTGAATTTAAAAGTAAATATTTAATGGCTCTTATCAAAATTCATTAGTCCCTCAATGTAGAGAATATATGCTGAAGAGGAAACAAAGAAAACAATCTTTGGGAAGTTTAATCTTGTGTCAGTGTTAAAAAACTTTGACAAGTATATAATTATTTGGAAATAGTTGAAGACGCAGATAGCATGAGTACCAGAAGGCCACAAATTGCCTCCAAATCCTTATTTGATGGGGAGTTCTGTTTTTCTGTGACATTGACTATAGATTGTAAAATGGACTCAGCTTGAGTTTCTTTTAAATATAGGAAAATTTTAAATGCATATTACGCTCAAGTATCATGCTAGATATGTCAGAGAATACAAAGTAATTTTAAGATATAGTCACGCTAAGTGGATCTTTAGGGAAGTACAATATATATACATGAAATAGTATAATAAAGATAACAGTATAGTATAGAATTATGCAAAAAAATGAATTCTTTGTGACAAATTCGTGTATATATACACTCTGAAAAGTATGCAACAGAATGGGAGCTTGGGTTGGCATTCAGGCTGTCCTTTACTTGCTTCTTGAAGCTGTGGTTTTCCCGTTTGCAAATTGGGTACACTTTTATCTGTCTTAGAAGACTCTGAGGAGGCTCAAATGAGAAGAGTATTTAAAAGTGTTTTTCTGGTTTATGATAGAGATGATACAAACTACGGGAAGGATGGAAGAAAGAGAGAGCAGACTGCACTTGAGCGTGGGGCCGCCGTGTCTCAGTTGACTTTGTACCCCCCCATGTCTGGCACTGTGCCTTGTCTCCCAGAGGAGGCTCAGGAAATGTGTGTAAATGCTTGCATGCCACACACTGTGGCAAGCCCTTGACATATGTTATCTTTTACATCTTCACAGTAATCTCGTGCGGTAGATACATTGTCACCATTTCATAGACGAGGAAACAGACGTTCAGAGATTTTAAGCAGTTCCCACCCTCATGCAAGTAAGAAGTAGTAGGGTCAGGATGAGAAGCTAAATCCACCTGGCACCAGGGCCCAGATTCTTTTCAGTACATTACGTGGGCTCTCAAATGTAAAGGAATTACAATTTTTGAACAATAGTGTGGCCAAAATGAAAAGCCAAGGCCTTGGATAATATCATACCCGTTGCCCAGGCAGCTCCTGGGCTGGCTTTCAGATAAGTAGGAGAACACTTCCCTGTGCTGTCTGACACATTTACCATGGCCTTTTGTTAAACTGTCAGTTCTGATTTCTGCCCTTTGAAGTAAAATGCACAATAGTGAGAAAATTCCATATAATATACCATAACCTAGACTTGTCTTAGGGACAGAAGGGAGAAGAAGGGCAGCGAGGAACACAGCTAACAAAGTGGTTAACCAGGGACTTGGATTAAGTTTGTTACAGTAACCAGTAAGTCAGTCAGTCTCTCTCTCTCTCCCTCTCTTTTGTTCTCACTCTGTCTCTTACACTCTCTTGCTTTCCCTTTTAGAGTCAGCAAAGGCTAGCGTTTCCATTCTCTCCCATATTAAGGGTGGTGAAGAAGGTAGTTCCACTACCAAAGAGCATATTCCCTGTTCTTGTTGCTTGCTTCCTGTCAGTCTCCTCACGGCCTCATGATACCAGTGGCTTCTCCTGAGTGAAGTTTTGCGGTCATGCCCAGTTTGTAATGAACAATAATAAAATGGCCTCCGACAAAACAATAATTTTAAAGCTCCAGACTCTGGGTTGGGGAACAGAACACAGAATGAGTTACCACACCACCCTCTCTATTTTTTCCCCTCCGTTTATTTCATTAGTAACACACTGTGGATTTGAAGGTTTATATAAGAAACAGAAGGGAAAAAAATTTAAAAATTGGGATGCATTAAAAAAAAAAATTCTGTGACAATACAGCCTGTGGTAGGTAGGGAGAGCAGAGACAGAGACCATATTTAAGATAAGTCCAGAGAATACCTTACACTGTTGCCGGAGTCCAGTTGGTAACAGTGTTTGGTTTCCCAGGAACTGCACTAACATGCCCGAGATGAAACCCAGTGGGGGGACACACTTTCCACAGTCCTCCCTGACCTGTGGTAAGTCGGCTGGGTTGAATTGTGTGAAGTTGTCAAAGGTTGCTCTGCTCTCCAGCACTTGGCACCAGCTCCGCTGAAATGTGATGCCATTGGTTTTCAGTAAAGGTTCCTTTCTGCAGGGCTGCAAACACAGATCAGCTGCTACTGTGTATACACAACCAGGGAGCAAATCAACCAGCACAGTTAAAGCAGCCTTTTTAACCCTGAGACTTTCCAAGATCTCTTCTTCGCGCAGGAAGTTTCCTTCTCTGTTGTCAGATTTAGCACTGTGCTCTTGTCATCAGATCCGAGCTAGGCTCCCTGCTGCACAGTAGAGAGGCTTCCTTAAGACATTTGTCCTTGAAACTGCACCAAACTCTTGGAAGAACCCAGAACGTGTAAGTATGTATGATTTAGGCAGCAATAGCACAGGGCAAAGCTGCAATCAACCATTATACAATATCCGATTAGCAGTGCAGGAGGGATTTTTCCGACGTTATGTTACATTCATTTTCAATTCGTTCTGAGGAAACAAATCAATTCTAGCTTCTGATACAGTGACTTTGCAGTAGATGGGGTTGTAATATGTTAGCTTTAACTATTTGCTGTTCTCATTTAGCATTCAGATGTGACTTGTGGGACAATTATTGTGGGCATTAAACTATAAAACTTCTAAATTATTATTAGCAATTATAATTGTTGGTCATGTCCATCTTGAGAAACAAGTTTGCTTTGGGGACTGTTTTTAAAGAATTAACCACATAAATTCACAGACAATAGAATGAATTTGTACCGTTCTTGCTCTCAATAAAACATATTAGTTTGCAGTTTTAATTTACTCGTAAAGAGCATTCCACAGAGGTTTTGTCTTAATTGAATCCTACCCAGTGCTGTCTGTTTGGTGTTTTACTGTCTTGTACGTATGTGTTTAAGTTACTTTGCGGGGATTGCAGTCTGGTTAAATCTGTATTTAGGCACTCTGTAGATCCTGAGAACATTCGCATAGAATAAAGGCTCACAGAATTTTGAGGGGTGCTGGATTTGTTTTAAAGGGTGGTCGTATTACCCTTGAAAGGTTTTTAGATGCACCACATGAATGGCTGTCAGATGTGGACCACAGACTGAATACTCTGAGACTCTAAGTCAGATCTCAGCTTGTCCACTTTTGTAACTCCAACCAATAAAAGCCCGTGCCCCCTTGCTATCAATTTTTAATATGCGCCAATACTTATGTTTATAAGATTAATTTCTCTCAGATTAGTCTGATTGATAGCTGGATTGTGGTTTCTTAAGAGCTTGCTCCCTGAAACCCACAGCAGAGCTGCATGCCATTTAACTAGTGAATGTAAAAACGGGTAACCATGGATTCAGCCACCACTAACTGCCAGTGCAATGACTTGTTGTAAACAATACAAATGAGCCAGGAGAGCAGAGGCAACCAGACATGAAATGATTTTAATAGAAATTACGGTAAAAGGTCATGTGATGTGGTATCTGCTTCTGTTCAGTTTTAAAGGGAAAGTCTTTCTTTTCTCCCCACCGCCCCCCACCCCCACACACCTCTTTCCAGTCAACCCAAGTAGATGTCTTCACAAACTTGCCACGTCCCACTCTCTGCTTCCATGGAGAAGGGCGGCCGGTGTAATCCTGTGCACAGTGTGGTGACTTACGGATTTTCACCGGTAAGTACCTTCATTTTAGAAACAAAAAGGACATCTGTGTATTTCAGGGCTTCCTTCGTGGAAGGTCATACTGATTGTGGACTAGAAGTCCTCAGGCTTTGACTGAAGAGGAATAGGTCACTTTGTTCCTTAGCTTTACTGTGATACCGTTATCTTTTCTCTCCCTTCCTAAGTCTCTGGATTATTTTGTAACCTCGATCTCTCTGAAAACTGTTATTTGCTCTAGAAGCAACTTCTGCAGTATGGTAATGAGCACACGCAGATACTGGGAGCAGCGCTGTGCCCAACTTCAGGGTTCTCACCCAGGCACACCTTGGCTGAGGTCTACAAGGACCGAGTTTTACAGTTCCATTTGCATTTCTCTGGTAGAGATGGGTTCTGTATGTGAAAATTATTATGTTCATAAATTTGCCTCCAACCAAGAAATATTAGCAACTTGTACCCGTGTGAAGTGTTAACCTTATGGTCGGTTTGGCGTACTGATATCAGCTATGCTTATTAAAAAGGAAATGAGAGAAAAAACTCTAGCTGTAAAAGTTGGGGGAGGAAGGGGGCCCTTAGAAGCCAGATTCAGAGGGCGGACCTAGTGGGTCCCTGGTGTGCAGGAACGAAGGGGCTCAGTCACCGTGTCGGAGACCCATGGACACCCACAGGCACTTGAAGCGAACGACTGTCGCTAGGTGTGTTGTGTCTCAAGGTGAAACAGACCTGAACTGGTCTCTTGAGCCACACCTCCTGCCACATGCAGATGGTATATATAATCGCATCATCTCGGAACAAAAGATAATGCTGTGTTTATACTTTACCTCCTTTTAACACACAGATGCTTCTGAATAGATGTGTAATTGTATGTGTATAGATGTCATAGGGAGTAATGGAATTTCAGGTGTTGATTTTTCTGTTACTGCCTCCCCTTCCACGGACCTAATCAGCACGTGAGAAAGCATTGGCTTATAATTTAGAATCTCAGTAGGAAGTAAGAACATCAGCCCTCTATATACCCTAAAGAGTTTTATCTAGTCAACTGGGGGTTTCTTTAAACCTGCAAGTGTTAATGTAGTGTTTATATTTAAGCTTTTTAAAAAATCAAGCTTTTTAAGATGTTGGAGTGCCTCACTACATGCTTAGACTGAAACATGCTTCAGAATGTCATGGTTAGCTGTGACCTCATGGCTTACTGTTCTAACACCAGCTTTGCTTATGAAAAATAAATGAAAGAGAAGACTCTAGTAGTTCATGCTGAGGGAAAAGAGAGCAATTTCAAAGCAGATGTGGAGACTCCAAAGTAGGGTTTTGGGTAAATTATGATTAAAACTGCGTTGTTTTTACTTTCCCTGGCCTTGATTCTCCAAGTTGAAGGATAGGAATAAAGGGTCAGCTGCAGGGTAGTTAGGAGCAAAATCTTTGGAGTCAGGCATAGGTTGCAGTCTTTTCTCTGGAGCCCACTATGCTTACGATTTGGGGCAAAGTTTCTTCATGTCTTTGAGCTTCCACCTGCTCTTCTGTAGATTGAAGAAAGTAGTGCACACCCATGCGTGAAGGAAAGGGTTAAAGGAGCTAATGCATAGGAAGTATTTCATACCATGTCTGGCATATAGCAAGTGTCCAGTAAACTGTTGCCGGTTCCGTTGTTTTTTTAACTGAGGAAACTTATGCTTAAGTAGAATCCTGCTAGTAGTGTTGAACCGGAGCAAGACAGCATTCACATCATAAGTTGGCCTTTTTCTACAGTTGTATGCTGCAGTAACTCGTCCTCACTTAGGACATGGCGATTCAGTTTGTAGCATCGTGCAGTGTTTTATACAATGTTTACTTAAAGCCACACGTAGTCTCTTATTACTGTATTTTTTTCATTTATTTGCAAATTAGTTAGGAAAATTATTTTTTTTAATTTAGGATTTCTGATGCTTTGGGTGTTGAGGCGACAGGCACATTTTGTCTGTGATCCTATTGCTAGAGTTGAGAGCAGAAGGACACTTCAAGGTATAAGAGATTCATAATTGCATCAATCCTAAAAGCTTAAAACTAGCGGTAGATAATTATATGTACTAAAGAGTAGTAATAATTAACAGGCTAGTAAACATGGAGGTTACATGTTACTAAAGAGACATTGCTTGAGAGGACTGTAGACATGGTCACTGTGTCCTTTGACCTTCATGAAACCTAAAGGCCTGATTCTCCCTTTCCTCCTTCTGTCTTTCCTCCCTCCCTCCCTCCCTCCCTCTCTCCCTCCCTCCCTTCCTTTCTTCTAGTTCTTATATATTATCTCAGCTATATAGCATTTTCTTTTTCTTTGTGAACCATAAAGGTTCAAGGAAGAGAAAAAAGAGGAACAGGAGACCCATGGTCTTTTCATGCTAGCTCTGATTTTATAAATGGAAAGTCTAAGAGGAGTCAGAGAACTCTGTTTTTCTTTCTCCTGCTATTGAGCTGGAGAGGCACATCTGAGGTGACCTGCAGACCCCAGGGAAGCCTTGCTCCGTAACTATTTGTTGATTCATTGATTAAACGGCATGGAGAGAAGGGACATCAAGCACGGAGATTCCCTCAGTACGGAAGGCTTTGAAACCCCGAGCTGCCATGTGCAGTAGGATGGCTTCTCTGTGACCTTCCAACAACTAATCTCCTTTAAGAACTGAATCAAAGCAGTTAAGGGATTTTGTCAGATGGATTTTTGCCTACAGTTGGGTTTTTGGCAGTTGCATGTAGAAGGCAATACATTCTTCACAAGGATATGAAATTTTTTTTCCCGAAAGGAATGAAGACAAGGTGCCAACAGAGATCTCTAGAGAGGGACTCTTGTTTATCCATGGTACTGTTCAGGCAGGGACAGCTGCAAGGTGGATGACTTTCTCACACTTCCCAGCCAACCTTCTCCTTCACCACCCGTGTCTGATGGTCTGGTCAACAAGCTCACTCATGCAGTGGGCCTTTCTCTGTACTCTTCTCTTCCAAGGGCAGAGAAAAAGCCTGTGATCAGAATTGATATCATATAAGTGGCAATAGGCATCTGCTATCTATTTCTAGGGACATCATAGAGTATAGAAGTTAGAGCTGGAAACTATTCATTTTAATGGGCAGTTTACTCAAAGTCATGCAACATATGAGTTGTGAAAACAGGGCTAGGACTTGGGGTTTCTGATGCCCAAGCTTGTGCTTTTTGGAGGGCTCCTGCCTTCTGGTGTACAGACTACAAAAGAGAGAGCTTATATCACAGTGGGGAAAAAAATCTAGCTTAGGAAATGGTGAGTCTATGCTAAAGGATTTCTCCAAAGAGTAATATAGGTCTGGTTCTAATTCTGAAGCGATAATTTAGAGATGCTGTGATCTTCGGTAAAGACACTTAACCATTCCAAGCAGTGGTTTCTTTCATTGTAAAACTGAGATTAAAGTAACTATCACATTTGTATTTTAGGTTGTATTGAGGATTCAGTAAGATTACACATGGATATAACCTTGTCCAATGCTTGACACGAGACAGATATCAGTAAACATTATTGCCATTCCTCTTCCCTTTCCAAGGTCAGCGGTGGAGTCATGGATGGTAGAATCATGAGAAGGGGTTTTTACATATGCACCTGGAGTGGTGTAGCTCAGTGGTTTTCAACATTTTCTTCTGTTGCAACACATACAGGAAACGAATGTGAAGAATTACCACATGCTTGGCGTAGACTGATCCATTAGTCATGATAGGATGGTAGTGACAATAATGGTGATGGTCATGGTGCCAAAGAAGCTGATGTTGATGGGTGATGTGCACATACCATGGATGAGCCAGGGTCTGAGCAGCTTCCAAGGCTTTGGCCTGAATTGTGCTGCTTTCTTTCCTGTGCTAGAGAGGAGATCAGAATGGTGGTGGGGAAGAGCCATGCCATTCTGAGTGCAACTATGCTCATTTCAATGAAAAAAAATAACCGGCAGCCTTTGGTACTTTATTCTTGGTAACAAATTACTGGCAACATCCCGGCTGGCCTAGAAGATACTGTCTTTCCTGGAGGAACGTGATTTTGAAAGATGCTTTACATCACAGCTCTGGAACTAGACTCCATGGGTTTGAAATTTGGACCAACCACTCACTAGCTGTGATGATCTATGGAAGTGAGTGAACCACTTTTATAAATCTCTATCCCCTCATCTTTAATTGGAACAATAATGGTACCCACTTCATATGATTGTTATGGGGATTAAATGGGTAAAGTACTAGGAAAAATGTCTGGCACATAGTACGTGCTCAGTACTAGCAGTTTTTAGAGGTTTCTGTCTCCAGGCTATTTCATGGGTAGTCTCCTATCTTAAGATTCTCTCCCCAAATTGCCATTATTAATGTTATCCATGGTGTCATTAATGCATAAAACCGACTTTTTAGTTTTAACATAATAAAAGCTGCTCTTTATTGTGCACTCACCATTTAACCAGGCATTATGCCATGTGTTTTATATGGGATCTTAATTGATCTAATTCCCCCATTACTCTTATGAGATAGTGTTACCCCCATCTTACAAATGAGAAAATTGAACCTCCAAGAGGGGACAGAACTTACCCGGCTCATGAGTGACAGAGCCAAGCCTCAAATGTGTAATCTTTCCTATGCATCTTTCCCACATTCCCTCATTAAGTTGGAGACAATTTGCAGAGGTGGTGGGAAAGGTGTATTTTCTGGAATGAAAGAGAAATCATGAAATGGATTTACTCTAGCACATTCAAAAGACTCAGACCAGAGGGGCACCTGGGTGGCACAGTCGTTAAGCGTCTGCCTTCGGCTCAGGGCGTGATCCCGCCGTTCTGGGATCGAGCCCCACATCAGGCTCCTCCACTATGAGCCTGCTTCTTCCTCTCCCACTCCCCCTGCTTGTATTCCCTGTCTCGCTGGCTGTCTCTGTCAAATAAATAAATAAATAAAATCTTTAAAAAAGAAAAAAGAAAAGAAAAAAAAAAAAAAGACTCAGACCAGAAACAGAGAAGATGATCGTAAAAAGCGACTTAATTTAGTTACTAATCAGAAAATCTAGAAATATAACAATTCTATCTTATGGACAGGAAAAGATGAGAGACAGAGGTGGGAAAGGATCATGGATAATGAGGAGGAGGAAGATGAGATAGAGACAGAGACAGAGAGAATGAGGCAGAGGCATAATTAGACGCCTCTCATTTAACTGAAGCAATCCTGGAAGTAGATGGTCTAGGATCATCATCCTGATTCTAGACATTTTTTCTAAGAATGAAACTGAAAATAATGGTTTTGGGATTTACCTTATGATATCGTACCTTTAAATCCAGCGGACTCTTCTGCTTCATCATGCTACCTTTGGAGACACAAAGATGTACACAAAGATACAGATAGACATGTGGAAAGAAAGATTTATGGGTTCATTGACAGAGGGACAAATCATGTTAGAACCATCTTTTGCTTTTTCAGATAGTAACACTGAAGATTTTCTAAAGTCATGTTGTGCTTTTGCAACTATAGGCATAAGTTAGATTAATCTACATGTAGGAGACTAGGTGTTTAGTAATGTTTAATGCTTTTTATTTAAAAGTAGTTTTTACTTCTGTTAGTGAATTGATTTTCAAAAAGAAAATCTTATGAGTTAAATAAATCACATTTTCTTCCCAATTTTGCAGATGAAGAAACTGCATTATGCAGAGATTCAATGATCTCCATAAAATCATAGCAACTTCTAGCAGATGTGAAAACCATTCTCTGGTTTTGAGCCTCCAGAAAAAGATTTTCTCTTTCCTGTGATGACCTCTTCTAATTGGTATGGTTATCGCATAATTGAGTTCTAAGAACTTGGGGACACATGATAGAGAAGGGTCACATTGGTGTACATAATGAGGGCCTGTCTGGGAAATGGACTCAGAGGATGACCCTTTCATGCAGGTTGTGCTGTTGCCTTCCAGTCTGGAATACCATCATCTGATCTTGAAGGACTGGTGTGAGGGCTATGGTTTACAACATTTCTGCCCCCTAGGTTCCAGGCTGTGTACTGGAGAGAATCCTGTGCTTTCTTGTGCTTTAGCCTCCTGGGGTCTACCAGACGCTCCGGTGTCTTCCCCAGACAGTAGCCTGCTGCTCCCACATTATGTCCGACTGGCACTCTGTTTGTAGAGCAGATGGAGCTCCCTTCTGAGAGGTACTTCCCACTCCACATGTTTGCTTTGAGGATGTGGGTTTGGGTGAGTACAGGGGACCAGGAAAAGAGGGAGGTACCAAACGGTTCTGTGAGCAATGAGATGCAGTCTAAGGAAAAAGGAGAATGGGAAATGCTTGAAATTTCCAAGGTTGATGCCAAGCCAGGCCACCTTCTTAAATCAGTGTAATCAAAATCCCTAAGATTAGGCCATGAGGCAAAGACCCCAGGGTCCTTCTTGGGGCAAACAAACAAACAAACAAACAAATAATCTGTGCAATGACCCTTTTTAAGTATTACAACAATGGAAGTGGAGAGGAAGGATTGAAAGGAGAAAATGTGTTGCCTTTCCATCTTTTCCTTAGAAGGTCATGGAACCATATGACCAGTTTTGACTGAAGAAGCCTGAGAATAATTGTGCTTGTTGATGAATAAATTTTTTCTTACCATGTTCACTGAAATCACATCCAAAATGACTCCCTTCCACTCTTTCTTCAAATTTAAGTACTTCTTCTAATAATACATGATATTTGTGTAGTGAAAGTTTATGAAGTCACAAATTATCATCTCCTTTTTTTACAGCTGAGTTAACTTAGCAAGAATAAGTGGCTTGTTCAGAGTAACAGTTCGCTAGAAAGGGAGCCAAAGACAAGAAATTGGGCCTTCTCTGACCTCCAGGTCTGGATTGATTCTACCTCTTAGAGATTCCAGTCTTGTTAGAGGGCCAGTGCAGGATAGGACTAAAGATGAATGTGAAGAAAATTACGAAGGGGAAAAACACCCTGAGAATGTTAGAAGAAATACTTGCGATGTCTTGTTTTGTGTTGAGTGTGGTATCTAGGGCTAACGATGGTGCAAAGATTCTGATTTTGTCCTGCACTGAAAAGTGAGGGAAAAGGGAAGTACCCCCTTGAAGGCGCATGCACGATGCAGAATACCTCCCTCTACCCCGTCCTCAGGCTTTCCTGTCTTTCTTAGGTCGGGCAAGAGAGTGGAAATACACTCTTGGCCTCTCAGAAGATGGAGTTGAGGCAGCTCTAAGTAAGAGAGAAATGACCTTGTACATGGAAGCTTTGTTCCCATGTTTACCTGCAGTCCCACCCACTTTACTATGTCAGAGAAAGTCATGCTTGTCCGTAACATCATCTCAAAAGTGAAGGGATGGCTAAGTGATTATGAGGGTAGATGGTGCAACATTCCCTCCTCAAAGCTATTAATACCCTTACGATAAAAAGGTGTTGATCTGATACTTAATTAAAATACAAGTGTCGTTTTTTTTCCCCTTTGGAATGAAACCTTATGTCACACGGATAGTAGAAGGTGAAGTTAATGTGTGCTCTTTCTCATGTGAGCTCTATTTTATTAACACCAGTTAAATAAGATCCTAATACAGCTCTGAGTAGTAAGGTGAATTTCTTGGCTGGGCTTAATTCTAAGACCAGGACAGAGAAATTATGTATTTGATAATGGCTGCGAAATCTTCAAGTTGATCTGGCATTAGTCAGCATTTGACCATAGATTCCCGGTAGAAGTCCATTCAAGCTATCGCTAATGCTTCAAAAGTACTCTACGTGACTGGCCGAGCGAACAGACCAGTGTCATATAGATGTCAGCTTTTTGCCCTCAAACCATCATTAACCAGAAGCAACTACCAGCTAATATTTCAACATTACTTTTAGAATGTCAAACGATTAGTCCTCATAGAGACGACAAATACGTTCAGTTACAAGATGCCTGCTTAAAATCAAAGTCGGTCTTGGTTGACCTCAGTGTTGTTTGTACGCCGGAGGTTTACTCTGTATTTCTCTCCATTGGATTATTTAATAATCATTTTAATTTTAGTAAAGTTTCACTTTTAATACTCCTAGAAATTAGAGGAAAATATTGCCTACATTCATTTGCTATGTTACACAGAGACAGTACACAGCAAAGGTAAAAGATAAAAGATCAATTCTTATGGATCTCATAGTTCCAAGCTTTTGAGGCTGTATTATAGAAACTTTGTAATTATTGTGGGTAATCTTGCAGAAAATTAAATGTGGAGTTTGCGTATGTGAAGAAGTTTGGACTCTTTTGCTCACCATAGCTCGTTAGTGCTTAGCATCTCACTGTTCCTGTCAGGCTTTGGGCTGCACTCCACTGCTAGTAAAATGCTCTTTGTGGCATAAGTGAAATCCTCGCGTCGGCACACCATCTTACGTTCAAAGCATATTTTGGAGAACTCGTGTCTGTAGTTCACTCATCTCTTTCAAAATGCTAGGCCAGTGGTTCTCAGCTAAGGACAGTTTCGCCCCCACCCCCACCCCCACCAAGGACATTTGGCAATGTTTGAGGACATTTTTGATTCTTACAACTGGGAAAAAAGGTACTTTTGGCATCTATTGAGTAGAGACCAGGGATGTGGCTGAACATACAATGCATAGGGCAGCCCCCGTACAACAATTATCCAACCTAAAATGTCAACAGTGTTGAGAAGCCTTGTTCTAGATTCTTCCAAATTTTAAAGGTAAAGGAGAAAGTAGGTAGCTCAACTCTTTTCAGATTTTTTAAATGGTTGACTTTTAAAGTTAGAAGTTTCCCTCATGGGATATAGAGTCAAGTTGGCAAAGGCAAACACGTCACATATTTGCTTAAAAAAAGTATTTGGAATGTACTATATGTGATATGGCTAATTGAGCTATAAATAACAATCACAATTCCAACAATATTAATAGCTACGACTCATATAGTGCTTACTATGTACCAGACGCTGTCCAGAGTGTCTGTCCTTACAGTGATTCAGTTAATCCTCAAAGAAACTCTACTGAAGAGCTACCCTGTCTGTGCCCTTCAGTACCCAGACACTTTAATACTTGAGTCTGTAGGAATAAGGTGAGCCCCTGGCAGGAAGTGTAAGGAACAGAGCATTGGCAGCACTGACAACAATATATTTGGAAAGAGGAAGGCTTTAGTTTTCTAAATGCCCCTGGTTGCTCAAGCTTTTACTCTACGGTGCTATTATTGCAAAAGTGCTTCTCTGGGAAACTAGGATTGCCATCATAAAGCAGGTTTGTATTTGCTTCTAGAGGGCAAAAAAGAAAAAGGTTTTATAACTCACTGCTTGCCAGTTTTGCACTGGGTCCCATGCCTGTCTGTTTCCCTGTCTACTAGTTATTCTTGACGGAACTGGTCTTTAGGTGATGTGTAAATGACAGCTCAGCCTTGGAAATACACCTGCTGCCCTTACCTTCTCAGCTGGTTGTCCTCTGAGTCTCTTTCCTAGAGTTTTCAAGGGATAGGAGACTCTCCCTTTAACATTTTACCATCGAGGGGAGCCAGGGTGGCACAGTCAGTTAAGTGTACCATTCCTGATTTCGGCTCAGGTCATGATCTCAGGGTCCTGGATTGAGCCCCGTGTCAGGCTTTGTGCTCAGCGTGGAGTTGGTTTGAGGTTCCTTCTCCTTCTTCCTCTGCCCCTTCCACTCATGCTGTCTCTCTCTCTCTCCCACTCTCTCTCAAATAAATGTCTTTATTTTTTTTTTTTTTTTTACCATCAGATGGATTTAATCCACCAAACCTCATGTTTGAAAGAAAAATAGGTAAAATTTCTCTAAGCAAGCCTCGTGGGAGATTCTCCAAGAACACACTGAGCAATAGAATTTTCCCTGGAAATGCCACAGTGAAGGTCATATTCACAGAGGGGGTTTCTTGTAGGAATTGGGAAGTTAGCGAGGTTTGCTTCTTTCACACCTACTGAGGGCTTTGAGTCCAGAGAGTTACCTCTGTCATAGCTGACTCATCTTACCCTTGCCAAACTGGTCTATTGTATTAAACCTCAGTTGCCATCAAAACCTGGAAAGGAAAACATCACAAATCACTAGAAATATATCAGCATTCTGAGCAGCAGGATTTATGGGGCACTAATGGATATCTTAGGCTATTTATCTTCCTGTAGCAGTTGAAACACATCTGCCTTTTTCTTACTGTAAAAGGTCTTTCCGTCAAGGAGCTGGAGAATCCCTAAGCCTAGTAGTAGTGGTGTTGAGGAAAGATGGCCCTCGGGTTCTTGTTTTCTTTTGTGTCATGTCGTCTTCACCTTTTTGCCTCTTTCTCTTCCTCATTGAAAACCTGAAATGAACACAGGATATATTCATGTTTGCGGGGGTCTCTATAGAGACTGGCATGATTGGGGTACAGAGTGGTCTAGAAAGAGGCCCAATTCACATATTCTTCATCTTCTGCTTCAAAGGATAGTCATTGTTCATTTTTTGCATAGCAGGCTTCTCTGTGTCTAAAGGCTGATTCCTACAAGCAACTCATATAGGTTATTTTGTTCATCAAGTTCCAGTAAAATGCTCCGAAAGAATGCTCCTGCTTTGGGGGACTTCTGATATTTTGTGCACAGGTTAGCTTTAGCCCTTTCTTTCTTTTCTTTCTTTCTTTCTTCTTTTATTTATTTATTTGACAGAGAGAGAGACAGCCAGGGAGAGAGGGAACACAAGCAGGGGCTGTGGGAGAGGAAGAAGCAGGCTCCCAGCAGAGGAGCCTAATGTGGGGCTTGATCCCAGAACGCCAGGATCACGCCCTGAGCCAAAGGCAGACGCTTAACGACTGAGCCACCCAGGCGCCCCAGCTTTAGCCCTTTCTTGAGCTCCTGCTCCCCTTCACTCTTGTCTTCTGTGGAGGAAAAATGCAGGTGAATTGCATCCACATCAGGAGAGACTGTAGCTCCTTTGAGACTTCTCCCTCACACCTGCTGCCCTTACCTTCTCAGCTGGTTGTCCTCTGAGTCTCTTTCCTAGAGTTTTCCAGGGATAGGAGGCTCTCCCTTTAACATTTGGTTCCATTTGGTAGCAGCAGATTTGGGTTCTGTGCCTGGCTTTGCCACTTATTAACTTGTGACCTTGGATCAAATTGCTTAACATTGCTCAGTTTCCATGACTGTAAAATGAAGCAAATCTTAAATATATAGACACACAAGATTAAATGATGTTAAATATGCAAAGCCCAAAATTTAATGGGTAAAAGGTTTGCTGGTTTCTGGGGTAATACGACTGGATATGCTCCCGGAGTCTTAGGAGAATTGACTCTGACCTTAGCTTTGTACAAAATGTAGCCCAGGGACTACAAACTTAGAATCACCTCTGTACTCATTAAAATGCAGATTTCCGTGCCTCTCGCGCAATGGTCTGAACAAGAGTCTCTAGAGAGTGGGATCCAGTAACTCGTATTTTTAGAAACACCTCATGTGACTCTCATACACTTCAGAATTGGAGGAGGACTGGGTTGGCCTACAGCCTTTCCCACTCTACAATGCTCTTTCCCTCCTGCTGCAGTATAGCTACTTCTAGAGAATTCTAGGCTCTCTACTTGCAGGTTCTTCTCATCCTGGACAAGTCTGTCTCTGAGCCCGTGAACTCACTCTCCCAGTTTATAAGCAGTCCTTTTTATGGTAGGCCCCACATGGTTGGGGAACCTAAATAATGTGATAATGAGGGTGGACCAAAGGTCGCAAGATTGTTAACATGTGTGAGGAGATTGTAGGCTTAGCCTATCAGGTGAGGGAAAGGTTAGCACACCAACTGTATCCACACTTCAAAGCGTGGGGATAGTTTGCTGCACTAACTTAATTATCTGTGCTATTGATATCTTTGACGAACATATCTATACCCCGGATACAGTTACTTCACAGTGGGAGATAGCAGGACGTGGCTTGTTCAGTTGCCAACTTCCTAAAATGCTTTTTAGAGTCAGCTGGGTTGCTTAGGCCTTTCTTGCTCTTGGATTAAATATAAAAATAACTATGGAAAGCATATCAACCCTCTTTTCCCTGTCTGCTGAAATGGCAGTGTCCGGTGCTTTTTCTAGAACCCATTAAAGGAGGAGGAGGAGAGGAGGGGTAACAATATGTAAAACCCCAAAGCCCACATCAGATATTCTCCCAGAACGGATCCTGCTGTTGGATCTCGGCTGAGGGAGAGAAGAGCTGGTCACATCAGTATGTACTCAGTTCCTTTTTGAGTGGCTGAGGGTTGAAGAAGGAGCACAAGCCTTGTCCTGACTGTTCTTCCTCATCTCTGTAACCACATTAGTTTAACTGACATCTCCACCAGAAGCTTGGAGGGGAACGAAATACAACCCAAATCAGGTGATGTTTTCATTTCTAAGCCATCAAAGGGGTTTGATGTTAGGAAACATTTGAAACTAGAGACCAAAAAGAGGTATTTGTCTTTACCCCGTTCTTGCTGATCCAAACCGGCCTCGTTGTCCCCGTTACCACAAAAACAGCAGCGCTGGTTTGCAGGTATCCGAAGAGAAAGACTGCCATCTCTGCCATTCCCCTTTGACCGGAGCTCTTGAGGACACATTTTTCTCTGCCAGGGGTTGCTTTTATTTTTTACCAACTTGCAAGGAGTATTTTTGTGTTGCGGGACCTGAGGGGTGGGCATGGTTTTGGAGCAGCTGATAATGTTGACTTTTCTGTAAGTGGCGTGATATGAAATGTAAAGAGACAGGATTATTCAAACCCTCACTGCACTGAAATGGGATACAGTGCCCCGTTCTTTGACACCAGAACGTAGCCTGCTGTTGAGAAGCTACGATGTTTAATAGGCAGAGACCAGGGGAGAACTTTTCAGCTCTTCATCCTTTTCAGGCTTGTAAAGTCTCTCACACAGTACGCCACAGCTTTGAAAACATGGTCATTTTAATGACAAAAATGCTGGGGAGAGAGTGCCAGAGCGTCACGCAAAACCAGCGGCGGCATCCTGCGTGACATTCCAAATATTAATACAAATAGAATTAATTCACACGCCAGGGGTGTCTCGGGAATCCGTTTTAAGGTGGCACTTAACTTGGGCTTGAGATTTCCCCGTGACTGCTCATGTTGAAAAATGTTTGCTAAACAAGGCAGGGCTGGGCTGCCCTCGATCTATAAATTCGCTCAAACGCATTCATTAACTAACACTTGATTTTAACTAGAACAAAACAGGTTAAAAAGTAGATGGCTGTTCCCCGTCCTTGGTTAGCAGTGAGGACGGGGACCTGTTACACCTGGCCTACCACTTCTAAGTTATTTTGGCGAGAGAGTAAGGATTATTTCATGACATCATTTCTTAGTTCATTAAGGATTTACTCTAGGCTTTAAAATATATCTGGTGTGTAGATTCAGTGAAGAAGATGCTGATTCCTTGTATTTTGCATTACATTTAGTTTGTGGCTAGACTAAAGTAAGACTTCCTGTGTCTTTCTAGTTCTCCCTGGCCTTGTCTTTCTATTTCTGCACAGTGAATTTAATAAAGAAACTATCTTGGAGTAATAATTCCGACAAGCCCTGGACATTCCTTTGGGGGAAGGAGGACTGACCTTTTCCTGTTTTTAATAAAACCTCTGTGAATTTGGGCTTACCTCTTCTGCGGTCCAGCACAACTATCTTTTTATTCCATATTTAAGGGTGGGATGAGCCCATTTACTTCCTCTGAATTAGAAGCATGAAAGCAGTCCTGGGAAAGATGGCTCTTGAGAGGTTTGTTTTACTCGTGTCTGTTAAATTTGGTACTTATTTACATGCACGTAGCTACTTTGCTTTGTATTTTCTCTTTCTTGTTGTTAGATTTTGTTCTTTATTTGTGATTTAAGGTTTCACCTATTTCCGAAAGACCTGAGAAGTGGTGTTTTTGTAATATGGGGCTGAATTGTGCTCTGGTGATTGGCAGGCCATTTTATCCTAACTGTGACACTGGCAATTTTAAAAGCTTCATTTTTGTCTTGGTCTTGAATGAGGAGAATTTTACACATTATTACCTCCTGAAAATCCCCCTGGATGGATAATTTGGAGTAGAAGAACTTAAGACCTTTTGGGGGAAAAAAGAACCAATCCACAAAATCTCTAAGATTATTCTTTATGGTCACTAAAAATATTTAGCATACTAAATATGATAGTCTATCTGTGGAAGTTTGGTATATTTTAAAGTAGAATAGTGGGTACAAAAGAATCATTTCTAAGGAATGTCTTTTCTACAGTCTCAGGAAAACACCTGTAAATTTGTTTGGCTGTTCAGGCATTGTGTCTGTCTGTCTGTCTGTCTGTCTCTGGTGTTCAATCTAGTTTTGATTTTATAACTCAAAGTGGACCCTTTTCTCATGAGTCTTGGCATATTCCCTGAGAAAGAGAGTAATTTAGATACCTGGGGAAGCAGACCCTCTGGAGGAGCTCAATTTAATGTATGAAACACAATGAGCAGGTTTCTATTAGATTCCAGTAAACGGGCTTAGGGTAGCTCCACCATGATAAGGGCGCTCGGGCATCCGCCTTCACCCACGTAAGACCACAGTGTTATTGTCACGGTTTATCTTGCATCATCTTCCTTCAGCAGTCTCAGCTTAATTATATAAATATGAAAATCAAGTAAATGATGGAGACATTAAGAAGTTCAGGGGAGAGGGGCAATCACTGGACTCATAAAAACCTTTAAGTGGATCTACGTTAGCTTCCAAATTCAATATAACTCTGCAAAGATTTTTTTTGACCTTCATAGTATGACCTCAATCATCGTTTGCTAGGATTCTTTCCTACTTCAACCATGTGTTTTGTGATGCCTTCTCAGTAGGAGATTGAATGGCAGTGAGAAATGCAGTTTTCTAAAAAAAAATTTTTATTGTAAATAAAACACAAATAGAAAAACTATATAAATCAAACAAAGATCCTGATTATTGCATTTTATATATTGTTTATATATTGTCTAAAATGTTATATATGTGTGTGTGTTTGTATAGGAAAATTGTGTATGTATTGTGTGCTAGCCTGGACAAAAGCTAGAATTTTGCTGCCCATAAGCCTCACCCAGTCACAGCCTTTTGTACCCCCCCATAAGTAATCATCATCCTATTATAATAATCATTTCATATATTTTTAGAAATACACCCATCACCCAGTGTGCATCCCCAAATGCTACAGTGTCGTTTTGCCCGTTTAAAAAAACCAGCTATGCCTTGTAAATCTCTTTTACTTTTAAGTGCCTCCTTAATCCCTTTTATCTCCTTACAGTTTATTGAGGAACCTGGGCCGTTTGACCTGTAGACTTTCCCTGAGCCTGAGTTTTACTGACTACATACTCAGCGCACTTTAACACATTTCCCTGTCCCCTGCATTTACTGCAAATGGGCAGCTGGATCCAGAGACTGGATTACCCTCAGGTTTGATTCCTTTGGCAAGCCTATAGGTGGTGGCTGGCAAGGTAATCTTTATTGAAGGTCATATTGTCCCACTTTAGCCAGTGAGGACCTCTTCAAGTTGGATCTTGAGTCCTTTTGTCATTGCCTTCAAAGCCTTTGATAACTTCCCTGCCATCTGATAATACAGGAAGTTCCAGAATCATCTTATACATTTCCTGTCCTAGATGTGGAATCAGCTATTTTTCCTGGAAGCCCTCATTTCTTTAGGTAAGAAATGTTATTCCAAGACTGCAATCTGGGTGCTAGGGATGCTCATTGCTTCTGGGTGCTCATTGATCTATCTACCTATCCATCTATCTACCTCCCTCCCTATCTATGTATATTTGTAGATATACCTATATTTTTGAGTTTATTTTATTAAATGTTTTATGAACTTACGAGTTCATATGAATACTGCAATTCAAATTTGAGATTATAGAGTTTATATAAATCTCTTCTGCATTACATTTATATATTCTTCCTTTCCCAAGAATCTTGATTGACAAGGACACGGGGGATAATAGAATTAAAATAGCCCATTGTTACCCACTTGTTTTATACCATGTTAGGCACACACTAGTCTCAGGAGTGCCATACTTATACTACTACCAATGCAGTTATTGAAAACATTAAACATTAAAACTTTTTTTGCATATAGTCCCACCCCCCAATCCTTCCCTCATTTTAAAAATAGCTGTGCTGTATCTAACTCGTCAGAACATATTGCCATTAGATACTCTGCTTCTCTACCTCTTAGCATACTTTTAATCTTAATTCCACAGGCAACTATATATTTTAATATTCACCACCAGTCTTTATGTTGATGGTCTCTCTAATTGTTTTGATTGCCTGAAACTCATTCTCTAGTATGTTCTTTAGAAAGAACAATGGGAACAATACTCTTTTAGTTCTGGCCTATATCCAGAAGAGTTTGTTTGAACCCTTTATACTTGCAAGTCAGTTTTGCTGGTTATAAAATTATTTTCTTTCTTCTAGGATATCAAATAGGCAACTTAATTTTCTTCTGGCCTAAAGCATCGCTTTAGAAAAATGTGATGATAATTTAATTTTCTTTACACTGTAAGTCATGTACCCAAAGGATTTTATTAGCACATGCATCATTATTGGTTTTGGGGGGTCACTATTGTCAGGTACATGGTATAATTATTCAATGTCATTTCAAGCTTTTTTTAAAATTTCAGGAAATTTTTTTGAATTATAGTCATTAGTATTCATTATATTCCCTTGCTTTGATTTCTTTTTCAGAATCTCTTTTTATCCATATGCTCGATTTCTTTGCTTATCTTTACTATTTGTCTGTTTTTCAAACCTTTTTATCTCTTTCATTTCTTTTTTATTTTTTCCCTTCCCTCCTTTTTATCTTTTATATTTATTCAGAATTACCCGTTGTGTTTGTTTGTTCCTAGTTCCTAGTTTAGTTGGCATTTATGAAGTTATATTTTTTCCTTTTATTTCTAATTCTTTTCTGAGTCCTGTCACCATATTCATAAATTCTTCTCATGTGATCATGGTGTTCTTCTATATTTTATATCGTTTCTTAATGTCTTTAAACTTCTTTTGAAATGACAGGGTATAGTTTTGATCTGTTTTATGAGAATATCTTTCCAGCATGCTTTTGTGGTCTCTAGGGATGTTTTTCTGTTCTTATTCTTTTTTGTAATTATAATAACTTTGTATAGGATTTGACCTTGATACTTTTCTGTTGTTCATATTTATGTGAAATTAATTTTCCTGACCTTTTAGAATGAGGTATAGGTTCAGGAAACAGAGCTTTCCCTTTGTGTGTGTGTGTGTGTGTGTGTGTGTGTGTGTGTGTGTGTGTCTGTAGTATAGTATACAAAAATATGGTAGATTCTTTCTGTCAGCTTTCCTCATTGCCACTTTGATCTAAACCTTCTGTTTCTTTCAGATCTTTTATTCTGTACTGCTCAGCATTGACGGCACTTTCAGAAACTTTTCATTAGGGGGAGCTACTCCGGAAGGGAACCCTGATGGCTTGATAGTTCGTAGCAACTAAACTGTTCTGTTTCTTTCAGTTCTAGCTAACATGGATGGGCCCCTTGCCCTTAGGTGTTAAAAAGGACAAAACCTCTCCCAGTTATAGCTATTGTTTCAGATGGGCCCACTGAACTTTCCAGTGAGTATTGTAGGCTGTTTTTTGGTTCTCCTGTTCTTGGGTCCATGAGATGCCACTCCATTATTTCCTTCTTCCTCCCATCCAGATGCTGATTCCACGTAGGATTTGTGACTCTTGGTAGTTTGCCCAATCAACTGATCTGGGATTTATGAGGAAATTTTGTCTCCTGTTTTGTTTTAAAAGTTCTCCATGAGTTTTGGGTTTTGTTGTCTAGTCGTTCTATTTTTATTTTGTCCAAAGGATTGGCCACCATTACTGACAACGTGCTTCTATCATTTTCTTCCCTCATGGTCCTTTAAGCAGTGCCCTATCTGATTAGTGGCATGCATCTGAGAAACAGCAGCCCAGCAAAAGGGAAGCAGCCTGGCTCTCCAGGAAGGCCTTCTTCTCTATGAGATGACTACATCCAGTAGGATGTAACCCATGAACACAATTTCAGTGGCACCATGTTCTAAGCATCTCAGCTAGTCAGCTCAGATATGGAAAAAAGTTTTGCATTGTTTTGTTTTTTGTTTAGGTGTAAGTTCAGCTTTTCTTTCCTTCAATAAACATGAGTTTCCATTTATATCTAAACTTCTTCCGAAAACCAACACACGGTGACCCATAAAAATAACCACAATAATAAGAGATAAAATACAATTAATAATATCTGGTAGGGTGCATTAATCAAAGTAGACTACCCGCTGAAACAAATATCCTAAACATCTTGGTGTCTTTAATTATTTCTCATTTATGCTGCATCTGACTTGGATTGGAGGGTGGGGTGAGTAGGGTGCTCACATTGTTATTCAGGGACCCAGGGCCATCCCCAAGGGCCTCAGAGTCTGAAGCACTGGAAGGGAGATGTCAGAGAGAATCCCAGGGGAGGATTTAGGGACCAGTGGTGTCATACATACATCATTTCTACCCACATACCACTGGCCATAGTTCAGGCATGTAAAACTATTTGACAGCAAGGCAATATGAAAAAGGTCGTGTAATTGTGTACCCAGAAAGGAAAGGAAATGGGTTTGGGTGAGCCCAGGATCTGCCATGGTGAAGAAATGGGAAAAGAGAATAGAAATAATTTACCAGGATAGAGAGGGCATTTCAGCCAGAAAACAATTGTATAAAGTCTTAGATATAGGGAAGCATGTGTTGGCTTTGGAAAACGGAGAGAGTTTGGGTGTGGTTGGAGTACCAGATGAAGTCAGAGACCGTGGTGGTCTTATGAGAGTGGACTTGCATATCATCTCAGGATTCTGCCCCTTATCCTGCATGAAGAAAAGGGGGCTATCTGTGGTTTGTAAGCAAGGGAGTGCCATAATCCAATCTGTGTTTTTGAAAGGTAATTCTGGCCCCCAGCTATTACCAGCAATGTCTCTGAAATTACAGAGGAAACCTCTTCCAGGCCTTTCTTGATCATACACCTAGTTATACAAACCCAGGAAAAACTGGATTCACCCCTGCCTGCGCCCATCTAAATCATGCTTACTTGGTAGGCTGCCATTAATGTGCTACAATCCCAACCAGAGTCTGCAGTGAGTTCTATAAATTCAGACTGGAAATGTAATTTCAGATCTCACAGGGCCTGTGTTGTTTCAGTGATATTATAATCAATGACTGTAGCTCCCTTTGAAGCTCATAAAGTGACCTCTTTTGACATTGATTTCTCATCTGTTTTTTTCTCTGACCTTTCTTCACCTCCTATGTCTCTTTATTTGCTAAGGCATAGTATTTTATTGCCAGGCACCCTTATAATAACCACAGTAGCCATACATTTAGTTTTGTTCGGGTCATTACTACCTAAATAGACACTGTTGTGGCAAGATATAGTCCTAGGAACCGGTGTTGCAGTGCTCTCAGAGGGAGACTGTTTTTCTTCCATTAGAAGATACCAAAACTTGCTGTCGAGTTGTCTTTGCTTAGATGGGAGTCTAGGCGGATTGCCACATGCATTTTGTCCTTTCATTTGAGCTCCAGTCTGAGAACACCTTAGAAAATGATCACAAGTGTGGGATCAAACCTAACATGGTCATTTCCAAGATATTTGCATGTCTTGCTGAAAGCCTGTAGGAGATTAAATAGGAAAGCAAATGAAATGTGCATCTTCCTTAGAGAAGTGTGTGGTTTGTCTGGCATTTATGCTTCTCCCAGTGTGACCTTTAGAAGAGAATATGATCGATAGCCTATTGGATCGTCTCTAGTCTGGCTGTCAAGGTTCAGGAGGGGAAAGTTGAGGGATTTGGATGAAAAGCACCTGAAATGGCTAAGTGCAACCTTAGTAGAAAAATACTCATGTTTTTTCAGTAGTTTCCAGAAGGTTCCTAAGCACCTGATGTATGATGGGCTTTTTCATTTTGGGCATCTGCTATCTTTGCCTAGCTCAACATTCCAGTGAGGGTTTTTTTTTTTTTTTCCAGAGCTCAAAACTGAACATGTCAGCAGTGAGCAGCCACCCAGCTTTGTAAAGAATGCCACGGCTGACAACTTCACAGCTGCCGAGAAATCGGCTGAGCCTTTCTTGTAAAGCAGTACTGGACACAAGAGCCTTTGTGCCGTGGGGACCCTCCATGGAGTTTCCAAATGCCCTTACTCCTGGAAAAATGTGCCAACCCCTCCTTACCATGTTGCACCAATCTCTGGTGATAATAACCATGACTGTAGCCAGCCCTTTGGTAGCTCTCAGAAGAACACTAAAACACTCTTCTATACTGTCAGAGTGAAAAACAAAACAGGGCAAAACCAATCACCATATTTTAGGAACAAGACCATTAATTTATTTATCACATCACTCAAATCGTTTGGAACAAAAGAAGTAAGTTCAGGAACACATATAAAAGTTCTGCTTTAATATTCTTGAATAATTCTGTGGAGGTCTAATGACTAGAACAAGGATCGCACAATTTTTCTACAGCATTTTAAGGGTTGTTGGTTTTTTGTTTTTTTTTTTGGCAATTGCTTTAAGACATGTAGTTTTGCTCTGATTCAGGAAGAATGAAGGAAGGAAGGTGAAAGAAAAGGATCTCTTGTTCTCCATGTTCAACTCTGGGTAGCCTGTCTATTTTCATCAAAAGTCCCATAATATGCAAGAGCCCTCTTAGTGCTTAAGGGTGATAAGTCCATGGATTCTGGCTGGAAGACATGGGATTCCTTAACCAACTGCCCTAAAGTGCCTCTGAGAAACCATTTAAGGAATGCCCTGCTGTAATTAACTCTCAGTCTATGAGGTTATGGTCCTTCTTTTGTCCCACCCCCATAACCAACTGTCCTTTTCTCCAAGGGCTTATTTGGTCATTGACTACCAGTTATCCCTTAGGGAGTCTGGAAACGTTCCATCAAGTCAAGGGGAACTTACAGTTTGTTTGAAGGACTCTTGGATATTTTGTCAGAGATGTTCTTAAGTACCTGGTTCTGAACACAGAGATCTTTCTTAGATCATTTTAGAAAGGTGTGAGTGAGACAGTAACATTGTAACATGTATGTAATATATGGTTAGTACTTCCCTTGTAACAAGGAAATCATTTGGAATAATTTACAGATGGAGGGTCCCTTGATGGTGATGCATTCAGTCACTATGAAACTTGTCCCAGAGTCTGTTTCACGGTTGCCCCAGTGTCTTTGGATATGTGCAATTACTTTCTTACGAGGTCCGAAGTTCAATCTGTTTTGAATCACCCCAATTCATCCTGTGACACTTCTTCAAATGTGGCATAAACTCTTTCTCTATAGTTTTTAAAATTTGGTCTCAAAATCCAAAGTATATTTCCGTTTTACATTTTTATGTATTCTTATGGGTACAGGAAGTACATCTTCCTGTACACCTTGAAACGGTTCTAACAGGGAACTTTATTCAAAATGCTTTCCATACTCTAGCCTTTGTTTTTTCCACAGAACTTTTGAGTATTTTGTAAATGGGAAACAGGACTCCAGATGGGTTAAGTTGTTCTTGCAGAATGCCACTTAGCTGTTTAAAAGCGTCGTCAGTACATGACCTGGCTCTCTTATCTCTCAGGTCAAGTCGTCGCCCAGGTGGCTCTTTTCTCTGTCAACTCAATCCAGAAAATGGCACAGTGACTGTCTCAGAAGCATAAGTAAATGATGGCCCATGCCAGTGGGCATGTGCTCACTCCTAATCACTGCCCTTTTAATTTGAGGCTCTAACAGATGGAAAATTATCTGGATGTTGCAGTAACAGCAAAAATAATGTTGGCTTCCTCTCAGCTTTTGCCTGGAGAAGCCCATGAAGCCTGTTCCTTATAATTAGAAGGTGCATGTGAACTTGAATGGTAGCACAGAGTTAGCCATTGTAAGCATGAACTGATTCACCTTTGAGAAGTGACAAGTAAAGAATCAGCCTCAGGTTGCCTGGAGCTTTCTTCAGGATAATATCTGAAGGGGAAACCCTCTTGGTTCAAGCCAAGAATTGTCAAATGACCCAATCTTACCTACTCCCCCGCCTCCCATCATCCATGCCTTTCTCTCCCGTCTCAGAGCCACCTGAGAACCTGCCACTGCTGACTTCAGCTCATTGCATAGGTCTTAGATCCTGGGTGTGAAATAAGGAGGAAAAAACCTTCCTTCCATAAGTTCGTCTTTCCCCCTTTGTCAGCCTATATGCACGCCTTAAAAAAAAGTCTCTTTCTACCTTGGAGTCTGTTCTGTTCATGATTCTTCCCCACACCTGGCTCCTTATAACCTGATGGCCAAAGCAATGTTCCTTGACCAGAGCAGTCATTTGAAACAGTACTATTTTTATCTTTTGGAGCCCTAGAAAGGTCTTTTAATAGTGGATGCAGGCACTCAAGTTCTAGTGACACAGTGAGTTAGGCCATGACTATCCCCGAATTTCCTGATTATTGGCTTAGTGACTGATTTACTTTGGTGGGGGTCCCATTTGTTGTGACCATTTATAAACAAGCATGTTGAGGAAAGAACAGACGATAACTGAGCAGAGGAGATGTGACTACCAGATCTACATCTCTGTTTCTCCTCCTTTTGCCCTAAAGATCCTGCTTTCCCAACCATAAGGCTATTCTGAGAGTGTTGGGTTTTGGAGGTTGCCGTTTCTTCAACTGATCCACAATCATCACCTTCCCTGTGAGTTTGTTTGTTTGTTTGTTTGTTTGTTTCTTTCTTTCTTTTTCTTTTTTTAAAAGATTTTTATTTATTTATTTGACATAGAGACAGCCAGTGAGAGAGGGAACACAAGCAGGGGGAGTGGGAGAGGAAGAAACAGGCTCCCAGTGGAAGAGCCTGATGTGGGGCTCGATCCCGGAACGCTGGGATCACGCCCTGAGCCGAAGGCTGACGCTTAACGACTGTGCCACCCAGGTGCCCCTCCCTGTGAGTTTCTATCAAGCAGAAGGAGATACTTGATTTTCCTGCCAGCAACCTCCAGATGAGGGATCATTCACGTGCAGAATGTCTGACCCCCATCTGTGTTTCAAACTTGAGTTGTCCCCAAATGACCTATGACCTCAGATGATAAAGTTGCACAGGTTATCTGGTCTGTCCCATCTAATAGACAATAATGTGGTTCTGCTGGGGAAGGGCTATATTTTATCAAGATCTTTCTCATGTGTAACCTAATTTTTGTTGGACCACATCTGGTTTTACTACATCAGCAACTTCCCTGGGCCAAAAAGTCCATTTATTAAGTTGTGTTGCCAGAAGTTCTTTCCCACCACCCTGGCTCACATATCCTGGCATGTCACTGTAGATGACCCTCAGGGTCCAGGTCAGAGGAGCACATAGGTAGGATTGCCTTCTAATAAGGTTCTTTGACGTCTCGCTTACTAAATTCCCTTGAATGGGGTTCAAGCACATCTAACTTACAGTGAGTTAGCTCCATGTGGATAATGTCATAAATCTTCTCATGGAAAGTTTTCTCAGATTTCTGCTATTTGTAGGTTTACTTACTTTGCTTATCCAGAATGATGCCACCTCTTTCCCGGAACATATAGTCTTCACAAGTGGGAGCAGAGAAGAACACCTTCCATGTCCCTTTCTACCCCAGTCTGCCTTAATTTCTTTTCCTGTGGCCTCTGTCGTCTGGTTGCCCAAATAGCTGCTGTTGACTTTTCATGAGTGTCACTGGCTAGTTTCCCTGGATTGGAACCCACTCTAGTGTAGCCTGTGGCTTGAGAAGGTGCTTGGAGCTCAGGCTGCAGCCAAGGGCCGTGGAATTGGGGGCAGGGCAGTGGACAGTGGGGAGATCATGAATGACCCACACGGGCACCTGGAGATCTTGATGGGGCCATTGGGCACACCAGTTATTCTTTCCTTTTTCCTCATGTGCTATATTACCACTTTATCACCTCCTCAAGAGAAATTCAACACGGGAATTTTCCCACCATGGGAAAAGTATTTCTTCTCTAAGAAGCTTTCCCAACTTTAGTTATTCTTTATTCTTCGAAGAGACACGATTCTTGATTCTGTGAATCTCATGAGTCAGCATTTACCTAATGCTTTCTTGAAGGTACCGATTCTCTGAGACAGACAAGTGTTCCAGGTAGAAAGGTTTAGGAAATGGTGTATGTCCCTTCCTGCTTCTTGGAGATTCACAATGGCATCATAAAGGCTCTGGGAATTTCAGAGAAAGCTTGCCTGAAGAAGCAATAGTTAAATTCTGACTTAAAGGATGAGTAGAATTGGAGTAGGGGAGGGACTTTGGCTGTAATAATACAGGCTGAGAGTATGCAAGTTCAAGAAATTCTGAAGACCATTATTATGATTGGAGAATAGTGCACTGAAGTGGGAGGGGAGCCGGATGAAGCAGGAGGAGGTGGTGGAGAATATAGGAGGGACCGATAGGAAGGGCCTCTTGGCCATATTAAGGATTTTGATCTCTACCCAATGGGCAGAAGAAAACCTTGGAAGGGTTTTCATAATCTGCATGGCTTAATTAAATACTCATTGTCAAAATACCATTCTGGCTACCACTTGATCGCAGATAGCAGAGGCACAGTGTATGTTGCAGGCAGAAAATTTACTCACACTGGAAGTTCCTATTCTTAATGAGTAGGAGGGGAAATAACTTCATATCCTAATCTCTTCCAGTTTTAAACCATTTCCTTTCATTTAAAATGGTCCCTTCCAGGTAAGTGCTGAGTCAAAGTTACCCACCTGGTCTCCTTCTCCCCAAGAGAGTTTGGTGGAATGGGAAAGCTTCCAGTGCCTGGTATTTGCATATCGGTCTCACTCGAAGTGACTTTCTGGGTTCTTAACTACTGTCCTCTGTAGGAACAGTGGCTCATTGTACGCCTGGTCGCTGCTGACTCTCTGCCGAATGAACTCACTGTCTGTTGGATTTTGGCTCAGTTAGGGCCTGGGGTCCTCTTCACTGCCTCATTTGCACCTGAGCTCTCTCTGGCATTGTGGCATCATGGCTGAAGTCCAGCTCTGTGTTCCGTTTAGACTCCAGTATGGTACCCACCACCTCCCAGCCCTGGATCCTGGTAGCCTCTCCAGCCAGCACCATCCATGGCTGCCCATGTCCCTCCACAGAGCACATGGGACCTTCTGTACTTCCATACTACACGAAAGCCAAGGGAGTAACTAAGTCATTAGACTCAGTCTTCCTTTCCGCTTACCCGTGTTTCCCTCAACTTGCACTCTGCTGGGTTGCTCCAAGTTGGAAGTTGGGGAGCACTGGGCAAGATGGTCCTAAACAGGAAGTGGAGAACAACTCTTTAAATGCCTACCTGCTCCAGAACCTCACTCCAGAGAAGTGAGTCAAGGCACATATTTCATGGTCTCTGATACTGCTGTCTCTGACTGTGGTCTTCCTCCCCTGATACTCTGGGCTGGAAAGGTCGGCTAGATTTTTTCTCCCTAGTTCCATATTCTTTACTCTCTCTTTCTTGTCCTATAGTCAACACAAAAATCTAGTATACAAGCTAAAGATCTTGCTATGGAATCGAGAATTCCCCTTCTTGCACTCTCCAAGGCTTAACTTTTGAGTTTTCTATCTACAGAAGTCCTATAAATAAGCTTTGAAACTCAAAGCTAAGAAATGTGTTCTTTCTTCTTGGTCATTTCCATCTCCTTCTCACACTGGGTCGGTTATCCTCATGCTTAGCTGTGGAACTGGATAGGTGCTAAGGATTATGATTTACTACATCACCAAAATACTCTCCGTTAAAAGTAGGAACAAGGTCTCCTGAGAGATATTTGTAACTTGGACTTGGGTGATGACAGTGGACATGAAGAGAAATTAATGAATTAGAAAAATATCTAGATGTTAGGATTGATAGTACTTGGTGCTTGAAATAAGGTGAATGGATCAAATGTGAGAATCTCAAGGTTTCTGGTTTGTGTGGGTGGATGACAGTGCCATTTACTAAGATACAGAACATTGGAAAAAGAATCGGTTGGGGGGACTAGACCACTTTTGGATGTGCTGAATTTAAAGTTTTTGTGAGACATCCAAGTAGAGAGTAGTCAGTAGAATGTACACATTTATAGCTCAAATATGAATGTTTCTAAAGGAAATCACATCATAATGGTAACATTGGTGGCTAAGTAGGAAATTAGAGGAGTGATAACTGGATTAACCAAATGGTAGATAGTTTGATGCAACCATCACACCGTCGGCAGAGGCTTACCGAGGAGACCAGATGATGAATAAGTCTACTGATTAATATTCTCTCTCTCCCATGCCACATCCCATGGTTCACCACTCTGCCTCCTCTTTGAAGGACACAACCTTCATTTACATAAATTAATATATTCAGTCTGTTTACAGCAAATCTTAACAACTAGAGATCAATTTTGTCTCTTTCCAACGATGTTGCGTATCTCTCTGTTCTGATCCCATTTTGTGTTGCTCTTAAGATTTGACTCTCAGAATGCTATTTTACTTATGTTGTTACTGTATTCCCCCAACACTTGCAAAAATGTTGCTGAATGATGAGGCTGGAAATGTAGGTAGGAGCTAAATAACCAGAAGATGTTTGGACTTTATTAAAGGTAGGTGATGGAGAGCCATTGAAGGATTTTAAGCCAAGGAGTGAGTAACATATTGTGAGTGTGCTTGTCAAGCATGACTTCCTTGATCTAGTGCCAGCAAGTTGATTCATGCAGTCAATTCAAAACCTATTTATTGATCATCTCTTTTGTATTAGCTACTGTGCTGCATGCTATGTGGATATAAAATTAAAAGGTAAAAAAATATCTCCAATTATTATGCTAATATCCATTTGGGATGTAAGTAGAAAAAGTTAGCACTAATTTTAGATTTGGTTTGTAAAGGAGTGCGCACAGCACAGGATGTCGGTGGTCCCTGACATCACTCCTTTTAGTGAAGATGTGCCTTAACCCTTTCAGATCATGACAAGCTCCATAAACATTATCATTTCCAGACTACTTGTTCTCGTGTGTTCAGCTTGCCATTTAGCAGAATTATTTTATTTTTCTTTAGATCCCTAATGGAAAAGCATCTCAATACATACCAACTATATATTTTAATTTTATTTTTAAATACAGAAAAGTGAAGAGTCAAACAGACCCAAGACTTTTGTGTGAAAATTTTATATTTCAAAAGAATCAAGGCAGGGTAGGAGAGTGTACCTCTGAGTGAAAGTGGCAAAGGGATTCTTTCAGGATTGGGTTTTAACATCTCTGGCCAGTTGGGTGAAAATTGTTTTGAAGATGTATTACATTCCCTGATCAAATGGAAAAAAAAATGGCACCTGCCATCGTATCTAGGAAACACCCAACTAACATGGCCAAGAGCCACACACTCCTTCCCACACGGCCTTGCTGTGAAAGCCTTCCAATATCCCATCCTTGGCAACTGGGGTAACCTCGTGCCTCCTCATGGAGACCGGCCATCTCAGAAGACTAGGGAAAGCTCTAGATTTGCCATTATTTTCCTTCGGAAGTTCCCAAGTGTGGTTAATGGGTGATCTTTTCTTTCTAATATTTAACCTAGCACTTCTCCCTTTTCTCCCACTTTTAAGACCTGAGTCAACTTTGTAGAAACTTGCACTCTAAATATACGAGTCAGGAGGTTTTGCTGGAACAGTGTTATGTTAAAAATGCCTACCAGAGGCCCTTCAGGGCCGTGTCAATAGTTTCCTGGGTTTTGAATGTCCTCTAACCTGGTATTATGGGGCTTTTCTGTTTGTTTGTTTTTCCAGTCCTGCAGGGGTTAATTTTCTTTGTTGCTGTTAGTGTTTGATGTGAACCCTCCTATATTACTGTGGTTTTTGAAATGAAAAATCCCTACGTGCACAAAGAGTGCCTTGGATAGTTTTGCATTTGCAAATAAAGCCCTAACAAATGCTCATTTAAAAAATATATTTTCCCAGCTGAGCACATTAAGGCTATATGCTGCATCTTTGTATTCACTTCAATAAACCAGGTGTGCTTCTAGAGATTAGCTATTTTTTATAAAGAATGATTTTGAAATAAATGACAATGGGCTCATTTCTCTTTATGCTGAGGATAACATTAAAGGAAAACTGCCGTGATTAGTTTTAATATCTCAGATAGCTTAATGAGTACTTACTAAAAATGTGAGTGTGTGTGTGTGTGTGTGTGTGTGAGCACACAAACACAGAAGGTAGATATATGTGTACACATGTGCCTGAATAATTTTCCAACATCTTAAGTAATACCTGTCAGGGATTTTAATAACCCAGTGCCAGTGAATTATTCTGGTGGCTGTTTTTTGCTGAGACTTTCAGCAGGAAGTCCATTTTCCCAGGGACTGGGGTTCTTTTTTGTTTTGTTTTGTTTTTTTAAAAGTGCCAGTCAGAAAATATGAAAATGGCCTGGGATTTTATGTGTCAATTATAGTCAATGATTGTGTGCCTCTTTGTAAGTTCTCGGGAGCTCTTTTGCACCTGATGTCTGGTCTGTAATACGAGCTAGAGGTCAGTATAGAGATTTGAGGTGTATGGGTTAGGTTTGGAGTAGTGAGTATGTGGATTATATTAGGAACCAATAAGAGGTGGATTAAAGATATCCAGGGAGGGGCCACTTGATTTTTGTACAGAATGAACTTGGAGTGGGATGGGATTGAGTCATTCCATGGATCTTTCTAGGATAGTCCCATGGTTAATGAATAGAACTGAGTGCATGCTGATGGTGGGAGGGGCCTCACGGTTGAGAAAGTTAGGTAAACCAGAGAGCCTCAGGTATTAGTAGGGCTAGTGTTCAAGAGGCTGATCGCAGAGGCCAATCTGGGTCGGGATTGCCATGTAGCCCAAAGGGAAGGTGGTCAGCAGACAGAATGATTTCAGAAGGATCTGTTGGTCATCCTGTGGAGGGGGAAGAAATGTCTTGAGCTTCTGCATTTCAAGGTCTGCTACCCAGTTCCACTGAGAGGTGATTATTGCTTTATTCAGAGAATTGACTAAGTCTTGTCTTAAAGACAGATTATCCAGGGTGCAATAATCAAAGGTTCCATCGTTGGTTTCTTCCCCTTTTTTCTTGCCTTTGACTATTTAAATGTTACTGGTATCTCTTCTAGAAATTGAAGAGAGAAAGGTAAAATTTAAACCTGGCAGCTGTTTTTTGTGGGCTGGTGGTGGTGGTGGTGGTGGTGGTGGTGGTGGTTCAGAACTCTGGGTACTGGTGTGAGTGAAGGGATGAGATTGCAGCTGTTGCTAATATGCACGTGGGTGAATATCCAGGAAAGGCTGTTATCCCTATTTTCTGCAACCCCAGACAATTGATCTCTAGCTCTCCACTTTGAGTTCTTAGTTTTTGTCTTGTTCCCATACGGGCACAATCTATATAAAGAACATTAGCGCTTTCGCTTTAGAAATATGACTTAAACTACCATCTATGTGTGTTTTTAAGAGCCAGGATGTGGGTGCGAATAAACGTCATTCTTTTGCCTCTTGTCCTGAGAAGATGGCTCAATATGAGAGTAATGAAAATAAGGACAAAAATAGCTAAATTTAAAACTCTGGTTTAAGAGAATGGCTCTTTAATAAAAGTATTGAGGAACACTGTTGTCACAAGATTATTTATTGCTCTTGTAAGACTGAAAAGGGTCAACAGTGATGTGTTTCATTTCAGGAAGTATGGCTGAGAATTTTGGTTAACTAGAGATAAGTTATGTAATATTCATTTATTATTGATAGGTTTTGAAAATGACACAGACTTTTCAGGTCGAGTCTGGTGATTTTATATTGTTTGTGTAAATGAGAGAGAGAGAAAGCCTTCCTCTCTGCAACCAAACCCAGCTTCCTTCTTTCCATTTATGGAAAGTGTCTTTGAGGCCCAATTTAGCTGCAACCAGCGAGGGTGTTCAGTTGGCTGTGTCCAGGAGTGGAAAGTGCAGTGATTGTCCCGGAGATGCATGAAGCGTCTTCTTTGCTGAGTTTTCTAATGGATGTTGGGGCTTGAGCGTCCATACATAGGTTATTATAGAGTGTTTGTTTTTGCTTGTGAATGCCAAGAAATGCTTAACGCTCGGCTTTACATTTGAACTGGATTTGGGAGCAAAAAGAGAAATAGGAATTTATGAGAAGGTGTTTTTGAAGATGCAGGGGGAGATACCAGACGATTGGGTGATTAGTACACCATTCTAGAGAAGGGTGGGGGCATACCATGACAATGGATGAAAGTCATGGCTTTCTTCACTAGGAACTTGGGAAGCCTACCTCACAGTCCAGGGGGAGAGTTGACAAACAGCAGTTCCCTGGCTGTGTCACCAGAGCTCATCAGTCCTTGCCAAATCAGAGCTTTCTGGCTGCTCTCATTTAAATAAATCCTTTTGGAGAGGTTGGGGTTTTTTTTGTTTTGTTTTGTTTTTAAGTGAACAGATCAGGTTTCTAATTTTAGCTGTGACAGCTTATAATTAGAAACCTCTCCAAACTCACTTGTTTACAAACACCTGCATCAATAGTGCATGTTTATCATTTTTGGAATGGGCTGTGCTGGCACAGAAAATGGGGGTGGAGAGGGTGGCGGAGCCCCTCGATTTGTATGTTCTCTTATTCCTCCTGGTCGCTACAGTGCAGGCAGTGCGCCTATGTGCATGTACGTGTGTGAGCACTTTGTGTGTGTGTGGTGTGGGTGTGTGAATGTTTTCTTTACTTCCCTCCCAGGTGGATGCCTCCAGCCCATCTAGCAAATGCTTTGGCCTGCGTCACACTGCAGGGCTCTCTCCCTTCTTGGGAATCAAAGAATTGGTGGTCAGTTATTTGGGACAAGGTTAGATTTTAAATGACACCCTAGAGAGAAATTTTAGCAACTAATTTTAGCAACTCAGGATCTGCATTGGATAAAATGCTTTCTCTATTTCCATAATTTCTATATTTATATGTCATTCAGCATACTGTATAGCTGAGTGATTCAAGAAAAACAAATAGGGAGAGCTATCCATAATATAAATAATTCTACATTTTATCAAAGCAGAAATACATATCTGTGGTTAGAATGAGCCCACCTAGTGAAGTGACGGTTTCTTGCAGACTGAAATGGAATGCTATCAGGGATCATCAAAAAGATGACAGCCGTGTGGTCGACTGATAGAACTCTGCCCTGTTCTCACTGATTCCAGATCATAAAATGTCAGCGGAGAACCCACTGGGTGCATTGCTTTGAATAGAATCTCGATGATTTCTTGGGACAAGCATAGTTATTCCTTTCAAAGAATGTAAAAAAGATATTGCATGCCAAAGCAAGATTTAAAATAAAAAGTAAAATTAGAACACAGACTCACAGACCAATATCTAATTCTAATTAAAGTGGAGATTCTGTAGGAAACCAAGCAGGTGTGGGCTTGAGCTGTGACACTTGAGTCCGCCAGCTGGGAGGGTGGCAGTCAGATGCCTGTTTACTCTCCAATACCCAAGACCACTTAATGTTCCCGGGAGGAAACAAACTAGAAACAATAAACAAATACTCTCGATGCTGGCCTTGTTGTGGAGACTGATTTCTCCCAGAGATGTGGAAGATGGAAAAATCTGCTTCTTAGATCTAATCTGGACATAGCTAGCTTCTTTACTGTTACACCCGAGATTAATTAGATTAAAGGACTATTTTAAGTCTCTATCGAGCCCAGTCCTTTTCGAACTGTGTACCATGTTATATACCGATGGATGTCTGTATGTGTGTATGTGTGTGATTATGTATATAGACATTCTTTCAACTCTTAAAAATGCACTACCTTTATAGCAACTTGCAATGAATGTTTAAAGGATTTAATGTATTTGCTGTCTTGTATCAGAAGAATGATGGAGGGATTCAATGAGGAAAAAGGGCTGTTGGCACAGCTTTGCAGGCTGTTACTTTCACCAACTGTGGTGTCAGCTATGATCTTTTTTCAGTGATTCTGACTATGGGGCCTCTTAAGTAAACATCCCCGGGTATTTGGGATTTCATTTTTTCATTAAAAAAAAATGAGAACATTTTTCATGCTTTTACTGAGCACCTACTCTCTACAGAGTTTTAAGTCGAGATTGAGGGGGAGGGCATGAACTAATACAGGAGACTATCCTAGCTGTGGAGGGAGCCCAGTGTGGAGGAAAGGATCTGAATATACTCTAGGGCATTGGGATGTATTGCCAGAAGCTACAAATAAGGCTTGGTGTTGAAGTATTCGATCTGGTATGTCTTTCCTTTAAACCTAACAAATCTCTGAGCCTCCCTTTGGGTTGAGTGGAGTAGGGCCCACAGCCTCTATTGAGTACCACTGTGTGCCTAGCACAGATATAGGGAGTAGAGTCTAGAGTCAAATTAGGTTGGTTTGAATCTCAAGCCAAGCACTGCTCATAGTGTGTTCCCTTGGACAAAATACCTGAGCTCCCTAATTCACAGTTTCCTCATCATCAAAACAAACCATCTCAGGATTTTCTTTTTTAAAGATAGAAGGTGTACTAGCCTTGTGACGGTATTTCACAGGAGAAGAAAAAATTTAATTGTTGATGGAAAAATCCTGAAATATTTCAAAACTAAGGCTCTCATCAGTTGACCAAAAAAAAAAAAAAAAAAGGGTTTTTGATTGCTAACTCACTGCCATAAAAGTTTAACTAAAGCTACAGCTCTACTTATTAAATCCCACAGTAATAAGATGAATAATTTGAAAAGAATGAGAAAATTCCAGTTGGAGAGCAGGTGAATGTGGAAAGGAAGAAAAAGGGAGTGTCAAGATAACACAGTGTCCTCTCAGTTTTCTTCTTCATCAGACCGTAGACAGTAGACAAGGCGGTGATTTCAGAACTTTCTCAGCCAAGCTGCTAAAGAGACAGAATTTGAAGTCACCAGTTCAGGGACTTTTTTCTTCCATGACCAGTCCAAAAAATCTATTCCATTGCTACTTACATAACTCACTTTGAGAGCACTAGTCTGAAATTTTAAAGGAAAATAATATCATAGTTCTTATGAAATAGAATGCCAAGAATGTGAAGCCAAGTATGTGTGTCGTGGGAGATGTCACTACATAGGAAAATTAAACTAGTACTTCTTGTCATCCTTTTTCTCTCTCTCCTCTCCTCTCCTCTCCTCTCCTCTCCTCTCCTTTCCTGTGAGTGTGGTGTTTTGTGGTGTGTGTGTGTGTGTGTGTGTGTTGTTGATCTGTAGTATCTCCATGAGTTCCCATAGAGCCCAGGCTACAGAGATTCAGACAGAGTTGGTGGGGTCATGTTGATCACTGGTTAGAGAATATTCCTATTCAGAAGGCATTGAGACAGGGCTAAAAAGTAAAAAAAAAAAAAAAAGAGAGAGAGAGAGACTATCTTCGGAGAGTAGGAGCACCATTCATGGTGCAGGAACAGAACATACCAAGATGCCATGTGAGAACACAGTAAAAGTTTGTGAAATTGGTAGGGTGAAGCTTGTGTGTGTAAATGTTTTAAAAGGGAACTCATACTAGATTTAGTTAAATCAGAAAAAAAAAACCAAAACCAAACCCAAAACTTCTGGAGTTGTGAAAATACTCTTGAAAAAGGTGGAGCAGGGGGCTGTTAAGTATCTCCCCCATCTGGGTGTTTAAGGTGAATCTCAGGAGACTAGATGTAAAAGGGAAGGCAAAATATTTGTCATGGGGAGGCAGAGTCAGGCGCCTGGACGCATTTGTCAATATCTTACCCGCTTTCTACCGAACACGCTTAGCCTGCGGCCCAGAGGCAAGCAGCCTGGAAGTGATTTCTTTGACCTTGGAGGCTGGAGTCTTCTCTAGGGGTCTGGAAAGCTGGGATTCAAAGAGAGGATGCTGCTTAGCTCACAGCTCTGGTATCACTTGGAGAGAGCTGACAAAGAACAGGAAGAAGAAATCCCGTGATGTTGACTGGTTGACTTCATGTAGGATGCGGATAGAATGGGGTGTGGGCTTTGGCCAGAGGCACCCGTGTGACTTGGGCTCATAGGGAGAGTTTTAGATCTTCTTTAAATTCTGAGAAGTACTTTAGTCTTTCTTTGGAATAGCTCTGCCTCCAGCTCAGATTTTTTGTTTTTACAGAGTCACCAGAGTTTTAACTTCAGTCATGTTGTTGACTTTCGTGTTAAACCTAAACATCCTGTTAAATATTGCAGGGCCTAGCGAGTTTCTTCTCTATAGATCTCAGTTTGGTGACTGGAGGTCTTTGAAGGGGCCGGCCTTGTGGAGAAAACTCTCTGAAGATCATTTAGCGAGAATCCAGGCCTGCTTCTGGATCGGCACACTGAGTAACCCTGGCCCCATTCCTCAACTTCCCCTTATACACCTACCAAGACTGGTAGTAATGACAATAGCCATTCATTATTCTAAAAGTGCATTAGCATTTTGCTAAATACCTTTTAAAAAAATTGAGACATCATTGACATATAACATTATCTTCATTTCAGGTACATGAAATGCTTTTTGTACATCATCCATTTAATTGTCCGGGCAGTCCTAATGAGGTAGATATTGCTAGGCCCACTTCCACAGTGATGAAATTGAGAGCCAGGCACGTTCAGTGAGCTGGCCAAAGTTACACCACGGGCATTTGAACTCAGGACTAGCCTGCTCTGTGTTGTCCTCGCATTGAATTAGAAAACCTTTTCAAATATTTTGAATGTGTTAAAAAACAAAGTAATTTAACATAGGGAATGGGAAGGAAAAATAAAATAAGATGAAAATAGAGGGGGAGGCAAAGCATAAGAGATGCTTAACTCTAGGAAACAAACTGAGGGTTGCTGGAGGGGAGGCCAGTGACGGGATGGGATAACTGGGTGATGGACATGAAGGAGGACATGTGATATAGGGAGAATTGGGGGCCTTATGCAACTGATCAATCACTAAATTCTACCCTGAACCTAGTAATACAATATATGTTAACTAAATTGAATTTGAATAAAAAATTAAAAAACAAAGTAATTTGTAGATAGAAGATGTTACTTCCCATTTTTTCCATCCAACGCAGGAAATCTTCGTTCTTGACCCTCCCCATTTATGGTGGGGTGTTCCATTCTGGATTGCTTGCCAACAGCTCCTCCATGTTACTCTAGTCCCAGGAAGCACACAGTGAGCTCACTGGTCTGCAGGGCACTCCGCAGCCTGGTTCCTGCTCTGTGCTCATAGAGCCCCGAGCGCCACCCGAGAGGAGGAGAGGGAAGACTCACCTTGCTTCCGTGCCTTCGGCTGGCTCCCATCTTTGTCGACCTGCATTAGAAGGTTTTGTAGGAGCAAGTTGGCTTTTGTCTCAGGGGAAGCTGCGTTTGTCCTGGTGGTTCAGATGTCAGCACCCGGTCGGCAGGACAATGTGTTTAATTGCTCTGTGGCCGGCGTGAAGCTTACTAGAGAGTGCCAGATCCCCCAGTGGTTCACAGGACTAAGCCGAATTGGGGAGAAAAGTCCCCTCAGGCCGATCAGGACTTCAGAGTCAGGAGTGGCAGGGTTTGAGACAGACCAAGGGGAACAAAGACATTTCAAAAAGATATGTGTCGAAACAATAAAAAAAAAAATTCAAAGTCGGACTTTGACATAAAAGGATTTCAGAGTTGAAAAGGGAGGATTTCAGTAATATGGGAGAAACGGGAATGTCCTCAATATTCAGAGGCTGTCTCGAGTCAAAGAGCTGGGAGGACACCCATAGCTCCTCAGGGGAACAGTCCCTGGGACTTGTGGGTTTGGAAAGGGGGCTGGAAGGAGCACGGGTGCCGGGGGGGGGGCATGGGAGTTGGGGGAGGCACTGTAGAGAGGATGACAGGTGCTCCTGTGGGGAGAAGGGCCAGGACCCGGCAGGAATACTTTCCTTGCACCGTCCTCCTTCTGTCCTGGGTGCGTTGGCCAGTCCCGGCACCTCCTCTATCAGGCTGCTCTCCTGGCAGAAGGTCCTTGCTGGGGACCGGACGCAGCACTCAGCCATTGCTAATTAGGTTTTGGGGGGTGCTTTTTCTAATATAAATAGATTACAGGTACACCCCCTTTTCATCTACCCCTTCCTGCCATAAGCCTTAGTCATGGGTTGCTGCAGGCACGTGGCCACAGGGGACCGTCTATGCCTAAGGCTATCAGTGGAGATAGCTATTTAAGAGGTTTTACTTTTACATCTGAGCAGCCAAATTGTGCATGTAACAATGGGGACCAATTATTGCACAATAGAGCATCCCCAATGAAACAGAGAGAGTGTGTGTTTAATATGCAATGAATGACACCCTCTTCTCCTAAACAATGAGAACATTTCCAGGCCGTTAGAAAGTTTCAGTTGTTCACGAAAGTGATATGTACTATCATTTCATCCATGATTTTGAAAACAATCACCCCAAAATAATGAAACAAGTAATAGTAAAATATCACCATTTGTGGTCATGTATATGGCATACAGAACTTTTCTGGGTTTGAAGTATCAGATACATACCCTTTCCTTTGGAAATCAAACCTTGTTGGGTTCTAGTTTATCTCCAGCTCAAGTGATTACAGTGTTGAACAGTTTAAAATACTTAAAAAATTCCATCCTATTGACAGTGGTTGTCCAGTGGTCCTGAATTGAACAGGAATCCTGAATTGAGAACCATTTCCCTTGAGGTTCTTAAAGTCTGTTGTTTTATCCTCCAACAGAAGTCACTGGAAAAAAAATTCACCATTTATTCAAGATATTTTATAGAGGAAAAAATGTGGTCCAGTGGGAATAAGAGATTTGGTTCGAGATCATAAAGTGAACTGAATGGTGAGAAGTTACTGAAAATTTAATTTTCCATAATTAAAAGACAATGAAAGTAGCAGAGGTAAAAATTCAGGGTGCAACTTTGTTAGAGAAGGTATGTCTGTTAGAAAAACATGGGGTAGGCCTTGCATTTTTTTATGTAACATAGTAGCATAGTTTTCATTCGTAAAATTTAAAGTCACTGACTCTTCCTGGTTGCTCAGCATGGTCCTGATTTTTGCACTTTAGCGTGGGGAATGCTTCGAATTCCAGGATACCTCTCAGTCCTGGGCAAACAGGGGTGGTTGGTCACACTGAATTTGGCAAAAAAAAAAAAAAAAGCAAAGCTACATTATTAGGTTCAAGTTGTCTTATTTTTCCTTAGAAACTAAGTTTCTTCATGCTCAGGTATTTTCTCCTAAGAGGGAAACTGAAAAGCAGCAGTGAGTCTGGACTATCCTTTTGATCTTCTAGAATTTTCCTCATCTTCTCTCCACCACATTTAGGACAATGGTGGAAATATGAAGATTGGTGGGGGAATTCTTTCCAAGCATAATTTTTCTGACACTGCATTCAAGACTGGAGTATTACAATAGTACCCAAACCCCATGAGGACAGGAGTGAGGGAAGGTCAGCAGACTTTCTCTGTAAAGGGCAAGTTAGTAAATATTTTAGCCTTTCCTGGCCACACATAGTCTCTATAACACGGTCTCTCTCTTTTTTAAAAACAACTCTTTGAAAATGTAAAAAACTCTTTCTAGCTTTCAGGGTATATAAAAGTAGGTTGTGGACCAGATTTGGCCTCTAAGCCAAACTCCCCTGTAGAGCATTGCCATCCAACAGAAATACAATGTGAGTCACATTTTTTATTTTAAATTTTCTAGTAGCAACATTAAAAAAAAAATTAAGGTAAAGTGAACTTTAATGCATTTGATTTTACCCAGTATGTCCTAAATATTACCATTTCAGCATGTAACCCATATAAAAATTATTAGTGGCGGTATTTTGCATTTTTGGACCCCAAATCCTGGAAGTCTAGACCAGCCACGTTTCAAGTATGTAATAGTTGCATATATGTGGCCGGTGGCCACCATGTTGGATGGCACAGCACTGGAACATCTTCATAATGTATAATGTGGCAAATATTCAGCCCTTCTCCTTTAGTCCTTTACCACCTCAGTGAGCACAGACACAAAATAAAACAAGAAGATCTTAGAACTGGAATGTGGCTGAGAGATCATCTAGTCTCACACTTGATTTTGTAAATGAGGAAGCCGAGGATCGGAAAGGCTAAGTAGTTTGCCCAAGTTCACACAGCTAATTTAGTAGCAGACTTGATACTAGGACTCAGGTTTCTGGACCTGCCGGGGGCCTTCCCACCACTGTAAGATCTCTCAGTTTTGTAAAATTGCTATTAATGACCCTGCACCTGGGGATCATCAGGAAAATGGTTGACTTTCTGGTCACAGTGGTGTGTTTACCTATGCATAGCCCAGTGTTGGCGACCATTTGTGATTTGTGGCAAACATGTGAGAGGTCTGGCTGGGAAAAAGGGTGGTGTCTGTGGCCAGAGGAAGTGAAGGGAAGTTAAGACCTGTTTTGATCATCTGAGCAGACAGGCAGATAAGCATATGTGGGCGTGGGCATGCATCATGCATGCTTGTGTGTGTGCATGTATCTTTATGGGGTATTGCCTCTGGACCATCTTATTGTCTCTTGAACCCAGGCAGTATCCTAAATAAAGGGTGGGATCTGGGGACTGGCATCTGCTGTGATGGCAAGGTTCCTGAGCATTGGCTGTTCTCTTTTCTTTGCCTGGGAAATGCTTGCCCCTCGTGCTAAAGGAAGGAGTAAGCTGAGTAAATATTACTCGTGTAATCAGAGTAAATGGAAGAAAGAGAAGTTTCATTGCTTTGTAAGTAGCCCAAACCCCTGCCTTTCTTCGGGCATTTTCTTTCTTTTTGGTCAGTGTGCATTTTTCTTTTTTGGACCTGACTCCTTTTCTCTCCGCTTAAGGGAGTTACAGACCAGCTAAAGAATTTTATGAATAGGAAAGCCCTGTAGTGCATTTAGCTTGGGGAAATGTCCCTTAGAATAGATTGTTTCGGAGTCAAGTGTATAAATATTCTGGCTCAAGACTATACCCTTTTTTCTTAATGAATTGGTCTGGCGGTAGTTAAAGCCAAGTGTGGTCTAGCAGAGTGCTCCAGAGAGAAAATTGAATGGACAGAAAGCCCAGTCACAGTGTTCAACTTTATGTAACGTGTTTCGCAATATATTAGAAAATTAACTTAATGACAAGTGGCAGGACCTGTTGTGTAAGTCAGTCAGTTTGGAAGCAGTTTGGTGTCTTTTCTTCTCTTTCCTGACCCTCCCTATGGAGTGAATTTTGAAGATACAAACAGCTGCCATGGGACTTGCTCAGTTTCCTGGTGACTCATTCAAGTTTATCATCCCTTGCAGTCAGTTTCTAAGCTAGCGAGTATAAAAAAAGGAATTTTTCATGGACTACTTTAAAAGAGGGCTGCTAATCAATTTTTCTTATTATTTTATGCCCTCTGCTTTTTACACTACCCCCACCAGCTGGTTAATCACGCAAAAGCTGAACACTTCATTAGCCAGTACACGTTCGCCCATGGGCATTTCTGTAGTAAATTAGCTCTTTCTATTTATACAGGTAAGTCATGGCCAAAAGTCTTATAAGGTGCCAAAGGTAAGGGTTAGAATTAATTTCTTCTTCTTCTTCTTCTTCTTTTTTTTTTTTTTGAATTTTTCAGAGAACTCGTTTTAAACTCTGAGTTCTAGTGATGTGCAATTACTTTTGAATTAAAGAGGAAGTGCAAGGCAGATATTTTTCCGAAGGCCCCGGTGTGGTAGTACGGGGACGCTTACTGTGGCTTTTGGTGCAACCCTTGCCTGTCAGAAAGCAGGGGCGTAGGGTGCCAACACTTCTTTTTTTTTTTTTTTTTTTAAGGCAAGGCCTAGAAAAATATTTGAAGAGGCTCTTTCAGTTCAAGCAGAAGGCAGGATAGAGGCTAATCAGAGTCTGCAACAAATTCTACTCAAGAACTTGTGACCATGTTTACATGTAATTAGGTATATGGTCTGTGCACAACCCGTTAACTACATGTGGGTTTCTTTCTTTTTCTTTCTTTTCTTTTTTCTTTCTTTTCTTTTTTCTTTCTTTCTTTCTTTCTTTCTTTCTTTCTTTCTTTCTTTCTTTCTTTCTTTCTTTCCTTCCTTCCTTCCTTCCTTCCTTCCTTCCTATTTTGTGCTTATTTCCTGAAATTGAAAAAATATCCTTTCCTACTTTTATTTTGTCAGAGAAACTACTTGTGTATTTGGAGGGAAATACTGGTGGCTGACTCTGAAATTTGCCATTCCTAACAACACGAAATGAAACCCTGTAGTTTCTCTCCCCCTTCTCCTGGGAGAAATTATTTTCATGAGGGGTTCTACAGTGTGGCAAATTCAGCGAAACAGGCAAAGCGCAGGCCTCTTCTGAACTTGGCATCAAATCTTCATAAGTCTGTCCTCGAAAGGAGTGTTGGGCTGGGTCTACCAGCCACAGTTTTCTGCAAGCATGAGTAAAATTTCTGCCTCTGATGTGGGTTCTCTTAATCTGTTTTCTGCATAGCTTCCCAGCAGAAGAGTCTGTTGGCAATATCTCTTCTGGTTGTTTCCTTCATGGATGTTTCAAGTCTTTCCAGAATTCTTCCTGGAGTGGTTATGGTGATAAAGGCTGAATTTCTTCCTTCCATAAAGCTGAGCTAAGACACGCTTCTGTAATGTCTGATTCCCTTTGTAGGTTAAATTAAGTAGAGGTACATGGCTGATGGAGGGAGGGGTGAAGGGCATTGTACTGAAATTCTAGGAATGGGATCCAGAGGGAAATGCAAAGCCAAATCTGCTTATCATTTGAATTTTTGTGATTCCTATTACAATTTCTAGAAAATGGGGATAAATATTAGTTGATTGTTGTTATTTTTTTTTTTTTAAGATTCTATTTTATTTTTAAGTGACCTCTACATCCAACGTGTGGCTTGAACTCACAACCTCAAGATCCATAGTCACACGCTGCACCAATAGGGCCAGCTGGGTACCCCTGATGGTTGTGATTCTTTTTCCCAATTCTGATAATAAGGCATTGGTCTAGAAAGCCTTGATAGGCATGAAGGTTAGAGAAAGCCTAAGTGGATACAATAATTATGCACATGACACCCTTGATGGAGAAGACATCTTTCATGTGTTTAACCCTTAAAAGGGCAAGTGTCGTACTGTATTGTTATTTGCCTGCTTTATTCCATCATATTTTTATGCCTGGGGTTTTCACATACTCCCATCCTGAATTAGGAGCCTAGGGTTTGCCTCCTGTGTTCTGACCCCTTCCTGATCCATGGGTAGCTTCTTTGTGCCTGGTGGGCCAGGAGTGAAACTTTTTGTTTTCACATGCTGCTTTAATACCAGTTTAATGGTGTGGTTTGCGGCTCTCTGCTCGAAGTTTCGGTTCCTGTTTAAATACTAAAATCTATTGTGTGTCTCCTTTTCTAGACAACATAATTGCATTGCTAAGTGGCAGGGGCAATTAAGTGTACAGTATTATGAAAAAATAAAAGGTCCCAGGCCCTAAGATTTAACTTGATTTCTAATTACACCGAATCTCCTCTGCGAGAGTGAGGTGTCAGGGCTGAGGAAGGCATGTAACAGAGAATTAGAGTCTAAGGAGAGAGGGGTATAATTCAGCTGATCTTCTCGACACTGGTGCCTGTCATTGGGTAGAAGCTTGGTGACCATGTCTTCTCTTTATCCTAGGAGTTCGAGCTTTCTTCATTCTTTTTTTGGGTACCGGAAATAGTAACAAGATTATTCTCTGTGATTTTTTCTGGAATTAGTAGAGTCGGTAGGAAGTTGTTCCTGGGGACAGTATGTTTTAGGAAGAGGATGAACATGTGGCCTTTGGAGTGGGAAATATATATATTTTTAAAATTTCCAGGTCTTGGCTTGTATGATACATCTTCTCAAACAATCTCGGGGGAGGTGGCCTGCAGTAATACCTAGCAAGGAAAGGGGTCCTGCCTGGTCCGAGAAATTCTGGCCATTGAGTGAAACCATTAATACCCTAGGCTGGGCTCTTTCTTCTGGGCCTCAGCCAGGGTTGGCAGGGAGGGCATCCCTTTTGACGGAATACAAATTTCCAGCCGTGGTTTTTGTTAAGCAAGTCATCCATAAGGCCCCGTAGGCTGTTCGTGAGTAGCAGTATGTTGCAGGTGGCAAAGTTAATGCGGTTAATATTCAACAGAACTTTTGGGGGGTTACTAATCCCTTAGGCGGATTCGCTAGAAAAGGCTACATATTAATAGCCCTCCAAGTCAGACACCCCCAAGTGGATAGCAACAAGTGTTATCCCATGTAAAACATTACAAAAGTCAGCCGAACGCGGGGTGGAGGTTCTGTTTAATAATCCTTTTGCCGGAGCCCTGGCCTTCTCTGAATCCATAACTCTTCGTTAAGGAGTGGATAGTCTTGAGCAAGTGTACATTTTGCATACTCTTTAATTAACGCAGTAATGTCTTTAAAACTCTGGCCATTTGCAGGGTCTTCCGATAAGTGTGACCAGTTTGGTTCTGATTTTCTGTTGCATTTAATTGAAATAGAGCCTTCCTTCTCTTTCTTTGCCTGAAAGGGAAGGATGTTCTGTGGCTCTGTTGGGCCGATGGGCTGGATCCAGGAGGGGGATCCGGTCAGCAGGTGCAGTGGTGGCGGTCTCACAGGCCACAGGTCGTGCCTCCAACTCAGGTAGGAATTAAATCACGAGTTGCTGAAAGTTCCGTGGGGCTCAGCAGGCCAGATGAGGGGTCAGGAAATGAGAGGCAAGGTGTTAAGTCACCATGCACGGCTGACCTCAGTGGGGAATAGTGGGGCAAAGGTTGTTCTCTGCTGGGGGGTCATCGGCTTAGGTTTTTATCGTTTTACAAGGATTTTCCTTTTTTGGCTCTTTCTTCTCTCATTTTAGACCATGTATTATTCCTCATAGGAATAATATATAAAAGGAAGAATAGAAAATCAGAGTGAAAGTGACTGACTGTGACTATCGTAATCATGTACCTTATACTAGCTGTTTTCCAGGATGAGGATCTCCTGTGACTTTGATATGCTCCTCCCTCTTAAAATGATTTATTAGTATAATAAACACTCATCCAATATTTTTCAGGACACTCCAGTTCTCTTCTATTACCATCAAATGTCCTGATCCTTGGTTTCTGTGTCACGTAAATATGGACTGATTTGGGCCCTTGTGCATAGAGCATGGGCAAGGAGAAGAGGTCAGGCTTGCAGATGTCACTCTTTTACTGATGAACAACCGCCTTACTGGGGGGTGGAAAAACATTAGCATTTGAAAACGACTAAAATGGAGTTTTCTATTCTCTGCGGACATTTTTGACTTTCCCCACTCTCCTTGACCACAAATAGTTGAGTTGATTTTCTTGTGCGTGTATTTTTTCCACAGTACATATTGATTTACCCCAGAAGTTAGAACCACAAGGCCTAGACTGATGTTACTTAGGATTTTTAAAGAGAGATTTATTTTTGGCCACAATTATGTGAATTAGATGTCACCCTATTGAGCTTTTATTTTTAATGACTGAAACTGGCAAAAATCACTGTGCAGAGACACATGCTAAATAATTCTTGCCTTGTTTTCACAAAACAGAAAAGCACCCTGTGGATGCTTTTTCCCTATTTCCTAGATTTCTGAAGACTTTTTTGAGCCAGATGACACTGTAGACTTTAAGACCAACCTGATAGAGCTCTTTGCCTTCATCAGTTATCCTGGTCCCCCAGGCCTTCTAGCCTAATGGTCCTTGGCAGAGTGTCGAGGAAGGTGGGGAGGCATTTAAAAGCTCAGAGTTCACAGTCAGGTGGCCTAGTTTAAAACCGGTTCCTTTCTTGCTAGAGGTATGACCTTGGGCATGTTACAGAAACTCTTCGTGCTGCAGCTTTCTCCTATGTAAAATGGGAAGGATGTTGGTAAATACCTCATATAGCGGTCATGAGGAATAACAGAAACTGTGTTCATCAAATACTCAGCACAGTGGCCAGTGCATAGTAATGCCCAGTAACATTTAGTACTTGAGGCACTGTGTATAACGGTGTCAAGCAAGCTCTCTGGAGCCAGCCTGCCTGTTTTACAATAGATCTCTTGCTGGGGCTCCTGGGTGGCATAGTTGGGTAAGCGTCCAACTCTTGATCTCAGGTCATGATCTCAGGGTCATGAGATCAACCCCTGCATCGGCTCTGGGCTCAGCACAGAGTCTGCTTGAGTTTCTCTCTCCCTCTTCCTCTGCCCACCCCCCTCCCTGCACTCTCTTTCTCTCTCTCACTGAAATACATAAATAAAATCTTTTAAAAGTAATAAAAAAAATAAAATAGATCTCTTGCTGACCAGTTGAGTAATTCTGAGCAAGGTACATGCCTCAGTTTGCTCATTTATAATAAAATGGGTTAATAACAGTACCTACCTCGTAGGGCTTCTGTGAAAAATAAATGAGGTGGTGAATAATAAAACACTCAGAAGAGTTCGTAGCTTCATAAGTGATGTATAAATCTTGGCATTATTGTTATTATTCTTATAGCTGCTGGGAAGGAAGACCTGAGGCACAGTCAGTGAAAAGATAAAGATTGAAGGAGATGAGTAGAAACAGAAAAAAAGGAAAAATGGGCAAAGAAAGAGATTAAAAATCAAGAAAAAAATTGCGCTTGGTGGTGAATGATTGAATGATGCCCCTTTTTCATGGAAATTGGAGTGGGTGCAGTGGGTGGGGGTGGAGCGAGTGACCTCTGGGCTCTAAGCTCTGTAGTGTCATCAGAAGCAGCCGTGACAAAGACCACCCACCTGTTTTAGCCTGAAGTACTTACAGCTCTAAAATTTCCTTGGAAACCATATACCGTTATGTCTCCACCATTCATTGCAAAATCATTTTGTTTTCCAAATGCAACTTTTAGGTTTATGATATCTCTTGGATTTCTTGCTGTGTCACACCTATATCTTCCAGCCGCCATCTTATTTAAAAGCTAGTCTGTCCATTCCTCCCTTGCTTTTCACAGACTAATCTGAAACCGCCCATTACTCCTGATGGGCAGTCAGGGAAAGCTGATGTGTGACACAGATGGTCTCCACCAGTTACAGGTTCTCGGTTGTCCAGGGGGGCTGAGGATTGCCCTTGCCCACCCCCACCATGGGACCCATGGGATGGGAAGGTGAGAGGGCAGGGGAGAGGATCCTGTCACAACAGAAGCATGTCAAGGAAGTCTCCACTCCTGTAGCTGTTCCAGGAAAGCATCTTGAAGAAGGGCATTTCCAGAGTCGTTTGAATATGGGTGGGACATGACTTTGGAAATTGTAATTGGTGTTACGTAAGTTTAGCTCTTAAAGATTTTGCCTTCCTTCCGAGTAATTCCAAGAAACAGTAAAAACTCACCCTCACTCTGGCGATTTCAGTGTCTCCAGGCTCTTTCCCCGCGTTGAGGAACTGGCTGAGGACAACGGAACTTGTCGTACCCAAAGGAGGAGGAACTTGAGGCCCTGGGAAACCCCCCTGGACACCGTGTGGCTCTTGGTGGCAGGAGTGGTTCCCGAGCTCTGCGGCACACCTTCCTTCCCGTACCCTCCACAGAGGCTTTATCGCTTGACGGGGAATTGATACACAAATCCAGCTGAGTTTATTTCTTAAAATATATTGAGAGGTAAACGGCAGGACAGTTTAAGATCTTTTAGAGGCACACCGGGTTTTGTTCAAGCCTAGCATCCATTTTGATAGAATGATGCATCATATTAAAGTACCGTTGACCCTCGAACGACATGGGTTTGAACGGTGTGTGTCCACTTAATATGTGGATTTCTTGCAATAAACACGTAAAGTACTGATAAATGTAGTTTTTCTTCCTCATAATTTTCTTAATAACATTTTCTTTTCACTGACTTGATTGTTAAGAACACAGGATGCGATATAACGTACAAAATACGCATTAGTCAACTCTGTGTTATCCGTAAGGCTTCTGGTCAGCAGTAGGCTATTCGTAAAATTTGGGGCGAGTCAAAAGTTACCCGTCATCTCTGGCTGTGTGGGGTTGGGCGGGGAGGTCGGTGTCTCTCACCCCGGCCTTGTTCAAGGGCCAACTGTTCTTTGCTTCTTTTCTCCATGGTGAAGGGATCTTGGTCTAAGTGGAAGGATGTAATCGTGTGCTTGACGATAGCTGATTTGGCGATTTCCCGCGCCTCCACTCTGCGTTAGTCTTCAGCGATGTGTCAGTCAGAGCACACAGAAGAAATACTTGTAGAGGAGCTGTGACAGGATGCCTTAGTCGCACTGGCCTGTCGGCCTGCCAGCCTCCTCCCCTTCCACGTGTGTGTTGTGTGCCCGCGGGGGGCAGTCCCTGCTCCAGATGCTCAGGGTGCCACGCTCGGCGCGCGGAGCTTGCATTGCTTCCGAAAGCCCTGAAAGGGCCATTTGACTCGGTTGTGAAATCCTGTGGTCACTAGACATACCTGTCAAGGTGCCAGGCAGGCATGGGGTCGATGCCCCCATTAAGCCGGCCCCGTCATGCTGTTGCTGCAGCCTCCCAGCCGTGAGGACCGTTGGGAAGAACTCATTTGCTATAAAGTACAATGAGCGTTGAAAGAAATGACCATCGGTAAATTGGGGAAGTCTTCGTTTTAATTTCCCCGCCTCGCTGCGTGCATACGAGCGGTCTGCCGTTTGCATATGGGGACCCTGTCATAACAGTTTCAGGAAGTGATTTGTTAATAATCAAGTTCTCTGAATGGCCCTAAATCTGTAATTGATGTGGGTCTGGATAAAGCAGCCCTTCCACCCGCCTATTTTGGGGACCATTTTTTTGGCAGGGTCTGAGCCAGAACGAAAACTAGCCATCAGAACAAAATTTAGGACAGCTGGGATGCTTTGCAGCAAAGACTTTTTGGCTCCACAGTTCAAATAATCACAATAGCAGCTCAATTTAGCCTTTGGCTGAATGGCTTTGGCAGGGCACAATGAAAAATAATTATTTCATGGCCTGCTTATTTTTCCCTTAACCAATAAACTCTCAGACCTCTTCAGGCTTATGTAAATATTCTGCTGTGGATGAAGCCGAGCACACCATAATATCCCTATTTAGGAAATGGTTGTATTTCACCCTTGTGGGGTGGAAGGCAAAACTCAACAACTTTTTGAGATATCTGTTTAGAATGGGAAGAGAAAAAAGATGGGAAGAAACAAGATGGCTGGAAAGTGAGTCCACAGTCACAGCTGCCGAGCCAGGCAGGTAGTTCCAGGTCCTCACTTGGAAGGCAGGGCGTTCGGATGTGTTGCTGTGTCTGGTGGGGAAGGAAGGGTATTGCACCGAGTGTGCCGGACTGGGCTACGTGTAGTATAACAACGAGGAACGACAGTCTAATCTTTTGTAGCTGTAGCTTTATAGCTCTGTGTAACGGTTCTCAAAACTTTCTGTGAAGTGCTTGCCCGATTTGCTGTCATTGCATTCAATGTGCTGTAACTCTGTCCCTGTTCCCTAAGTCCTTGCTTTTGCCCTGGGTTATTTGAATGGAGTCATGGAGAGGTGGATGGGATAAATTAAGTATGGCAGCAAGCCTAACAGCCACCCTAGACCTGAAGCCCTTCAAGGTTTTTGCTCAAATCCCATCAATCTCCTGTATTTTATATCTGCCTTTTCAGGTCAGCTGCATCTTAGTGCAGGGCATCTGTGCCACTTGATGACCAATTCCTATTCCGTGCGTCCATGGCTTTGCAGCTCAGTTGGTCAAAGCAGAGTGTTAATGAGATCGGTCATGGGTTTGATCCCTGCAGGAGCCAGTTAACTCCATTCTGTCCCATTAACCCCTGCCAGCTGTCTTACGTCACGGGTGGAATGGGGTGAGAGAGTGTGAATGCCTCACTGCAAACCATCCCCACTACTGGGCAGCCAACTAGTCCCACTGACAGTGGGTCAAGAGTGTTCTCTGAGTGGCAGCAGATGGGGCATTAGAAGCAGTAGAAGAACCATGAACTTAATGCGGCTTGTCCTCCCCTGTGTGTGTGTTGTGGGGGGCGGGGGGCGCGGGCTGCGGTACAGGGTTTGGGAAGGGTGTTGGGGTAGGGGTGGGTGTTTCTACAGTTATGGAAAGGTGGCTTTCCCTCGCTTTGAAAAGCTTGTACCAAATCCAGCTGATACTATGATCCTCATCATGTGGGTTTAATGAGTGGCATTTCTTCTCAAAGTATCTTTAAAAAAAATCAGTAGTCATGTCATGCATCAGGATGAATTTCTAAATGTAAATGAGATTCTCCCAGTAATTTATTTACATTTGTTTTCAGCACAACAAATGAGACATCACGTAGCTTCATAATTTTCCATGACCGAGTCACCAGCATGCAGTGTGTAATTTACCATGATTTAAGATGCTTATCTGTAGATTTTTCAACAGTACCTTATAAGGCTTCAACAAGAGCAAGAGATCCTCTGAACCATTTCACTTCTTTCTCTCTCCCACTTTGCTACCCCAAGCTACTCTTCTGGGGCCCACTAAAATGTATATTCTTGCTTCCATCTTTGAAGGATCTTACGTGGAAGGTAGAAAGTATCAGTTCTTTTCCCATTTCAAGTAGAGGTGTCATCACTGACAACTCTGGTATAAAGAAGAGGAAGACAATATTTCCCCTTGGATATTAGAATGTGTGAACTCGCAGAAGTTACTGCTCAAGGCTGGGTTTCCTCATTGTGAAATGTCATGGTAGATAATGTTGAGAGTTTAGCAGTATACTCCAGGTAACGTGGATGATTAGACGGAGTTTGAGGCATAAGTGAATACTTTACAAATGCTTTTCAGAAGGTTTGGAACTGTCTTCCATTTTCCTGCGTTTTTACATTTTTCTGTTTAAAATGTGGCACTGTGCTACCAGCCTTCCTTAATGGTTAACACCCAGGTCCAAAATAAAGAGGAAAATATCTCCTAAAATTCAATATGAGACACTTAAATGCTGTTTCCCCCAGGGATTTTTTTTTTCATGCTTCTTTTCTGATTTGAGCAAAACATTATGTGAGGGTGTACCTGGACCTTTGAGATTCAGGGAAGAGCAGGAGAGGGAGATGCCATGTAGTTATTCTATGGCTTTGAGTGAGCCTATGGCTGAAGGTCCACGAAGAGAGTGGTATTAGGGATACCGGAGCTCTGGTATTTCATCCAGGTATCTCATCATGAATAAGTCACAGTATGGCCTTGGCCTTTGCCAAGCAACCACTGAAATTAGTAAATTCAAAATACTTCCTTATTACAGCTAAGATGCAGAAAGATGTTTTTTAAGTTTGTTCTCCAAGTTGAAGTTTCTGGTTTTGTTCAGTAAACAAAGTTAGAGCTTCCAATGGAACAGCCACTGTACCAGGCACCGAGGATGAATAAGACGTAGGGACTCCCACCAGTGCTTGCTATGGTCCTCTTATTATGACAGAAAAAAATCTTATTTCTAGAAAGAAAGAAAATAAAGTTGAGGAAAACAGAAGGACAAATGTGACAGGCTCCATGTTTCTTAATATATAAAGCATCTTCTTTAATGATTGGTCCCAGATTCACTTAGAATGTACTAGTTAGTAGTTTCACTACATAGTATTTGAATACCTGAGATGAATGTTTTGGTCCAGGCTAACCTTTCAATAGTATCCTTTGTATACACTAAACATTGTTCTGCTTGGAACATATTTCTCCTTATCAGAGAGATGCTTGTAAAATACTTGTCAGGATTTTTTCAGGCATTAGCTTGTAGGCAAATGTTATCAATGCGTAAAAAATCTCCTTTGGAGGTGGTGCGAAAGTCAGGCATTTGTGGAAAATTCTGTGGACCTAAGACCCCCCCTCCATGTCTTTGTCTGTTGGAAACTTTTTTTTTAATTTTTATTTATTTTTTTAAAAAGATTTATTTATTTATTTGTTTGTTTATTTATTTATTTATTTATTTACTTGACAGAGAGAGAGACAGCCAGTGAGAGAGGGAACACAAGCAGAGGGAGCGGGAGAGGAAGTAGCAGGCTCCCAGTGGAGGAACCTGATGTGGGGCTTGATCCCAGAATGCGGGGATCACGCCCTGAGCTGAAGGCAGACGCTTAACGACTGAGCCACCCAGGCGCCCCTGTTGGAAACTTTAAAGCAACTATAAAGCAAGGTCTCATTGACCAAATTCTAATCTTTTTCTACTGCTGGGGTTACGTGTTTAAATGCTGTGTGTTTCTAGTTTGGTTAATAAAGCAAGGCCAAAAGCAGAGAATTTTCTTCAGCCTGAGTACTGAACTGTTGAGAGTTCTTTCACGAGAACCACAAATAGAGAATAAACCCCAAATTTATCTTGTAAATAAATGACATCTGAACTTTTCTCCAACTTGAATGTTAGTGGCTGATGGCTTTTCACATACCTTTAATGTCTCCAGTTTCGGTGAAAAGTTCTATGAAGCCCTTTGATTCATGAAGCAGATATTTTCTAAGCGTGCACCTTGTAAAGTGTCCGTACTGGTTGCTGTACTGAGGACTCCTGCTTGAAGAGTCAGGGAAGACGAGTAGACGCATAATTACAGAATGTCCTTGTGCCATAATGTGGCCCACGTGGCGATGTGGCAAGTGCATGACAGCAACAGGCCCAAGATGCAGTGGGAACTCTGAGGAAGTGTGAAGAGGTCAGGGTAGACTTCGCAGATGAAACTTTGTTTGGGAGAACGTACAAAGTGATAGCAATAGTCCCCCACCGGGACCTAACTAGGGAGATAACAGTCACTGTGCAAGGCCCAGTGTGGGCAAAAGGGCAGAGGTAAGAAATTATTTTCAAAGAACTGCAAATCGTTTGGCTAGACTGGGCTATGGGGTCTGTGGATTGGGAAGTAGTGGCCTGATCAGGAAGGTGAGGCTGAAAAGAGAGGCAGGAAACCAGGTCACAAAAGGCTTTGTGCACTATACTTAAAAAGTTTGATCTGTGTTGAGTAGAATTATGGAAGGGCATTGAAAGATTTTAGCAGAAAGGTGACAAGTCTCAATTTTCATTTCGAAAAGATCACTCGTACTGGGTAGAGGATGGATTGCATGGAAACTGAAAGAACTGTCAGAATAAGATCCCCCTTTACATAGTTGTCTCCCCATCGTGCAGGTGAATGTGGCCCAACAATGCGGAGATTATAGAGAATTGTGAAAGAAGACCATGGGCTGATGAAAGAGTGGGGGAATCAGATCGGGAAGGAATGTGAAATGCCTAATCATTGAGTCAAGATGCAGAAAGGCTAGGGGAAAATTTAATAATCAATCCTAGTTCCATGGTAAAGTTTCATTCAGTTGATTCGTTCAAATCCAAAATCTGTTATCCACAATTCTGAAACCCAAAAGATGCTGTTGTTGGTTTTATTTTTTTATTTTATAAGTTTGACTGTAAGACTTATTTGGCAGCAAAATCTGACCTGATCTGACACCAGGCTAATTATGGCCTTTTGTTTATTCCACTAAGTGTGATTATTTCTGTCTTTTGCTGCAGAAATATTAATGTGTTTGTGGCCCTGCTGAAGGGTTATGTAATCGATAGTGTAGCCTTTTGTTATTGCCATTGCTGCTAACCCTGTCACCAGTAACCATCGCTGTCAATTCACATTTCTCTAGCATAATGGAGTTTTTAGGACATTTTAATATTTTTAACTGACTTCTTCGAAAACCTCATGGGATACATACTATTATTACTTCCATCTAAATACATGAAAAAAAAAAAAAAACAACCGAGGCACAATCGAGTTAGGTGACTTGCCAAAAATAACATATTTAGGAAGGGGTCAACCAGGAAATTAACTCTGATTTCTCTTTTTTAGGTAACTTTAAACAAAATCAGTACAAATGCCCTGATAGTCAACACTGCAAATAGCAGAATAGGTTCCCACCTGCCCCCACCGTTCTTTTTTTTTTTTTTCGTCTTTTTTTTTAGTTCTGTAGACTTCTCCAGGGATCTTCTAAGTAAAAAATCAAGATAGATTCCGTTGTGTCTGACGTGACTCAGATGTGATCCTGTCTGACAGCAGCATGAATAACAACACTTTCATTTATCCTCCATGCGAATGAGGCTGAGAAGAGTTGTTTGTATGGAATTACGCTCTTCTCCATTTGTGTGTTGGTGATTTCCACTGTAATGTATTGCATTTCCCCTCCGTGGCTAGCCACTGTAGTTTGATGGCCACAGATTACACACTCCCCCACAAGATAGAGCCACTGCAGTGCTGGTCATTGGATAAGATAACCGATATCTACGGGTCTAAAATAAGAAGCTTTTTACTTGTATATCATCGTGGAGTATTCTGTCCCAAGTTCTGATCTATACCATGCTTACTGCTGAAGTCAACAACCTAATGTTTCCAAAGAGTAAAACCCTACATCACTTATTGATTTGCAGTCTGTTAAAAAGTGACAACAGGCTATTTTGGGTTATGTTTCTCAGTGAAAGTGTTCACTTATTGGATTTTCACTTTTCCTGCATTGTGTGAGGATAAACTACATAGACATATGCCTGGATATATAGGCATCAGATAGCCAAGTTGGTAATTATACTTTACAAATGAATTCTGTAAACACCCATATTTTGCTCAGATTATGAATTTCTTACTGACGTTAGCCAAACTGGAGTCACTTACAGCAAAATTTAACCACTAGCTTTGGAGACATGATCAGTAGAGTCAAAGAGAGGGGATATAAGGGAAATATCTTTTGAGGGTTCTCTTCCTGCAGGAACCAAGTGCTAAAACGTGATCTCCAGCCTATATTTTTACCCCATGTAATGATGAGGAGAAGGACGATAATGGGGAGTCAGAGTTGGAGGAGGATGGAGAAGATCGGGAGGAAGGAGAAAAATATCCATAACAACTTAATTTGGAGAGCAGTTTACAGTTTCACCTGCTCTCAGAGGTTGTAAGGTAGGCAAGGCATCATTTTAAGTATGAGATTCAGTCTCAACTAAACTGTTACTTCCATAAGGTCATTTATTTAATGACTCAAGAAGCCAAATTCCACCTCACTGACTCAAAGTTCAGTAATTGTCCCATTACACAATCTTAAAAAAAAAAAAAAAAAAAGAAATGGTACCTATTTCGTAAGATGTATGCATAGTGCTGCGCTTGTGGTGTGTAAGTTACTAGCATCTCAGTCTACGCTATGATAACACATACTTCACTCCTTCACTTTCCTGACCTCTTCCATCTTCCCACCATCTTTATCTAAGTTCTAAGATTTGTTCTTCATTACACTTACTGGACTTTCTGCATTCCAGCCCATTCCCCATATCAGCATTTTCAGCCATAGAAATGAGAAGGTAAGATCGACTCAAGGCTCCTTCCGAGCACTGCTCTCCTTTTCTCACTCCTGAGCTCACCAAAACCATCTGTGGTCCCTGAAATGTCAAGCCATGCTCTCTCATGCATAATTAAGATCCTCACTTATACCTTCTTGGGTATTATATATATTTTCAATTAGTGAAAAAGTATGATAGAGTATATGGTTTCAGTTTAAGCAAAATTTCATACATCAAGATGCCATAAACGGAGACTTTGTGTAAAGAAAAAAAAGAAATCCTCCTATAAATTCCCACAATGGAAGGATTAAAGACATTGTGTGAGTTTGAGCCAGGTTTCAAGGAAATAAACCTGTGTTTTTATATATTTTATACTTCCTCCAACCTCTGGGTTCAATTCATATGTAGGCAGTACAAATCTGCAGCATTGCCAAAGGCGAAAATTTGCTTTTCCAGCAGGGGTCTTGGATGATGGTCCTTAAATGCAATATTTGACATTCATAAAAAAGGGAGCTAAAGAAGACCAATGAAAAGATGGTAGAAATTGGCTGCAGCCAGAAAAATACAAAGTAATACAAGCACTCAGCCCCTGCACTATTTTCAGAAACCCAGGCACTGACCTATTTGGGGTCCTGGGCTGTAGTGGTATGTGGAGTCCTTTAGAGAGTTGACTGTCATACAGAAAATAGATGCTTGGATTCAGATTTCTAAGAAGCTGACTTTAGAGCAGGGTCACTCTTCATTATTTGCAGGCCTTATAATTCTGTGGGTTTCCTGCTTTTGCTTTTTCTCTTTCTTGGTGGTGTTCGGAAGGTATTCAGAGTTCAGTTGCTTTTTGGGCTGTAATGAATGTCTGGGGAGTAAGGGTCATGGGAAGTAGGAGATTTGGGTCTGACTAGTATTAGGTGTGGAAGCCCTACATCTTATTTAATCATATACCCAACTGTCCAAAGAGCTAGTAAAAGTGGAGGATAAATAAACAAACAGAAATAAAATACTTGAACCCATTTTAAATCTACAGGAACTAACATGCCTCTCTTTTAATGGCATACATGCATTTTCTTATCTCTGAAATTTCTTCCTTAAAAGCCTCAGATGAAGAACTTGCCCAGTAAATATAGCCCTGGCATGGAGCTGACAGGCTGCCCCACTCCACGATTGTACTAGTTGGAAATTTCTTTGGGAAAACTTTTCAGTGCCTTTTATTACTTCTGTTTCCCTACCTGTACAATTTCGCAGGGGCCAGTATCATAGGGGAAATGTGAAGAACAAGTAACCAATGAGAGAAAGCAATATTGGAAAGCACTCATTTTAAAGCAAACAGGTATGAATACATATGCAGAACAGAATAGTTCAGAATGAAAACAATTGCAGGTTTTGATAGGTATGTTAGAAAAAAGTCACTGTAAGATTTCCTATTAATTCTGGGGCACTTACACTATTTTTAAAATATCCCACAAACCTTTGCCTGACAAAGGAAGAGTACGAAATAAAGCCTTAGTCTCTGCAGTGACAGCTATCTCCATAGCAACCTGCCTGTCAATCAACACCCACTTCATCGAGCTTCAGAAAACACCCCCAGAAATAAATGTCAAAAGTCTTATGCAGGTTCCAAATTTAAATCAAAATTTAAAATAAATTAAAATAAGAGCCCAAACACCCACAGCAGTCACAAAAGTAAATCTTGTTTTGGAAGGAGAGAAAAGGGGGTAAAAAGAAACAAGAGCCAAAGAAATTCTCCAAAAGCAGGTGCAAGAAGGAAAAGGAGGGAGGATAGGCACCCCTCAGCCCTCTCCTAGTGTTACCCGATGAAGCATTATTCACCTAGAGGAACATCAGCTGTAATCCCTCAGTATCTTTTTCCTCTTACTTTGATGCATGGCTTTTATTTTCGCGATCACATCATGTTCACCTTCTCCATTCCCTGTGGTGTGCTAATGGTCCAGCCCCTCATTTTGATGGCATGGGGTGAGACAGGGTGCTTATAGCCAGTCGGGTGGAGGAACATGCTTGGACACTCTTCCGGGGGGATGGCATTAAACAATCACTTACTGGCGCTCTTGGCAGTTAGCGTGATCTCACCTGCCATTTTAGGTCCTTACATTGCTGAAGTATGCTCTGAGAGTATAGCACTAAGCATTCCTGCCTCTTTTATCCAGAAATAAGATACATTTAAATGTATCTTTAAATACATTTAAAGCCTAATACCATACTTCAGGGGTAAGTCTTCTGACTTCACTTCCCTCTCCGTGAGTCTTAAGTCTCTTAGCAGAGGGACTGTCTCAGGAACTGTAGTCTGTCAGAGACTATAGAAAGCTTATCCTTCACAAAGTTGGAACATGTTGAGTTAACTTGTTAAAATGTCTGTGGAGGTGGAAGCAAACGGACAAGGGTTACACAATTTCACATTATTTGCCAAATTTAGTATAATTGTCATTCAACATCATATCAGTTTCTAAGTCTCTGTTCTTTGCTATTAATGAAATGCATTCTTCAAACACTTCTTTGGCATTCTAAAGCTACATATGCTCAGAAAGCTCACTTGTATAGGGTCACCTTAGCTGCACATCTTTTTTCTCAGCGTGTAATAAAGAGAGCATGTGATGAGCCTGTTGTGGGTTGAGCTGTGTCCCCTTGCACCTCAGACGTGACCCTGTTTGGAAATAGGGTCATTACAAAGGTAACCAGGTAAAAATGAGGTCATTAGGGTGGGCGCTAAACCAGTTGCATTCATATCCTTGTAAAAAGAGGAAATCCGGATGCAGAGACAGACATGCGTGAAGAGACTTAAGAAGACCGCCATCTTCAAGCCAAGGGGTGTGTCCTGGAACAGGTCCTACCCCCACAGCCCTGGGAAGGAACCAACCCCTCTGACACCTTGGTTTCAGGATTCTAGCCTCTGGCACTGCCGCAGTACAGTTCTGTGGTTTGAGCTACCCGGGCTGTAGTAGTTTCTACGGCAGCCCTAGCAAACTAAGAGAAGTCTGAAGGGTCCACTCTCGGTGGTGTTCAGAGAACTCAATGATGAGAGAGCAACGGGCCTTGTTCACTGCTCAGTGTGTGAAAGAGGCTGTGGAGCATAGTTCCTGAGGGCAAATGTGGGGAGCCGGGGAAGGGAAGGCACACTGAGAAAACTGTGGAAGGAGGAAGGGGAGAAATGCTCCCACACGCTCCAGTTCCTTTAGCCTAAACTCAGCCTCTGAATTTGCCTTTTCTAAATTACCAATCTCCGTGTCAGCCTCTTGGCATCAGTAACTCAACTCAAAACTCAAAACCAGGGTTTTTCTAAGGCTGTCAGGGGAGGAGCTGCTTCAAATGCTCTCAGCTTAGGTGTGCATCAGTAACTGTTTCCAAGATAATACACTGGGTGCAGGAACTTCTTTTTTGCTTAATTTTATGCATTGGTGGGTTGGGGCCTCTCCGATGCCATCTTATCATCACGTTTATTATTCACGTCAGTACATATTGACTGTATGCCTCTCGTGGGCATAAACACTTGCACATTTTATTAAATTCTCAAGTTCTAAAGGAAAACAAAGTCTTAAGTATTATGGAAATAGGTGGGCTTCTCCGAAGATTGCCCCCCCCCAGAAAAAAATCAGTGGCAATCCACTAGAATTATGGACTGCTAGGTAGGGCTGGGTTTACTGAGAAGCTGGTGAAATTTAGGTGCTGAATCATCTCCCTTGCCTGGGTTCCTTCCAAAGCTTTGTTTGTTATTTTACGTGTGTATTTTTGTATTATTTTAATTAAAGAGAGTCCCTCTCTGATGGATATGTTTGAGGCACCTCAAAACCTGGATGTGTGCCTGGTTCTGGTGATGGTAGGTCTTCTAGTAATCAGTAAATCCTGCAAAGGGGGCAGGAAGCCAGAGCAAGGGGAAGTTAGAACAAGGCTGAATACAAAAGTCAGGGCCAAACATATGAATAGTCCAAATGAAACAAGAGCTCAGGGACTAGTGTTCAAATTGGGACAAGAGGAGGAAGGCGATTATAGTTTGAAGGTGGACAGTTAGGGACGATGGAGGAATTCCCTGGGGAATTTAGATGAACATCTGAATGTGAGGGGCTTTCTGTGGGGCATGGAGGGTGGTGTGTGTGTGTGTGTGTGTGTGTGTGTGTGTGTGTGTGTGTGTGCAGAAAATCTCTTAAGTCCTTTCCAGGACAGAAACCAATCCCAAAGCAAGGAGAGGAGGGAGTAAGCTCTCAACTAATTAAATTGAGGGGTAAGGGTTTTTTTAGATCCTTTTGGGAGAGTATCTTGCAAAGCGCTTTGCAGGGAGGCACTCAAGCAGTTAGCTCATGTAGAGAGGAAACCGGGAGGTACACAAGAGTTTAGCCCTCACAGCCTCTGTTCCCTCCAGAGCCGGTGAATAGTTTCAATTCATGTCACAGTTTTCTAAGTCAACACTCAGATAGGCTCTGAGAAGACCAGCCTTGTTTTCTGGCATTGTAATACCCACCTCTAAACCTGTTTACTGAATGCTAGAGAACCCTCATTTCAGTTGGGACTTCCTTCTATGTTCCAAATAAAACCTAAAAGCAGGAGAAACAGGTTTGGAGGCCAGCATTTTACATCACTTTCACTTGGCTTCTTCTAGCGATAGTCAGGCAATGTGTCATTTTCTCTGTAGAGTGCGTATGCAGCTGGGAAATGAGTTATTTATAATAATACGACTTTGCACGTATGTAGATATTTGCATAGTAAGCAGATCATATGGAGTTGGTGGCGTCGGGTGGGTAACCTTGGAGTCGTGAGTATATCTAATTATTTCATGTGGCTTGTTGGAATTTGCAGGCTGTTGCCTATGAATATTTTAGCCTATTGGTGCTGAAACCTGTCAACCAGAGATCAAAGGCATTGCCAGAACTGTCTCAAGGGATGGGTAAGGAGGTTAGGGGCTGACATCATAGAGCAGAGAATCGAATTTTCTTGTCTTCCCCTTTTCTGCCTCAACCTCCCTGACTCTACTACATCCCTCATTTATTTCCCATCACATTCCAGTCAAGGTCATTGTTTCTCTGGTCCTTGCCTATTTTACTCAAACTCTCTTCGCCATTCAGACAGTCATTCAAGGACTGCTTTTCACAGGGCAAAATTTGGTGGGAAGTTACATCTCCCCCTTTCATTCGGTACCTTTGAATGACAAGATAACCTTTCACGAGGCTCAGTTCTGTGTGAAGATCAGCGTTAGCGCATTGCCTGACGGGTGGCATATATGTGGGAGAATTCATCTGAACAGATTTTCTATCGAAGGATAAATACACCCCCAAATCACAATGGTAATCAGAGCCAGCCGCCTCGTTTCTGATGATTTTACAAATCAGTTGGGCTTCAGAGATGCGTCAACATGACACTGTTCCCACACTGAGTTGTTTTGGCTGCAGGGGTGGCTGCTTTTCTCTCTCTCTTTTTGCGTTCCAGCTGCATTTGTGAGTGTTTTCATCCTTTGCTAAAATATGTTTCTCAAAAATGTGATTAACAGTCATTTTCAGATACAGATATTGGCTCTCCTTCGCCAAAGAGACACAGCATGCAAGAACAGGCAAACATCAAAATAATACAAAAGGGTATGTTTATTCATCGGAAACTGTGTTAATGACTACATCTGCCCCTCTCATTTTGGGCTGGCTGGGATCATCTCTGCTCTTCTGATTTGCTGGTGTTTCCCCCTGCAGTGAGGTCTCTTCATTTTGTACCCCATAAATAAAAAAATCCCCATGGTTGGTCTGATGTTTATGCTCTGAGTGTAAGTTAGAGCAATTTAAAACTGGAAAACCATACTCAATGGGATATGCTCACGAGATACATGAATGTAGAGGTCTGCTACTCTGAGCATTCCTTAAACAACTTTTAGATCACAAGTATTCATGCCAAACACCATCAACAATAGACAATGAACTGCTGTACTCGCAGAGCATCATAAAGCAATGGGATGTTTACATTTGTTTTATAGCCTGCCATTTTTATTTGTTGATTTTTCAAGTCAAATAAAATAATGAGCTTCAGTTGCTTGGGGCTTGTCTTTGGATATTTGGGATTTGAGAGTTTTAAAAGCCTTAAAGCCAGTGACTTCCTCACCAAAGGAGTTGCATCTACTCTAGACCAGTTTCAGCAGAAGTGTCCATATCTGCATCCTGTGGAGTGAATTTTAAAGAGCAACCTTGGAGATCATACCTTCAAGGAATAAGTTGGCCAGACACAGTATGCCCCTGTGAGCCCTGCATTATGCTAGGTGCTCTGAGAGCAGTAGGAGGAGGTAATTCCTAGTCTTAAACATGTAGAATTTATATCAGACTGACTGGAGCAGGAAGTTGTTTTGGTGACAAGGAAGCTGACTGAAATTACGGAGCTGGAAATGCATGTAACATGTTGAGACATAAAATATTTTTCTTACCATGAAGAATGAGGATGTTTTAACTGCTTTCAAATAAAAGTTTGGACATCTGCAAGATAATCCTCCCAAATGAGTTTGTATCAGGTGACATGGAAACGTGGCCCCTAAAGTCTTTGGTCGAAATTTTAGAAAGTTGTTTCTCGAGTTTCTAAATCCTGCAAAGTATTCCTCGTGTCTGGTGGGATGATGTAGCAGTTAGTTGGGTAACACTGGTCTGTTTTGATAAGTTTCTTTACCTCAGAAGGAAGTGGGATTTGTTTCAACTCAGTCGCAGTGCAGAACCTTGGACGTGTGGACTTAGGTATAAATCAAGGGTCATTGTCCCTGATTTTTTTTTTTTAAGATTTTATTTTTAAGTGTTCTCTACACCCACTGTGGGGCTCAATCTCACAGCCCCAAGATCGAAAGTCTCCTGCTGTACAGACTGAGCCAGCCAGGCATCCCTGCCCCTGATTAATAGAATAATACTTGTAAAATTTTTGGAGGTGGCAGTTGGGATGGTATTTGACACGGCAGCTTGTCATAGACACCTGTGCTGTCCTGGGGGTTCATTCATTATCTGTACTGGTCTTCCCTACCCTCCTACTCCCCTTCCAAGAGTTCTGACAGCCACTGGCAGCACCAGCCAGAGAGTACGGACAATCTCGGGAAATTCGGTGGATTTCCCATGCAACTTCAAGGAAACCTTCCTTCCCTTCCAGTTACCACCCAGTATCCCACTGTGTCGAGATTTGGGGTGGTCACTGGAGGCAAGAGTTTAGATTCAGCTGTTCTCTCCTTACACTGAGGATATATTCTGATTGGGGAGAAAGAATATAGCGTATGGGAAGAGCTCTGCATTTGGAATCAGAAGTTGATATTTAAGACAGCTTTGCTTTTTAGCCTTGTGACCTTGAACAACCCCTTTGGAACTTCCTGAGTGTCAAGGTACTCATCTGTAAAGTGGAGATAATAAGACTTAGCTTGCCCATATCACACGCTGGCCGTCAGGCTCAAAGGGCTGGAAGAATGTGAATGGTTTGTAGCGGTGGAGATTTTAATGTCTCCGGCGCTGCGTTTGTGGTGTTGGTGTTGTAGTTGTTTTGTCTAAGTGCCTCGTTCCTTTAGGACGTTTTGAGCACCATGGGTTAAAGGTGAGAGTGTGATGTGGGACTGGGCGCACAGGGCACAAGAGCTGTTTCTGACTCCCCTTCGTAGAGGTTCTTCTTGTTGGTGTCATGGCTCTCTCTTGGACACACTGTGGACCACTTACCATCCTTTTCTTCCAGTGCATTTGTCCCCACCGTGAGCCCATGACTGGGCTGTGGCTTGTTTTTCCTGTTTGTCCCTGGCTCTTCCTCAGCACCTGGAACAGGGTTTGGCACACAGTAAAGGTTCGGTACATGTGCACTGAATGAACATCTGAGGGAGGAAAGGGAGAAAGGAGGGAGAGAGGAGCAAAGGGAAGGAAGGAAGGCAGAAAGGAAGGAAAGAAGGAGGAAAGAAAGGAAGGAAAGAAAGACGTCCACTTCTTTGGTAGGTTTAGAAAGCTGGGGTTTTATCAAAGAAAATCCACCTAACAATGAAACAGGAAGGGGAGAAGTTTAATGGAGACTGCCTTGATAAAGATATTTACAAAACTGAAGGTTTTCACTCCCTAATCCTTTAAAAGGAAGTCACAAATTTCTTTTTACAATAATCCTCACAAGTGCTGATATTTTCAGGCACTGAGCTGAAGATAAGGATAATATCCTTGAATTATTCAATAGCGCAATAACAACCTTCCAAAGTTTGCTCTGGAAATGCCATTGACTTAGTGTTTCTTTCTTGTCCCCTCTTCTCTCTTTGGAAAGAGAAACTAAAGTTATTGAATTAGCAATTACATGAAAGCATGGGAAAATGTCTTAAAAATTTTAGATTGAAACTATATGGTGATGGCGCTCTCTCTCTCTCTTTCGACCCCCCCCCCCCCATAATTTTCAGATGAATTGAGGAGTCAATTTTCAGCAAGTCTTAACATGTAGGGATGGTGGGACATTCTACTACATTAAAATACTGTATGTATATGTAGCAGAGATGATGAAATACCCCTTTTGCTTTTTTTGTGCATGTTCTGTGAGCTTAATCTCTATCATCTGTGAACTCATTTCACTCCTCTTATTTTTTTTTTTTAATTCTAATTTTTTAGAGAGAGGGAAGGGGCAGGGGAAGAGGGAAAAAGGGAATCTTAATCAGGCTCCATGCCCAGTGCACAGCCCATCGAAGAGCTCGATTGCAGGACCCCCAGATCATGACCTGAGCCAAAATCAAGAGTCAGTTGCTTAACCAACTGAGCCACCCAGGCGCCCCTACACAGGCCATGTTTAATTACACAGGACATTGGTAAATATCATGGATATCAGGTCTAGATTTTAGTATTAATTTCATTTTTCTTTTAACCCTAGTACTTTATTCATTCATGAGATTGTGATTAATAAGATAATTATGGGTATTCATTGTGAGTTAAGCCATATTTCCAAACCAGAGGTTACAATTCAGCTAATTGTATTATTGGAATTAATAATGACTTCTAATTTTTCATTGTTTTCGTCCAACCGTGTAACTACTCATATGTCATCTAGTCACTGAAGTTAACTTTTCTCATGGCAATCATCAGATTAAAAATGAATCTCAAATCTGATCAAATACAGTAGCTGATTCCACAAAGTATTTATTTGGATATTTCCCCTTCCCCAGATGTAAATGACATTGCAATGACCAATAACAAGTGAATTACTGATTATAAATACTCTGAGTATTGGTTAGCTTAATGTTAGGCTTGAAACAAGCCTAATGTTAGTATTAATACAAGCCATGAGACAAGCAAATAACACGCACACAAATTAATTTATTATTATTATAGTGTTTGCCTTTTCAAAACAAACATAGCTCAGATTCATTTTAATAAAAGAGAAACTGATGTTTGGTGAAGAAAATTATTTGTACACATTACCTTCCTTAACCTTCTCAACCACGTAAGCTGAGCATTATTTTGCCTGTTTTGCAGATTGAGAAACTGAGGGCTGATTAGCTTCAGTAATTTGCTCAAGCTAGTAGGTGGCAGAACCATTATTCCTAACCTTTTTTTTTTCTGAGTCCAAAGTTCATACATCCTCCAACATTCAGTGCTCCAAATTAGTACTTATTAGTTTTAGTATGAAAGTTTTCGGTCTATATTTTTGTAACCTCCCAACATAGTTTTGTCTAGTTATGATCTTATTACCAATTTTGGGTTCAGTTCAGAAAATCAAAAGCATGTTTGATTAAAAAAAACTGTTGTAAACAGTAGCTAACTGATGATCCCCAGAATATTTGAATGTTGGAAAATATGACAGTTATCTATCACTTAGGAATGAATTAACCCCCAAACTTAGTGGTTTCAAACCATAATAAGGACTTATTCTCTCTTATGGTTTCTGGTGGTTTGAAAATTTAAGAGCAGCTTTGTTGGGAAATTCTGACACAGGGTTACTCATGAGGTTGCTTGTCACCTGCAGTAGGACGTTTGCCAAGCTGCAGTCAAAGGAAGGCTTGAATGGAGCTGGAGGATCCATTTCCAAAGCTGTGACTCATACAGCTGTCGAGTTTCTTCCTCTCCATATGGGCCTTTCCTCATGGCACGGAGGCTGGCATCCCCTTGAGCAAGTGATTCCCAAGAATGAGGCAGAAGCTTCGGAATCTTTGATGACCTAGTCTTGGAAGTCACACTCTATCACTTCAGCCATATTGAAGTGGTCACACTGGCCAGACCTAATTCACTATTCACAGCTCACATAAAGATACGAATATCAGGAGACAAAAGTCGTCACAGGCCTTAAAGAAGGCTGGCTATCACAGATGCAAATACTGTGTATATGTAATTTTATAGATTATATTATATTGATACCAACTTCTTAATTTTAAAGAGTAGGAAATAGAATCCAAGACTTCTTCATGCTCATATAACTTTAGGGAAGAATCTGCCTTAAAATGAATAATACACAATATGTATAATCTTGGTCTCTCGTTAAAAACATGGGAGTGCACGTGTTGTGATGAGCACCGGATGATGTATGGAAGTGCTGAATCACTATATTGTACACCTGAAACGAATATAACACTTTAACTATACTGGAATTTAAAAAATAAAAAGAAAACAACAAAGAAACAATGTGTGTGTGTGTGTGTGTGTGTATGCTAAACTCATTAACAGTAGGAGATTTGAGCTTCCCTTGTTTCTAGGAAAGATTCCTTGTGAAGGGCCATTTGCTTGTGCTGAGCTGGGGTAAGCTATTAGTGCTCAGCGATTCACTTTTGATGAGCAGGTGACTTTTCTGAGGTCAACGATTTTGAAACATAAGTATGATTATTCACTCTGTTCAAAATGCTGTTATAGCTCTCCAGTTTTCCCAGTAAAGTCAGAGTATTTTATAATGTCCAAGAAGGTCTGCCCTGAACTGGCCCCTGTCTCCTTCTCCTGCTCTCTTAACTCCCCTCCCCTCATGTTTCCATTCCAGGAACCAGATTTGCTCCTGCCACAGGGCCTTGGCATTGGCTGTTTCCTCTACTTGAAATACCCTTTGATATATCCTTGTGATGAACTCCTTCTATAATACAAGTGTTTCTCAGATGTTACCTTTTCAGTGAGGTCTACATTGATCATTCTGTTGAAAATTGTTGCCCTCTGCTTAGAACACTGTTCCTGACACATGGTAGGGGTTCGCAGGAATTAGTAATGAAGGCATAGGGAGGTGTTGATGCTGCTTTTTACTGCCCAGGGCAGTTTGGTATCATCCACTTGGCTCATTTTCAGACACTGGTGATTGGTCTTTGCAAAGAGTCTCTAAACATAGTGATCAAGTGTGAATGTTCTTTATTTCTGTGGGAGATTTCCTGTCATTCAGAAATCAGCACTATTTCCATCCTCATATCTTTAGAGTTCCAACACAGAAAAAGAACAGAAGAGATGAAAAACACTTCTACTAAGGCATATTATAGGGAACAGGTTGATATTATTTAAGGGAGGAAATTAATTGAGCCATTTCCGTAGACATTAGGCAAATTGTCTCACTCGGAGTTAAAAAGCAGCTGGGGGGTAGTAAAGTATAGGGTGCCTGCATTGTACTTTATGATGATCTTAGCTTATGTCCTTATATTACTTTTATTTCTCTATTAAATCAAGATATATCTCATTGAGGCTGCCATCCCACATGACACCGCATGGTTCATTTTGGTGCATGTGAACAGAATTGTCTCTGATGGAATGCAAAGGTGTATCTGTCTTTGACATGTGCATAGTGTGGACAGTCTCGAGGCTGGGATTTTGAACCGCATGAATTTCCATGGAGTGGGAACAGAGTGCATCCCCCTCCCCATGTGAGTTGAGTGCTTTGCTGAGCTTCCGCTGTCCCTCACCCTGAAGCTGTGTCTTGCCTTCACCTCTGTGAGTTTCCAGTGAGCTGTCCCTCCATGGTCCTTCATTTGCTATGAATACAGTGAGAGGCAACTGAGCTTTTCCAATTTATGAAACATCTACAGAAATCGAAACTATATAGGAGATAACTGTTTTGGGTTGAATTGTATCCCCCTCCCAAATGTTGAAGTTCTAACTTCCAATACCTCAGAATGTGACCTTAAGCAGGAACAGAGCCTTTGTAGATGATCAAGATGGGATGAGGTGTTGAGGGTAGGTCTTAAGCCCATATGACTGGTGTCCTTAAAAAAGGGAGAAATTTGGACACAGAGAGAGGCACTGAGAGAATGGCATGTGGAGACGAGTTTTCATTGCCATAAGCCAGGGAGCTCTGAAGATTGCCAGTGAACCCCCAGAAGCTAGGAGAGAAGAATGGAACCTATTCTCCCTCACAGCCCTGTGAAGGAAACAACCATGGTGACATTTTGATTTTGGACCTCAAAGCTCCAGAATTGTGACAGACAATACATGTCTATGCTTAAGCCACTCCATCTGTGGCACTTTGTCACCGCAGCCCAAGGGAACTAATATAGTAACTGCTCACTTATCTATCTTAAAGTAGGCATTTAGCAGCACGCGGATAACACCAAGCAATCAACTTAGCACATTTTAGATGTGAAAAACTTGAGTACAAGATGTATGGAAAAGATTAAACTCATGTAATGAAGTAATTATTTAACTCACATTTCCATGGAATGCTGTTTGTGAATTACAATAGCTTGATATCGATATACCTGCTACAAAATGATTATAGATATTATTTGGGTATTAGAACAGAGGCGTGAAGAGGTATTACCCCTTTGGGAGCAAACATGGAAATGATCTAGTCTGTTCTCTTCATGTTACAGAAGAAGGAACTAGAGGCAAGTAGTCTGCCTCAGTAGGACCACAGGAGCTAGGAAGGACCCTTGATCCAAGATTCCCAACCACTCTTGAATCATCACCGAGTAGCTACTCAACTAATGTTTGCCGGATGAATCAATGAGCCTAAAAAGGTTTTAAGCCAGTCGTTAGAGTTTCAGTAAAATATGAGATATTTATCATTAGATATGAGATATTTTTCATTAGTTGAAGTAGTTCAGCATTTTACTACTTGGGGTAGGAAGAAAAATGGACATGGGCTGGCCTGGATCCCAGTGTGCCCCCACTTTGCTATGTGAATTTGGGCAGGTCAACCCCTCGAGGCCTCAGGCACATCATCTTCATAGCAGAGATGAGAATACCTTGCAAGGTTATTGTTAAGTATGAGATCATGTGTGTAAAGCATGGAACACAGTTCCGAGCATTTAAGTGTGCGTTAATGGCTCTTTTGATTTAATCAGCTTTAAAAACTGTGCATATAATGACTAATATCTTCACATACATCTAAACTGTGCTGTTGATACGGCTGGTGCATTTGAGCTTGCTTTCGTTTAATAATGATGAGGTGTGAACCCAGTAGCAGCTCTTGTCTTCCCCCAGTTTTTCCTTTATCCGAGGTAATGGGGACTCTGTGGTCAAGAGAGAGGGCAAAACTGAGTAGATTCACACAAGAGTCAGATCCACTCCCTTCTCTTTTCTGACCTGTTCTGTACCCAACCCACCATAAGAGTCACAAATAATCAGGGGTAACAGACCGCGCCACGCATGATTATTTGAGTAGCACTCAGGATAGGAGGAAATGGTACACTGGCTGCAGCCCAGGTTCCCGGGTTGCATGAACCATGCAAACGTGAGTGTCCATGTTTGGTTATCATTTGTGAAATCTGCTTCAGAGACTGGATATCACCCAGATTCTCTTAATGGTCATTTATAATTTTGTCATAAATCATATAAAGGTGTTGAAATGCATTCTAAATCCCTTGGGGTTTAGGAGATCTGGTTTATTTCATGCTGTATGAAGGAATATTTCCACTTATCTCTTATAAGTAGAGTGATTAAGGGTATACTCATATACGCACACTGCTGAGCCTAAAATCACTGAAAACTAATTCTTAATTGTGATGATATAAATAATAAAATGTGAGCAAAATGCTAAATTATGTAGGGATAATGGAACAATAGAAAATATTATAAGTGGCTTTATATTTGCAAAAATGAAGTAATGTCTAGGTAAAATAGGCCATTTACAAAACCGATTTTAGACTTTAGATTTTAAAATCCCAGCGAAATGAGGATAGTATAGTAAAATAGTACGAATATAATTGTCCCATGTTGGGAGGCAAACAACACTGGCAAAGGTGTAGAAAAAGCATGTTAACGTTTGGAAGTTCATTTTTAGTTTCTTTCCTTCTTTTTCTCTTTTTTTCTTTGTCCTAACTTTTTCCTGCAGCTTTAAGGCAGAGAGTCAGGCTGGTGTCTGTCCTTCAGCTAAATCATCTATTTTACATTTGAGGTATTTAGCTTTCCGTGCATTTTATTATAAGAAACAATTGCTTGAAAACAGGGCCTTTGTTTCATAAGAGGGTAGCGGCTTCCACTTGAAATCACAATCCTTTGTGATATTAAAATTAGCTCCTTAGCAGGAACTATGATGTCACTAAAGGTGGAGAAGCAGCATCGGTTAAATAGCAAGTGGATCAATCTGTAGGAAACAAAGATCCTGTTTTCATGCAAATACCTTTAGTGATTAAAAAAGGGGGAAAAAACTGAGCATAGGTGAAGGAGCTGTTGGTGCTACATTTTTAGAGAAATAGCTGGAAGCTATTTAGCCATGTAAACTGATGACCTTTACAGTTCTCTCAAGGTTAATGGGGTCCAGGAAAATGGTAATGTGATAATTTGGGTTTCTTGGGTGTCCCACTGACTTATACTGTGTGTCCCTCACATTCGCTGGCATTTTGTAGGGTGGAAGAGCCTGGCGTTGCTTATAAAATCTATTGGGAATCCCTCTGTTCTTATTCCACGTTTCTCTCTATCTAGAATTATCCAAGGATAGAGGAGAGATGACCTCGGTGAGGAAATTGTATAAATTCTCCCTTTTATTCATGGTGGATGTGAAGCTGCAGTCTGTCGCTCATATAAAAACTAGCAAGGGGTGTTTCTTATAAGAAACCTGTGATGTAATGGCACAACTCTTCAAGTTTAAGGCATCCGTAGCCAGAAAACCTCAAAGCTTGGGGATTCAGAAGCGTGTTACTGAAATACGCATCTCAGTCTCTCGTCTGTGCCCCGCTGAACAGCAAAAGGAGAGTCTGAACGTCCAGGGAGGAGAAGCTGGACATGGGTTTGTGTTTCTGTCCTCAGGGCTGTCAAGTGAAGTGGCTGCTGCCTCCCTGCGTGAATATGCTGCTGGTGGCAGGCTCTGCAGGGCCGCCTTGAAGGAGCTCTTGAGAGGCCAAGTGTTTTGGTGTTATCAAGAGGGGCTCATTATACCGAGGGAATCAATTTAGAATGACTTTAATGGGATTGGGAGTCAAACTGCAGTAGAACCCTATGACAGAGAGAGTTTAAAGTACCCTGTATTTATTATGCCTTTCTCTCTTTAATTATGTCTGTCTTTAATATTCTACTGTTAGCTCCTTTAATGTTTTTCTTCTCCACGTTTTTGGCATTTTTATGATTTGCAGCTCCATTCTAAATGGGCACATGTCATAATGTCATCTAATTCTATTGAGAAAAATGCCCCTGTTTCCTGTGGCTTTTGGCCAAGCCATACTATTACTTTTGATTTGGATATTTTTTTTTCACAGATTATGTAGGCTGTGCAATATAAAGTAGAAGATTCTTTCCAGTTTGAAAAAAGAGATTTAATGCTTTCTTTTACAAGCTCCTTGGGGGCATAGGTAATATAGGTCTTACAGTCGGATTCTTAACACCTAGTACAGCGTCTGGTCACTGAGAGTGTTTAGTAACTGTTGGTTAAGAAAATGATTAAGTGAATGAATGAATGATGTCAGCATTCAGACCTAATCACGTTAGACTCTCAGTAGTCATATAAAATAGGATGTTCCCTTCTGTTGTCTGGGCGGGGGGAGAGCCCAGCATTCCGGGGGTGTAGTGAATGCATAACATGATAGACTGAAATCAAAGTCCAAATATTTTTGAATGTTCCTTGACTTTTTCTCATCTTCCCTTCACTCATTTGTTTATTCATCTGTCAAAATAAGGACCTTACTATGTGCAAATTATATTACATTTTCCCCTCTCTTGTCTTCCTGACTGTTCTTTTTCACTTCTTCTCTGATACATCTATGCATCTCTTAATTTTTACTCTTCTGTTCACTTGGATCTTACCTTTCTCCCTGTCATCTACTTTTTCCTCCTCTCATCGCCTTACTTTCTTCTTGCTTCCCACTTTTCCCCCATGATCTCCCCTAGAACTTACATTTCTACTTCCAGTCCTCTGCATATGTACATCTTACACTATCTATTCAAGAATACATCCTCTTGTCTCCTTCCCTACCCATCCTTCTTTTCCCTCCCTGTAAAGTCCAAAGAAGCAGAGACATAATCATGTAAGGGACCATTCCAGACGCTTCACCTTCATTTCAAAACCTTGCTCAGATTTGTTTATGACAACCGTTCATCACATCCATTCCATTATCTTCAGGTAAGACCTTGCCTAAAACCCTTCAAGCACAGGATAAACTGTCCTTTTAGAAAATGTCAATAAAAACGCTCCCCAAAAGGCTATTGTTTGACTTTCCATAGGGACCTACCTTTTGAATTTTGGCTTTGACTGGAGACCCCGGTCTCTTCTATATTTCTGTCATCCTCTGCTTTATATGCGGAGAGGCCTTATAACAACAATAAAAATAAAAACAAAATAGAATTTGGTCAAAATATAAGGTTGGCTTATAGTAGAACCAAAAGTATGGGAAAATGTACCTATGAAAGAGAAAAAAAATGCTATAAGCCATTCTTAAAAGTCTGACCTCATTGATTTATTCATTAAAATGAATTAAACTCTAGATACCATATTAGTGACCAGGGATTCAACAGTGAGTAAGACTAGACTCCTCCTAAGGGAGATAATATTCCACTATAGTGTGGTAAGGGCTGTGAAAAGAGTGTAAGAATGGCACCCAACCCAGAACTTGGAAGGATCAGGATATGCTCCTTGGAAGAAATGATAGTTACTCTGAGTTAGGAAGGATAATTTATTAGTAACTAGGAAACGTGGTGGAAGGCAGTAATCCATATCTGGCAGTTGGAAGCATTGCAGGAACAACATGGCTGAGGCATATAGTTTCTGGGATGTGAATACAGGGAAGGAGGCCATGGGGGTGAAACCATCAAGGTCTTACTGGCTATGCTAAGGAGTACGGAGCTCATCCTGGAGCAACGAAGAGCCACCGAAGAATTTTAAACAGGGCAGTGGTGTTTTGGAGAGATGCTCTGGAAGTATGATGGAGAATGGGTGGAGCAAAATCACAGCTGGGTACAGTAAGGAGGTTGTAGTCATGAAGGGGAGAGAAGGCAGTACGTACCTTGCCCAGGGTGATGATGGTGAGCATGGATGGGACGAGGAACTGAGGGTATATGAGGAGGTTAGAGGCACAGGCCATGCTGATGTATTGGATGCAAGAGATGAAGGAAGAGTAGGGGGTCAAGAATGGCATTCAGTCTCTTGGGCTCTGAGGAAAGGTATTTCTGAGGAGTCATCTCAGTTATCTTTGGTCTTTAAGTACAGGCCAGTGTTCTAAAAGCTCCCAGATTGACATCCCTGAAGGCTAATGCCATCTTCTATTTCATCACAGTGAACAGCAGGGCTGGCTTCTGAAGGTGCTCTCGTCTGTTTGCAGAAATCCTCACAGCTAGAGCAGGGCCATAGACAGCTGTGGACATATTCTCACGCTGCTGAGCAGTTTGGATTGAATTGCGTGTTGTCAAATAAATGGTTAAAAGAGATTTCTTACTGTCCCTTATGGATGAGTTCAGTCAAAATTGTTGTACCAGGATGTGCGTGCGTGCGTGTGTGTGTGCACATGTGTTTATTCATGTTTGTCCATTCACAATGTGCACGTGTGTGTGTGCATGTGTGTGTTTGTGTATGGAGATACATATCTTCCAGTGGCCCCATCCCTGGGAGGATGTCATTTAATGCCTAGGAGATGCCGGTGGTGCCTGTGATGTGGATACTACAGGGGCTACTGGAGAGGAGCCACTAACCCGTTTCCACAAAAGTAAGCCAGTCAGTTATAGTGATTTTTTTTTTCACGGCCTAAAGTCTGGACTAAATCTGAACTGGTGACTTCAAAGTGAGTGACTCCGTAGCCCATTACCAGTCCCCTGAGATGCATAATCCACTTTACAGATACATTTTAAATAGTCTACTATGGGAAATGTAGTTAGCAAGCTCAGATATGCTTACATTTAAGATCTCTCAGAAATGCACTTACAGACTTAAGAAAAAAATCTTTGCATGGAGTAGAATGCGCATGAAAGATGATTCATTTTATTAGAGCAATTAAAACATTGGCTCCTGTTTTCATCCATCATACCCATGAAATAAAAATATATTGGAGAAAAAGTGATATTTACCTGGAGATAAAATTTAAAATATAAGGAAGATAAAAGTGCATTTTTTTTCTGAAAGAAGTAACTGAAAATGTGCCGTAGGTTATAATTCAGGCAGAACCTCATCATTATGGACCAGGAGCCGGAGTGAGATCATTGTGGAACAGGAGCCAGGGTGAGCGCAATCTCTACCCAATATTTTTTGAGGCACAAATGTAGCCAGGAGTGAGTCATTCAACAGGGTACCTCAGAGGTGGAGGGTCTTGGATATAAATGGGCAAGACTGCGGTACAGGAAAATCCGTCACCTTAACCTTGGACGTGCCGTCATCAGCTCCCGGTGAGTTCACAGCAATCAACTTCTCCGATTCCGGTCCGTGCCTTAGGCCATGTCCACGCTGCAGTGATGCTCCAGGTGACTCAGAGATGGCTCATAAATTCAACTGTCTCTGCTCCCAAACTCCAAGTGATATAACCTTTCTTTCTTGGGTTGCAAATAAGTTATTTAAAAATAACACGGGGAATGATTAATCTGTGTGGACTTTGCTCATTGATTCCTCTGAGAATGTGCCAGTGAAGAGAGAACCGGAGGCTTGGGCTCTGTCAAGGAAAGGTAGGAGAAGGAGGGAGGGGAAAGGGAGGGATGGCTTCCCCGCACCTTGTCTGTGTGTTCAACATTCGTCAGTGTGGGGTATCGAGAAGAATGCGGGACTTGGAGGATATGAGGGGCAGTCCCTTGGGGCTGAACGTACTACCTTGCAGACTTGTTTTAAAGCGTGAATGAAATCATTCATATATTCATTCACTCATCAAGTAGGTATTGAGTTTTTACTAATTGCTGAAGAAAGTAAATAATACAGAGTTCCTGCTCTCATGGAACTTACATTCTAGTGGTTGAGTAGATCGAATACACAACTGAACAAATGAATATGTAAAACCTGGGCAGGTGGGTGCTAGAGCCAGGTCAAGTGAGGAGGACCGACTGGTCGTGCTATTCTGCATAAGGGGAAGCCTCTTTGATGTGAGAGGTGCTCTGGTTCAGTGCCCGCCTGAGTAACGTGAAGAGGGAAGGGTATAGAGAAGCTTCCAGCACAGGGCTGGGCACACGGTTAGCACTTAATCAGTCATCACTTTTATTACAAATACTGTCATCATTATCCTTGATAATAATGGTATATGTTAAGCCTGCATGCCCTTTTGAAAATTTGGGAGTCTATAAAGTATATATTAGGAAGGTTTTTGTTTTTGTTTTTGTTTTTGTTTTTGTTTTTGTTTTTGTTTTTGTTTTAGGGCACACTTATACTGGAATTCTATATCTGTATATAGAAAGATCTTTTCAGTTACAGTTTAATTTTGGAGATAGCTAGTCCTTTTCGAAGGAAAATCAACAAAAGCTAATTGCTTTGTGTGGTTAAATATCTTGAGATTCCCCCCCCCCACTTTTTTACAATTAAAAATTTCTTGCCTACCTATGTCGTGTCATGCCCTGGGGAAATAAAAATGTAAAATTGAGACTTTGCCCTCAGGAAGCTTATAATCTTATTTTTTCCCTTAATAATTCAGGACTCTTGCACTGTTTGAATAGAAACTGCAGGAAGGACTTATATGCTGACAAGGCTCTGGAGAGTGTAGAAAAAAACAAGTTGCATTTGAGTGTTAACTTTGATGCTTGTTTAGTTTTATAAAATATGTAAGAGGCTTTTCCATTAGTGAATAAGACTTTCCAAAAGCTTTCAGAATCTCATGTCACAAGTAGTTAAATATTGCTGAATGGGAGTCACCCAGACTGACAGCTTGGAAACTGCAGCACTCTCTGTGGTTTAGGGATGTGTGGCCCAAGTGAAGCCCCTACTCCCATATTCAGTGAGGTCATCAGGTCCAACTGATTCATTTGGTCTAAAAAATCCAGACTACATGGGAATCCAAAGTTCACTTGGCAACCTTTGTTATCCTTTGGCCGTTGTAAGCAGCCCATCACACCCTGTCTGGGGAAAGCTAGGGATGAGAATCTCAGCCTAGGTGCATTTCAGCGCTGGCATGCAATAGAATTTGGGGAAAGTGATTTGCACGTGGGAGGCACGTGGGGTGTAACCCATGGCACAAATAAAACACACCTAGAATTTGCTTTCCAGGCTCTGTTCCTGCTATTTGCAAAGTCTGTAGTTCAGGTTTGGGACCGGACATGGCACCTGCTCAGAGAGGCTCGCCCTCGCTTTAACATACGATGGCTAACCACGCTACCTTCCTTCTCCGGTTTTTGCTCTTCAGAGGAACATTCTGTTCTATTCTATCCTCTTCTGTAGTTTTCTATTGGGTATGCATTTACATATTCGTTGGCTGTGGATCCTATTATATGTGTAAGCCTTGAAAAGGCAGGAACTTTGCTTATTCACCTTTGTAGGCCCAGCGCTTGGCCCAGAGTGGGCTCCCAAGGAATATTTGCTGAATTAATGAGGTGTAGCGGTGATGCATGGTCGGAGCAGCAAGTACCAACCATAAAACCCTTGGGACTCAAGACGGTTTGGTTAAGGAGAGTCAAAATGTGAAATCAGAGCAAGGCGTCTAATGTATGTTAGATGGCAGAGCACGTGGGGCTCTTTTTAGGACCATATGAAATAGTGACACATGTAATTAATTATTTTTTCTAAACTTGATGATACGAAGGTAGTATTATGTGCCAAATGTTAACAGAACCATATGGATGGGGCTAAGTCATTTGCATTGATTACTTTTAATTATGTATACTTTTAACCTTTAAAAACTTTTTAAAAAAATTTTTGGGGAAGGGGTATTATTTGTTCAGCTTTAACAGTAGGACTCGTTGATTCAGGTTACAAAGCATCCATGTTCTAGAGTGGGGGTGCACGTTGATTAAAAGCCACTGCTCTAGCGACATCATCTTTGACCTTCATGCTATTCTTCAGGTCATATCCTTTGCTGACACTACTGACAAAATCTGGATGGCTTGAACCAAGAGTAGACCCCTGCTGGCAAAATCTCTAATAGTGACATTCCTTTGTGAATTCAGAGAGTTTTAAGAGAATTTGCTGGATACGACAGAGATCTTCTTCATGTTGCTGTAGGTTATTTATGTAGCTTGTTAATCATCCACATTCCAACGAAGAGTCATTATAAAAGGCTCAGGATGTCTCCTTTCCCCCTGAACCTCACCACCTCACACATCATTCATCTAGGCTAAAGCCAGACCACTGCTCTCAGAAAGTAAACTTCAGGCAATTGTTCAAACATCCCAGCAATTACTGATACAGAATACCTTTCTTCTCACCAGTTCTTCCCAGTCTTCTAAGTACCTGCTGTTGAGGCATAGTGGAAGCTCATGGAAATTAAGACTCACTGCCGGGAAGCAGCAAGCTAGCTGCAGGAACACTCTTTTCCCTGAATATGAAGGAAGAGGTGAGCCATCCCTGAATGTTTGGGCACAGTGAATAATGAGTACACCTCAGAGGGGGAGGAAGGGAATTAGAGGCTGCATTTAAACACACTCATGTATACATGTTATCAAGGATGTGGGCTGAGTTTTTTGATTGGTGGTATCTCAAAAAATCATACTTTCATATATTGCTTAATGAATTTAACTGGAGAGAGGGCGATGCATTAGGTAAATCTAGAAATCTCTCTTTTTGAATGAAAAGATACTGGTGTCTGGTGTTTAATTTCATCTATTGACAGGAATTACCTACGCCTCAGTTTTCAGACAAGTAATGAAATACAAACAGTAGGCTCTTGGGCAGGCAAGGACTCCCTTTGCAACATCAACTTTCCAGTATCATGGCGGAGGTGTGATTGTTGCCATTCCAATTGAGAGCTATGGCTGAGGGACCACAGTTAACTCTTGGCCTTCCCTTGAATGAAGTCAAAAACTTGAGGCACTCCAAAATTGCATACTGAAGCTTTTTCTTGTTCTTTATGCACATCTATTTTCTCGTTCGGTTTTATCTGAATAAATACTCAGACATTCTTCTTGAGGTGCAGCAAGTTATTAGGGATAAAGGAGAAGGCTGCCCAGAAGTGTCTGATTCTGCTCCCCAAAGGCATAGGTCCCCTGGGAAGATACTAAGAGTAGCAGTTGTAAGGATCAGAATCTTAGCCAGGGAAAGGTACATGTGTGAGGTTACCGAACCCAAAGAGTGACCCACAAAGAGAAGCCAGGTATGAACTGAGTAGTCAAGCCATCAAATCAGAACCCCTGGATCTGAGAGAAGGGATTCCCAAACAAAATGGCAGCAATTAAGAAGGCGGCCAGAACCAAGTGCTGGACACACAAGGAAGCTAAAGAAAGCCCCGTAAAGCAAGCAGGAGGTGGGGGGCAGTAGGCTTGTTATCTACTCCCTGTATCTATAGGCAGAGGCCCGCCCTGAGTGTTGAAAGTTACAGGGAAGGAAGTAAAGGGCAAGTATGAGGGATCCTGGGCAGAAATCAGGGGGAGATGAAATAATCTGTCACAGATAGTCCAAAAAGTCTCTATAGTTTTCATGGAATAGCTGATGGTCAGTCATTTTCCCCTTGAAGTCTCTGAGTCAAGGTGACTAGAAAGCAAAGATGATGATGGATGCTTGCAGCTTCTGGGCGAAATTATAATTAGTAACGTCGTAGTAATTAGGCAACTCCGGGTGTGTCTTTATTCTCTTCCAAATGTGTTTTCTTTGCTGAGGCTTAAATACCCTAGAGCCGTCGTTTGAATTCCCACAGAAACAGACCCCAGGACAAAGATTCAATGGCAGGTAGTTTATTTGGGAAGTGATCTCAGTAGAAAAGTGAAGAAGTAAGACAGAGAAGGGAAGGTAGCCAATAAAAGGTTTTGTAATCAAGGAAGTTATAAGCAGAGCTCAGTCCTGCTGGAAAACTCTGGGAAGCCTTGGAGTGATCCACCAAGAAGTGAAGGAGGTGGAATATTCGCACACCAGCTCTTCTGTCATTTCTTGGTTAGGGCTGCGGTGGGAGTTTGATTCCTTGGCACATCACCATGCAAGCAAGCAAACTGTCATGGTGGCCAGAGAATGCCTTTTGGCAAAAAAACAGAAAAAAAAGGGAAGTGATGGCAGTTGAGGCAGCCTATACCAAATTGGTCAGGGAGAAGGGATAGAGGCAGGGCACTGGTAGCCTCTGCTCTATCCATGGCGTACCTTGGCTCAATGTCCTGGTCTTAAGCCCATATGGCAAAAACAAAAACAAAAACAAAAAAAAAGGTAGACATGAAATGAGTGTCTTCATCAAACTCTGCACCTGGACTTTTTCTATAGGACCTAGATGGACAGCTTAGATAAAAACCTTCTACATCCCTTCACAGGCCTTTTCTCCCTAAATCCAGTTTTCTCCTCAAAGAGGAAGTATGATTTTAGTGGAATCACATCCGTTATAACAAGACACACACGCTAAGATGTTCTAAACCTTTAGCACTGGAAACCTGTTTTCAAACAGGAAGGGGAAGCTCGACCAGGCGGCAGCAATGGTGACTCTCCCCTTGGAGAGTCACTGGTGCCCTAGCATTCTGCCTCTTTATGAGCTGTTGGCTTTTTACATTTTTGGTTCAAACATGCCTGCATGCTCCCTGTCTTGAACACAACAATGCTAGAGAAAGGATAGAAGATTAACAATGCAAAATTAGCTACAAAAGTGAACATTTGTTCAGCGCGAGAAGGGAAATCATAACAAAATTTAAATTTAGCAAAGCTTACACATATTAAAATATTAAAAATTCAGAAAAATAACAAAAATTTAATTAGCTCTTTGACACTCCTCTATAAAACAGTTTTTCCTGCTTTTTATGGCTTCATGCTCTTTGATTGCCTCTTCATATGACAACAAAGAATTTGTAATATCATTTTCTAGAGAGAGAATAGAAAGATAATTTAGTCTTTTCTCTAGCATGTTGACTGAAGTTTGCTTTTTGTTATTGATAATTTTTAAAAAAACTTCTTTCAGTTACAGTACTCATTATTGGCAATGTTATGCAAATTTTAAGGATTGTTGTCAAGTTTTTGGAAAAACTCAAGCTTCTTTCATATATGAGCTATGAGATTTAGAAGAATCTTCTAGACTACAACTTGTTTCAGACATTTCAAACGTTATTTTTCTTCCATGGCCACATATAGTCAGTGCCCCCAAAGGACCCTTTACATCTCTATATGACCCTTGGCCCTGCATTCTCGGACATATTGGTACCCATGGTTGATGGAGTGGTGGGAGCCCTCTTGTAGGTAGGTTATTCCTGCATGGGATGACTAACAGTAGTTTAACTATATGTGGAAATGATTGTGAGCCACATAGTTAGAAACATTAAACTCAAGCTAAACATATTACCGACTCATCTGTCTCTTGGCCAAATGCCAAGAATGCCTGCGGCCACTCCTAAGCCATCCAACCAAGGAGAGTGTGGAGGGAAAGTTGGAGTTCAGTCGTCGTTGAAATTTCTTGCCTTAGGAACTGTCACCGAAATATCTAACTGTGTATACAAAGGGCCTTGGGAGGGATCTCCGTGGTAAGGAGACCTCAAGTTTAGATTCCCCTTAGCTCCACTGCCTTTGCCCACAGTACAGTTTTTAGAAGCTATCATGCTCTTTACTTATTTCATATCCTGTCCGGGAGACCTATATTCTGGCTCCCAAGGACTGGTATACATCTGTACGGATCTTGCCTAACCCTTTGCTTCCCAAATCATTGCCTGTCTCTATGTGGCAGCCTCTCCTATCCAACCTGATTCTTCTGGATCAAGTCTAAGGGAAAGGTTTTAATGAATTTACCCCCTTAGGGCTTGCCTTCAGTTGTCCTGAGGGCTGTCCCCTCCCACCAGCACCCCCCCAACAAGTGAGTGATAAGATTATGGTAGCTGATACCATAAATGACACCAGACAAATGGCTTTTAAGCAAGGCTTGACCACTATTACATTCTACAATATGGAAGAGGTGAGTTTTATCCCATTTAGCTTTATGGAGAAGCAGTTTATTAACCAAATGTGATCAGCTTATCATTTATATGAAAAATATAGGGGTGGGGAGGATTTTTCCATCATAGGAAGGTATAAAGCCTTTGACTGGAATTTAGTTATCAGGGAAGCAAGTTTGCCTTTGAAATACTTGGATAAATTTGCACCATTCTTCCTTTTCCAGCATGGGTATGAGGGTGAAGTTTCTAGAACATTATTCTGAGTTATATTGACCTACCTCTTCCAGTGTGTGGAGGTTCTCTGAGGAAAGTCACCTCTGTTAGCTAAAGAATCTCTTTACCAAGGTTCCTTTCTTGTAGGGTTGGGAAAAACCAAAAGGTGGTTTATAAAGCTGTTCAAAAGAACTTCTTGCCCTACCTCATCAGCCTCTGATACTCATAAATGCATGTTGACGTTAAGAGTCATTCACAGACTCTCTCCAAGTGATTTTTGACAGATTTGGTTTTGTGAAAGTAACCTTGGGATCTGGACCTGCCATTAAAGGGCCCACACTCGCAAACTCCACCACGATCTTGAAATTGGAGCCTCACTTTTGCCTGTGAGGAAGCCGTTGTAATCACAGAGAATAATAGTTACATACACTGGTGATTTGTATGGAATTATTCTTGAATTTATTATTTAATAAAGAATCTTCAGAAATAGGCAAGTTAAAAATGTCATTTATGTCACAGATGGAAAAGCTACATATATGTATTAATGGAATTCATTCACTGGGTTATGGTCCCAAACTTCTCTTGGGACTCCACAGATCCACTTGGCATGTAGACCTCTCTCAGTTTGACAGGAAGGCAGATTTGTCACCAGATATTATCTGTGAATAGCCCCGGCTTATGCAGAGAATTCTCTAGGGGGCTCAATAAGAGATTCTCTTCTGTAGCAGATAGCCTAGAAAAATGCTGAGGGGAGTCAGCCCAGAGATTTTCAGTGACGTTGGTTGGTTGTGCTTTTCTGGAGCAGACAAAGATACCTGGGCCATCCTCACTGCACAGAGACTCTCTGTAAACATTCCTCTGGTCAGCACTTTTCCATTCTAGGAACGGTTAAAATTCTCAGGTGTCATCCCCAAAACAGATGCTGTTTCTGCCAAAACATTGTAAAAAGCATCCATCTTGAAGATGTGAGAGAAACAGATACTGGAAACTGCAGTATGTGCTCTGCTTGTTAAGACTTCACCCAATGAAACTTTTATGTGTGGGGAACTGTTTTCCGGAAGCTAGTGCCAGCTCGTGAGCAGGTCATTCCCTAAGTGTGGTGTGGATGCGGTTGGGGAATTAGAAGGTCTTAAAATGATCACAGGGATTTCTTTTGAGCTCTCAGTTCTTCAAAAGAAAAAAATACAAAAAAATGTATGTTCCTGCCAGAGGTTCAGAGAAACCTGGACATAGCTCTTGTTTCTTTTGTTTCCGGAAACAAAGCATGAGATTTGCTTGAATCCTACACATGGGAGACTCTAAACGTAGTCGTGCTCTTTGGTTATTTTTAGCGCATGGGTCTCCACCTACTCTCCTTTCTTATTATTCTCAGCCCCTCCCCCAGCACCGGGACCCTATATTTAGATCGGAAGCATCATCATCAGACACTGTGTAACCACAGCAAGGTTGTGCCTGTAAGTGTGGCAGGATATGGGGTTATTTTGCCTAATGGAGGAGATATCCTTTTGGGATAGTTTCACCCTCGGGGGGATAAAGCTTTGCTGTAGGTAAGAAACTTAATTAGCAGACAGGATCTCTTTAATATCATTTTGTAGAAGGAAGCTTTTTTTGTAATAATCTGGCTTTCATTGCAAAAAACACTGCTGTCATGTATTACCAACTTCTTGGAGTAGATTCTTAAAATATATAATATATATATCATTTATTTTCTTTATATATATGTATTTTATTTATTTTATTTATGTATGTATAAAACCTCCACAGGAGAAGGGTCCTCTTATTCATATTTGGGTAAAATAAGAATAATTCTGGCTAATAACAATTTTTTTCATCCAGAAAGATGTATATTTGCTTTTGAAAAGAGAAAATAAATATATGAAGATATATCAGGAAATAACCCAGAAAGAAAAAATAATCAATGCCACTGTGTTTGATACTAATTTTAATAGTAGCTAAATAGGTGCTAAGCACATTTCATGTATTGTTTCATTTAATCACCATGTGACATATCAGGTGTGTAGTAACATTCCCATTTTACAGACAAAGAAGCAGAGGCGTAGCTAAATAATCCATTCAAGGTCCCTGAACTGGTCAGGTTTCAAACTCAGGTAGGCTAACCCTGGGCCAGAGCTTTTAACCGTAATCCTCATTACCCTCAGATAAGATTTTCTGATGGTTCATGTTATCTTGTGTGTATGAAGATAAAATTGATTATGACCTGGGCATCTGCAGGTGGCTGGAAAGAACAGAGCCTGTCACCCTTTATATAGGCAGAGTCCTTATTGTCCATTAAACTCTAGGTCTTGATTCAGAAATTTTAGAAAGAGGCTTTTTGTCTATTGCTTGTCATGGAGTAGAGTTCTCCCCTGTAGTTCTCTTGTTACTGAAAGCCAGTCATACGACTGAAAAGAGTAAGTTTGGAAACTACAGATTAGTTTGAAGTAAGATGTTCTTTGACTAGCTACTATTCCATTCCATTAGGATAATTTCCTTTCCTTCCCTTTTCTCCTGAAAGTGCTTTATAAAACCACAGGCTCTTCAGAAACTGCCCTTGTCACCCTCCAAATGCATCCGTGTCCATGAGTACAGTATCAAGATGGTCAGACACTCTCTGAATGGGGAAACGGGGAAGGATGTGCTCCAGACATGGCTGGGCTTTATTTATGGGGGAAAAAAAGCAAACAGTGGGAGATAAGGTCTCAGGTCTGTTGTTTAGACTAGCATATCATTGCCCATCTAGGACAAATAACTTGCCTTGTTCCTTTGCAAATCTAAAAAAAGACCTTTTTTTTTTTTTTTTCTGTTAGAAAATACCCAGCTTCACCTGTGTGCTTTCTCTCAAAGGCAGTACTGTGGTATTTGTATCAGAGAACTTGCATTTCATTATTTTCTTCTTCTGAAGAGTGGTGTTGGGTACAGGTAAGCTGTTATAGACTTGATATCAAAGTTTTGTGTTTAAAGAAAAACACCCCATTTTTAAAATGGGGGGAAAATCCTGGCATTTTAGGGAAAGGTTTTCTCTGAAGGAGGGAGGAGAAAACTATGGAGAATAATGAATTCATCAAGCTGAAAATGCACGAGGCAGCGAAGCGCTCAGGCTTCAATACATGGCAAATGGAAAGAGAGCTCCCATTACTGTCGAGATGCACAGACATAGCCCTGCTAATCGCTTGGTCATGCTTGGGAGACACTAAGTCATCACAGGCCATGACATGGTGAGAACAGGGTGCCAGGGGTTTGTTGTAAGAAAAAATTGTTGATTTAACATCCATAACCAGCAGCACTCCCTTCCCCGACCCTCATCCTCAGATGACAGGCCTTGGTTGGAAAAAGGCTTGTGTGTGTGTGTTTAACTCTTTAAGTTCAACGCAATCAGAAATCCTATGGGAGGTAAAAATTGTTAAGGAAGTGACTACTTGAACCACGAAATTAATTTTTGTTTATTTCCACAATTTCTATATGCAGATGACATTTATTGAAGAGTTGCTTTGAGGCAGGTGTTGTTTTGAGTAATATCTGTATATTACCTCATTGATTCCTCCCAACAGCCCTATGAAACAGGGTACCACTATTGTCTCCATTTTATAGAAGATAAGTAGCCTGCCCAAGGTCCCATAGCTAGTGAATAGTGGGACCAAATTTGGAACTGAGATCGTCTGACTCCAAAGCCTGTACTGTTGACCATATGCCCTGTATTAGATTATGTCCTTTGGAAAATCCAATGAAACCAGATGACAAATTAGTTGAAGAGACAAAGTGTACTTTTCCATTCTTTCAACATGTATTTTATTGAGCATTGTGGTAAATTATGGTGGAGTGGAAAGACAGACGTGCACATTACTGTGATAGAAAGATGCATTAGGGCCAGAGGTGGCATGGAGGAAAAGGCATCCCTATCTCTCCAGATTGCTTTCATGTGACTAGAATGGTATCTGGCTGTCTTAGTAGTTACTCAATAAACAGTAGAGTCAGGAAGGGGTTCAAATGGGTAACATTTGAGCTGTGACTTTATGATAAATAGAAGTTTTCCTGTGGTCAGGATGAGAAAAGGGATTACAAGATGAGAGAAAAGCATGTGTAAGACAGGAGACCACCTGAACTATTTTGGAAACGACACTGGTTCTGTGTTGCTGGAGCATAAAATGGAAGATGATGGAGTGTAGGCAAGAGGGGGAGCCATGATTGTTCAGCTTATGGTAGCGTTATCATGGACATTACATACCACGCAGGTGGATGTGGGTTTATTTGAAGGAGTGAGGATACCACTGAAGTAATGTCAGACAGTGGAAAGGTAGTCCCTTTGAGGTAGGGAAGCAGCACCTTGGATGATGGATGGAAGGGGTTGGGGAAGTGGTCAAGACTAGAGTGGTCCTGAGTGAGATTATGTGAGTGTGACCTGGTGCGGTGCCTGTGGAGTTGGAGAGGTGGGAGAGACTTTGAAGCAGTCTGTCAATAACTAGACTGGATGAGGCTGGTGGTTTATTAGATGGGAAAAGAGGAGATGGGAGAGACTGAGGATATATTGCTGGTTTGAAAAATAAAATCAGTAAGCAATGGTGCCATTAATTTGAGGAGGAATACAAAAATGGTACAGACTTAGCTTAAACATTGTGAGTTTAATTTTGTCAGCATTTTCAGTTGGAGGTTCCTTTGGGGCATGGCTGGAGATGTCTAAAAGACAGTCGGACACACATGACTCCAAGTTAAACAACAGACCATGTTGGAAAAAGAGGCATCAGTAGACCTGGAGGTCTCAGCTGATGAATTTTACTAAGCAAGGTGATCATTCCGTGCATGGCGGTGGAATGCAGAAGGCGGCAAGCATTAGTACTACACAAGTTCACCGATCGGAGAGACACAAATCGGAGGGACAAATAGGGTTTCAGTATGCCACAGATGGGGTTATTAAAAGGACTTCACGTAAGAAGGGATTTGGGACTAGAAAGTTAGGCTTTCCATTGGGTGGAAAGAAAGAAGGGGAAACAACAGTTTTGTACAGCAAAGTCCTTGGGTTTAGCAATGTGATGTTTTAGAAGCTTCCCTTGGGAGATGTCCATTTCAGACATTGGATTGTTTGTTTCTGGAGGTTATGGGGCTTTAGGAATTATTTTTAAAAGAACTTGGGGCTCAGTGACACGTGTGCAGTAGCATTAAATCACTGTGAAGCCCTCTTCTGAAACTGGACAGCTGACTATCTGCCTAATGTGTTGGTGACAGTTTTCCCCTAAAATAAAATTTCAATTTTTACCCCATTACCAAACACTTACTCTAGTTCTTAATATGTCACCAGTCATAGTTCTAAATACTTTGAATCTATTAACCTTAGTTTTCACAATACCTTGAGATAGGGACTCTTGTTATCCCCCTTTTACACAGGAGGAAACAGGCACAGAGTTTGAGTGACTTGTCAAGCAGCTAGTAAGTGACTGATTCTGGATTTTGAATTCAGATGTCCTGGATCCACTATCCTATACTGTGTTATCTCTCCGTACGATGTCCAGGTAACCCAAGGATTGAAGACTCCTGGCAATGAGCAAGCTTTCTGTCTTTTGAGAATCTCAAGGGATATGTATGACTGGCAAATCATAGGTTAGAGTAGGGACAGGGGTGGCAGTAATGCTGTAATACCATATTGCGGCTGTGTGGTTAGTGCCCAATCCAAGAGCAGAAAAAGTAAGTTCAGAGGAGAGACTTAATGCCCCATAAGGCCTATCCTGAATTACACATTAACACCCTTCAGGGAAAGGCCTGTCTGGCATGTCCCCATCATGGGGTCTCAGGAACTGGGGCCAGAGGAGCTAGTACCAGGGAAGGGGGAGAGCTAGAGGAGCTTTTCAGTTTTCGAAGTCAAGCCAGTCTAAGCTACATCTGTGAGTCTACCTGGCTAGCTTCCAGAAGAAAAGACAAGACAGAAGGGAAGGGAAAGGGAGACAAAGCAGGGGAGCAAACTTCTTTAGGGTGGGCTGTCAGATCACATGAGTGAAGGAGAAGAGACCCAGCCCATGTGCACCTGCTTGCTGTGGCCTTCAGCTCCTGGAGTGGTTCACCCCTTTAAGCATGTAGCAAGTCAGCTCCAGAAATGTGTTCCTCTAGAAAGAAATGGAGAAGAGAATACTAAAGGAAAGGGACTTTGAACTCCTTCTTCAAGAAGCCAAAATAGCCCATGGTTTTCATTTCATTACTTGATACACAAAAAATTTCTTACTCAATACAACATAGCTGTCCATTACTGGGGCACGATGGGGTATGTGTGTAGAGATGGCTCTTTCTGCCCTGTCATTGAAGAGATTGGCATTCAGAAGCATGTCACGTGGCATTGGGAAACGGAGACACAGGGTGGCCATGGGGTTAAGAATGTGGATAGATATCGAAAGATAGATAATGCATTTGACTTTACAGAGACAGCACGCAGTGTCCGGGAGATCCTTCCTGATTCTGGTAGGATTAGGGTAGCACATTTGAATAGATGGTGTTTTATTCTCTGTATAGAAAGAGTGAGATCTGGGTTTTAATACAGAGTTTGACACCGACTGTGTACCTTAGGCCAGGAACTAGCAAACTTGTTCTGTGAAGACCAGATAGTAAGTATTTTCCTTTTTCTCTTCAGCTCTGCCATTACAGTACAAAAATGGCCTTAGGCAGTATGTAAAGTAATGAGTATGGCTGTATCCCAATAAAGCTTTATTTGAAAAGCAGGTGCAGGTGGGAGGTGGAGATCAGGGGAGTCCGATTTGGCCCAGCAGCAGTTTTTTACCAATCCTTGTTTTAGGCAAGGGGCTTGACTTCTCCATGTCTTGTTTCCCCTTCATCCCATTGGTAAATTATTCTCACCCAACAAATGAGGAGGTTGCAAGTGCCTGGCATTATAAGTAATTCCCAGATGAAGAAAGGCTGGGTAGGAGGTCAGGACACCTAGACTCTTGGAGGGCCAGGCACCGGCCAGCTCTGGGACCTTGGCCTTGTACTTACTCTCAAATTTTAAGGAACTTTTCAGCTCTTACGTTCCGTGTAGAAGGGTCTCCAAATAGGAAGTACGAGTAAGACTAACAGTATAGTTGAAAATTGCATGAAGTTGTCCCTTCATTTCTTAGGTTAAAAACAGAAGCACAAGTCCTCACTGGAAAATTTGTTTGTGTAGTCTCCAATTGGTAAGAGTTTTTCCTCCTAATATCATTGAGTTACATTAGAACTTGACTGCAAAGGCTTGGCAGATAACATCTAGTGCCCTAGCAGAAGGGAGGAAATGTGTTAGTCTAGAAGATTGCAAAGAAAGTTTCGTCTAAAAATGTTTTAAGCCAGTAATGGATCAAGTATCATTTCTCCAAACAATGTAAGAAGCAGACATGAGAGAAGGAAATGACATTTCACTGCCTTTAACCCTTTTAAGAATATAAATGTAACCGTTCTGAGCATAGTATAAGTAGAAAATAATTCTGTCTTCACTCCAGATGCTCCGTACTCTGGAGTCCACTGTGATTAAACTAATAGAGGGGTGGGATTCACCTACTTCCCCTCTAGGGCACTTGATTTAAGGCTGGACACAGAATGGAATGTGCCTAAACACTCTTTCTCTCTCCTTCTTTATGAAAGTCATATGAGTAATAAGGAGGAAAGACAGATTCATTTGAGTACAACCCATCATTTAAGCACAAAACAAAACATAATCCTCATTATTGAAGAGTAATAAAAATGAGTCTAAGTGGCAGTTAGGTTCCTACAAATAAAAATTGCGACCACCGCTGCCGTTGCCTGTCTTTGTGAAATGAAGGGATGAATGCTACCTTTGTTCAATGAGCCCATAATTAAGAGGTGTTTAACATTGAAGGCTATTGCTTTAAAAAGATATTGCCAAGTAAATGTCAGACCATTGGAGACACTGGGTTATGAAGGTTACACCTGCCAAAGGTAAACTGAATCAAACAGCCAGTGGCACTGACATGGTTTACAGATTCACCCAAGAGCTAAACATTTGCAGCCTCCTGGAGGAGTGTCTTCATTTCCTTCTTTTCAACTTCTTTTTCTTTTAACCTGGGTGTGCTGGAGTGGATGGGGGAAGGAAGTACTATGTGTGTTGTATACACACACACTTTTAAGAGCATTTTCTCTGTTGACATTCTAGATTATACTCCTATAGCTTCAAGTAAGTATTAATTTAGAATTATTAAAGTAATTTATATTTCACATATTTATACATCTTCCACACCTAACAACTTCTTCATACTTTTTGTGTTAGCACTAGCAATTTTCTTGGATAGACCTTTCCAGGTAACTTGAATTGGATGTTTCTATTAGTTGGCATTAGATAGATGGTGAAACATGCTAAAAAATAGACTTCAGCCCTGAGAGAATTGCAGAGCTAATGAACTTACAGACAATGGTTGGACCTATCATGGACAGCAGCCTTTTCTGCAGTCTTTGTCATAGGGTAAGACAATTTGATGCTGAGCTTTTTAGTAGAAGGGGTTAAGGTGATTTGTCCCAGGTATCTGTTCTTTGAAGTAGAATTATACAAAGCACCCAGCAAGTAGTGGGTGCTCAACAAATTGTGGTCCTTTTCCATTAGTGTACGTGGTGTTCTGCATATTCCATCAGTTGTTTGTTTTTTAATCTAAGGAGGGCTCTTTGCAGTTGAAGAGGTTAGATCCCAGACCTCTGTGTCTCTAGCACCTCCCCTCAAGGCTTAAAAGTAGAGCAGCAGAATACTAGAAAGAACTGAACACTCCCCAAATTCTGTGGGTGCCTCCTTTAACGGGCACTATTTCCAAAGTGTTTGAGCATAATTTCCTTCTCTGGCTAGATAGACATCAAGGCCAGAATAAAGGAAGGACCCTCCAACATCATCCACCGAATTGGCGAGACAAATTCATGTTCTGCACTTTCTGATTTGCCCACTTTGGGCTACTGGTTTTACCAAAAACAAAACAGAATCTGCTTCTTTTCGTCTCCCCCCTTTCCATATCTGTTCCTGATCCAACCAGATTGTTGTATGAAGAAGGTGGTACAAGATAGGACGTTGAAAGAAGAGTGTGAAGTAGAACAGTTCCTTGGTTCCTTGGTTGATAAACAATCTGATCTCATTTCTGAGTCCCCAGTTGATGTTTGTTTTTATTAAAAATGTCTGAAAGGGTAACAGTTCCAAGTATATTATCCAAGGTAATGACATTAACTAGCTTTGCTGCAGAATCAATAGGAGAAACAAAAATATACGTCCGCTGATTCAGAACGACACAAAACAAACGTGTTAACTAAGGCAGATAGCCTCGACTGTTTAAGCATACATCATATGACGTCTAAGTCCTATCCGCAGCTCCTATTTTCGGGGGGGAGGGAAATTTATAAATTACTTTTTAAAGTATGTTTGTAGCCTGCTGAGATAATTCTGAAAAAACAGAAAAGAAAAAAAGAAAGGGCAACCCAGAAACCACCGTCCCTGTCCTCTGAGGGAAGAGAAGAAGAGAAAGAATGGAGGGGGGTGGGAAGGGAAAAAAACTTGTATACTTCATCCAGGGAAAGTAATTGAAAATGCTAATTCTGTGCCCACAGACTAAAACTTTGAAGGACAGGTCCTTGTCATTGGACTCCTCGAGAAACAGCAGAGCAGAAATAAAAATAGATCATTGACCAAAAATATCCCTTTCCAACTGAGAAGTTTTAAAGTGCTGCTGCCCATTTTTCTGTTTAAAAAATTATAAACCAGCCTTTTTATTCTTTACCTTGAGAACTTTGGAGACTAATGTATATGTGGTTTAGGAATAAAAATATTATGATTCTCAGTTTAAGAAATGTTGAGATCTTTTTAGTGCTATTTTTTTTTCCCCTTTGGAAAATGAATTATCTGCAAGGGTCAAGTTCAGGTTATTGTCACATCAGGCATTTCAGAGGCTCAAGGCAGTTAGCAATTTTTTTTGGAAAGATGAACATAGTTGGAAATTACCTACTTTTTTTCTTTAAATAAACAGAAATGTTAATGAGTGTAATTATGATAATCATTTCTTTCCACTTTAGCTTTAAGTGCAGGAATTACACCAGGGTTTGTGATTGATTTTCAGTGTTGTAACCAGTGGGGTGGGGACACTTAGGGCAACATAGGTTTGGATACTGCCTGATCACGTACTGCGTTAAAAACCAAGCATGCATTTACTGGTTCATGAAAATCAAGATGTTGTTAGAATGCAGAGCCAGATTTGGAATCCACTCCTTCCTTCTTTCTTTCTTTTCTTCTTTGACATGCATTTATGAATCCAGCATTCTCCTGGGCACACAGCAGTGAATAAAGGAGACAGAAGCTCTGCCCACATTGAGCTTACATCTAGGAAGAAAGTAAACAAAGAAGGATAATAGGCAATATGTCAGATGATAGGAAAAACTAGAGAGAGGGAAGGAAGGTGGAGATGCGCTTTTCACTAGGGTGGTCAGGGAGGACTCCACTGAGATGATGTTTGCAAAGAGACCTGAAGAAGTTGCCAGGGCAGTTATGTGGCTGGTGGGGAGGGCACTTCTGGGTAGTGCAAACAGCAGATACGAGCATCCTGAGGAAAGGAGGTGCGTGGTACGTTCAAGGAAAGTGAGGTCAGCAATGGGGCTGGAGGGAAGTTTGCCAGGGAGAGAAGAGTAAGAGGTGATGACGGGGAAGAAATAGGGCCAGGTCTACATGTGTAGGGTCATTTGGGTCGCTGACATGGCTCTGACTTGTATCTGAATGAGACGAAGCCTGTTTTTGGAGGATTTTGATGAGAGGAGTGACATGATCTCACTTACTTCTTAAAGGATCATTCCAGCAGCTGTGTAAGGAGTAGACTGAGGAAACGCAGGGACAGAAGCAGAGAAACCCCCTAGGAGGCAACTGTACGAATCTAGGGGACAGGGGACAGTGTCTTGGACCCTTGAGGTACACCTGGAGGTGGGGAGAAGTGATTGCAGTCTCTGAAAGGAGGTGCCAACACGATTTGGTGGTGGTTTGGATATGGGGTAAGAGGGAAAGAAAATTTTTGAACTGCAGGCTCTCATCCCACAACCTTGAAAACCTGAGACAGTTTCTCACTCTTCTGTTGGGGATAACAACAAAAACATAGATGTGCACTTTACTGTACTTTAAAAATTGGAAAGGTTTTATCTATGTTATTTTGTTGAACTTAGGCAATAGGTATTAACTCATCATTCAAACTAAGGAACAGATGCCTGTGATATTAAATACTCTGACCAAGTTTATATAGCTGATCAGTGGCAGAGCAGAGACACTCAGATTTCACACAGAATTGGTGTCGTAAAGATAATCTTCCTTATTAAGTGCTAGGACCGTAGCTTCTGGGGTTTCAGCATTTCAGTTATCCGAAGAGTCCTTTGAGGAGCTAAGTCAATGCAAAACATCTGAGATACTATTGTTAGGAATTCTTATGGTAGGTAAACATGCACTATCTTTTGTCCATGAAGACAGAGGTGCTGACCTACAGTAAACTGCATCTGGCCATGAACTTGGTGTTCTTTTTTTCTGGTAACTAGCAATTGATTTACCCAGTTTGGGCCACTGCACTCTCATGTAGTGACTCTTATGTACTCCACTGACAGTTATCTGTGGTTTAGGAATGCCTTCTGAAATGTGTGGAATTAGAGCAAGACCCATTCGCCTAACCAACAATTAAAAACATGACTTTGACTGCTGAGAGTTAGAATGCTAACCAGCTAACGAACCTATCACGGTTACCACCATTTTATGGGTGTGGGCAATGACTGGCATTGCTTTGGCATATCAAATGCTTTTGCAGTTGAGAAAGCCAACTAGGCACACTTCTTGGTCTGATGAGTGGATTCAGGGCTGAAGAGCAAGTTGGACTGTCTTTTAATGGAAAATATTATAAATAGGGTAAAAAAAAGCCCTACCAATTTAGTTCATCAGAGGTAATAATATCTAAACACCTTAACCTCAAAATCATTAGTCTTGAATATCTCAATCAATATGGATTCTCTCAAAAGTCAATTTGCCACTACAAATATGATTGTTTAATAATTCACAGGTTGTGGGCCTTCAGGCTAGAAAAGGTGAGTGTAGCTGAAGGAAAAGAGGTAATCTCTACCTCAGATAAGATTTCAATTAGAAGAAGGAACGTCTATGAAATAGAGTTTAATGTTAGACGTGACAGACGCGTGCGCGTGCGTGTTGAGCTGTACGTCCTCCTGGAGAGATATCCATTTAGTTCAGTTTCATTGTTCACGTTCAGATCAGAGCTATTTAGCTATTTTCCTGAAGTATCATACATATTTTATTAAAATAAACTGTAGCAAATTTCGGTTTTACTTACTAGATTAAAAACAATAATTTTAGATAGCTAATGACTGGTGCCAAATCATACAGACATTTTTCTCGGCAGTATTGGAGAGAAAGGACATATGAATCTTCGAAGGCATTTTGGTAACTGTTTCGTGGCTTTTCTTTTTTTTTATATCCGAGAAGGTGATATTGTTTTGTTAATTTTGCCTTTGGAGTAGCCCTTGCCTGATGTCATCAGTTTGGAGCCTGTGAATTCCCAGTCCTTGTAATTCTTTCGAACATGTCACTTTCATGATAAATCTGTTCACTGAAAAGATGTTTTTAAGCCTGGCTTCATGAGAGCTCTCCCTTATCCTGCAGTTACACGATGTGGACATACCAATTACTAATGGTTCTTATAGGTCGCGCTTTGATTCTCTTCACTCTATTCTCCATCAAGAATCTTCTGGCTCAAGAATCTCTTTAAGCTGTTATGAGGAGAGATCGTTTTTTACATATTTTTTTCTCAAACAGCAGTTTTTGCAGCCACGGACTAAAATGTTCCTTCTATGTTACTTTACAGTGGAATAGATAACTATTGGAATGGGGGTTGCTGAGGTCACTGCTATACACCCAGGAGAATGTCCTGTCACCTGAATGACTTGGTCCTGCCCCCACCCTGGGCCACACCCCCATGTAGGGCTGGGTGACCTTTCTGTCTATTTGCATAATCTTCCTTCCTTGGATTTATTCTCCATGCCTGGGTCAAAAAATGGGGCTCATTAATAAACATTTATTGAGTACCAACAGGGTATTATGTTCCAAATATATTCCCTTCCCTGTAGGCTTGGAATCTACAATTTTGGCTCCCAGCAGTCACCTCTGCCCTGATTTTGAGAAGAGTAAGTTATCTAAGCAATTGAAAGGACATTCAAATATTTGTGAACTTCAAAGGGAGATAGTCCTTCATCTAAAATGTCCTTTTAGATGGTTAAAATTCTAAATATTCTACTTGTCTAGTAAAGTCCAGTGAACTGTGAGTTTCTGGGATGCAGATAACCCTGATAAGGTTAAAAATATTAACACTCATAGATAATAATTAGGTTATCAAGTTAAAAGCATCTGTTCAGTTAGGTATGAGGACTTTAGAGAGAGAGAGAGAAAAAAAAGAACCTCATAAAAATTGAAGAACATTGTCAAGGTCATTGGCATATAATTTTTGAAGTCATTTGGGCTAGGTGCTGTTGTGCTAAAAATTCGATCAGTAGGCAAAGTTGAAGAAGACACTGTGTTGTTAGGATGTGTGAAGCTTTTTACTGAAGCATGATAAATAATTGAAAATGCCTTTAGCAAATTCGCGTTTTAATGGGAAAATACTTTGTCATGCAGTTTTTCAATTAGTATTCACTAATTCAAATTGGTTTATCATTTAGCCAACTGCGCATTAGATTTTTAGTGATGCATTTTCTCATCTTCATTTTTATTTGTGGATTTTCCAGTTGATAGTAAAACTTTCAGTGGCTTCACTAATGTTTCTGTGAGTGGTTCTCGGCACTTTGCTGCCTCTTGCAACACCTGAAGGAGTAAATTTATAAAAAATCACCATCAGTGGCTCAATCAAACTGGATTTTGGTGAAGGGTTATGGGATTGGAGCTGTTTGAATTAGAATCTGGGGTAGGGAAAGGGATGCATTTTAATTTGAAATAAAGAAGGTGTTGATTCTTTTATGTGCCCTTCTCACTTTCCCCCAGACTCAGAGGAATCCACCCATTTCAGTTTGGAAAGGCGTTCTCCATCTCAGATTTAACACTCTTCTTTGCAAATTTCCCTCCTTTCCGCACATCCCCGCTCCAGTTCCCTCATTTAAGCATCTTCCTGAGGCCCCTGAATGAACAGGGGACATCTCTCCTAATTTACTTAGTCCTTCAATTTCTTTTTATGAGAGTTTGTAACTTTCCTCCTAGAGATCATTGTACACATTTTGTTAGATTAGCGCCTGAGTATTTCACTGTGAGGGGTGCTGCTAAATGCTGCTGCCATCCACTTTTCCTTCTGCAAGAAATGTTCTCCTACTCTTACTCTCCCCTCTTCTTAGAATAACTCCTATTGAATCTCGAGGTTGCAGACTTCGAGGACCTACCTCAGATTTACTGAGTCCGGATCTACATTTTAACAAGACCTCCGCCTATTCTGGCAGCACATCCTGCTTTGCAAAGTGCTGCTCAGAGTGACCTGGAAGGCCAGGTTCTGAGGTGCAGTCCTCACACTTCTTGGAGTAATGCCCTAGAACGTGGTAATGTGACAAGACCTGTCTCTGGACCTCCATCTCCTCTCCTGACTCCCTTCTCTTTCCACTCCTGGCTCCTTCCAGTAACTCCTAGTGCCTTGTGCACACGTGAATGAATACTCCAGTCTACACATTCATACCCATTGAAATAGTCACTCTTTGGCTTATCTTCGAGCCTAGGAATGTACCATTGACGGCACAGTCAGCCACTGGGAGGAACCCATCAGGCTTAGGGTCATAGGGCTAGAGAATTCTAGGGTCCCAGGACTTAGAGGGTCTAGAGGTTGGACATAGACTCTAGGTGGGCATATCCCCATGACCCTATAGACTTCTTGTGCTATGGAAAAGGGCATAACCAGAGAAGGGCCTGTTCAAGTGCAGGGCTCAGATAAGAGCCCTTGCTCTGGTCTAAGGGTAATATTGGATAAATGTATCTTTTTCTCTGGGTATGAGATTATTGTGGTGATGGCATTCAAGCTAGAGTGTCTTCAACCAAATCAGGTAATGAATAGATGGAAATGTGCCCTAGAAAACTCATCTACACATTAAAAACATAGAGCTATTGAAAGGCATCCAGGATCACCAAATACCTTAGGGGCTGACAACTCTAACTGAGGTCTGAGTTTCCTGTCATTCAGGAGGAAAGATATGTTGTGAGAGATTTCGGTGATTGAACCCTGCCACAATGAATCTGAGAAGGGGGGAGGGGGGACATGTGTATGACTTTTCAGTTGCATGATATTTGATGTGTCCATAATAAATTTGACTTGCATTTTCACAATTAGTCCAAAGCTAGCTCCCTAAAAGATATTCTGTACCCTCTTTCAAAATCTGACTCTCCATCAAATGGAATTTCTTTTTAAAAAAATAATGAAATGTGATTAGTGCAAATGTCTGTGAAATTTATTGTACTATTAAAATCCTATTGGGTCTTTGTTTATGAAATGTATTTTTCTGTATTTGAGGTTTAGGGAGGCTTGATAATGAGGCTTTGAAGATTCATGGCCTCTTTTCTATGGCTTAATTTAGGCTCTATATCAAATATGTAAAATAACATTATATCTTCCCACCACCTCTGTGGATCATACATTTTGTTATTATTTCCCTGCCAGAGTTTTTTTTTTTTTTCCTCTTCTCCTTTTATAAATACAGACGTACTAATAGTAGGAACATTTGTAATATAGAGAGCCATTATCTAGAGCAGAGAGGAGTAAGTGTGGATGATGATTTCACCTTCCAAGCCTCCCTGTAGGGTTAGGTGGACACATGGTGGTCCGCATTCAGTGTCAGCTGCTACCTTCGTTCCTCTGGACACCCATTCGTTCTGGTTTAGGAACTGCATATTCCATGATGTACTGCCAGCACCTACACTCCCCACGGCCCCATCATTCACTTTCTGTGGGGGACGACTGACTTGCTCATCAGAGTTGCCATTGGCGCACAGGAATGGACATGATCGGGCGGCATGGTCCACTCTGCGAGGAGATAAGGGTGCTGGCAGCGCACCTGTGACTTAAGGAACCATCAGTGGTTTTTGATCCTCTTACATTTTATCAAAAAGCATTAAGGCCATTTCTGTCCCTTCTTAAGCAATTCTTAGGTCCTGCGATTTTCTTTTTTCTTAACCTACATTGCACCAGTGACTTCACATTGCTCTAAGGAGGAAGACCAAAATCTTAAACACGGCCTGAAAGTCCCTGTCTGGTCTGGCCTTACCAACCTCTCTCACCCCTGTTCCCCGCCCTGTGCACCTGCCCGGCTGCCTTCTTTTAGATCTTTGGACTCAACATACTCCCTTCTGCCACGGAACCTTTGCACCTGCTGTTGTCTCTGCATAGAAATCTCCAGTTTTTGCCTGGTTAATACCTACTGTTTCCCCAAATATCTGCTCTGTCACCTCATCTTGTTGGTCAAATCCCGTTATTATACACTTTCAAGGCACTTATTTTCAATAACGTGGCTTTGAGTAATGTCTGCCCCTCCATTGGAATGAAACTCCTCGACAGCAGAGGCTGTGTCTACTTCAGCTTTTCCTCGGTCTTCCCAGTACATTCCCTAGAACCCTGCACAGAGTGGGTCCATATTGTCCCTTGTGGGAAGAATCAGAGAGCATTGCAATTTTCCTCTTCTCTGAGTTTTGCTAAGGACAGCCCTGCGTGTTTAACGTTTGCCAGCTTTTCATCAAATTACTTTTAGAGGTTGGTGACTCATTTAAAAATGCTTCATTTGGGAGTAATGGTAGGGGCTAGACAGGTGTTCATTCAACTTTTACAAGAGAGAGCCAGTAAATAGAACTATATGGTTTGATGCCGTCAGGGTCCCAGAAAACCCAACAGAAGGCTGTCGTTAGAAGACGGAACTGGCTAAGGAATTTTATTGACTTTGAGCCCAATTTTTATCCTGGGTGGCACCAGAAAGTGTCACATATTCTATCCCTCTATCTCTAGGCAAGATTGTTTTAATTCCCTCAAGTGATGGTGGTTTTTACCTCAGAAGGCAACTCTGTTCCCTCCTTTACAGCCGGTGCCACGGTCAGGGTGCTTTTCCTGCTGCCTAATATAAATTCCTCTTGCTATAATTTAATAAGCCTGTTCTCTTCGTCCTTTCCTCAGGGAGAATCTGTTTTGATAACTATTCTTTACCTAGATGAATCACATTTATATAGTGCCTTACACTTTACAAAGTATTTTAAGCATGTCATCTCATTGAATTTTTGAACAACTCAGGGTGCTGAGTGTTATTTCCTTCCCTTTCACAGAACAGCCTGGAAAGATGACAGAACTTACTCAGAGTCACGTGGCTTATACATGACGCAGATGGGTTTTGAACCCAGGTGTCTGCGTTTCAAAACCCCAAGTTGTTTTCCCGATATCAGGAGCCAACCTCAGTACACAAGAAGAGTGGTAGTCTACCTGGTTCTTCTCTGGCTTACGACCATCATGTCATATTGATGTATGTTTTCTCAGTTGCTGTTTTCCACACCTGCCTTCAATGTCACTGTGCTTTTCTGGGCTATATGGTTTCCAAGCGTAATATTGGCTACATAGCCCTGAAATAACAGTGTCTTAAAAAAAAAAAAAAACCCAAACTTTGGAATGATTAGATGTCAAGGACTCCTTCCACGGCGTACTTTTATTCGTGCATTGTGGCGTGTTGCTGGCTTTGTTGTTTAACCCCAGGATTTGTTAGCCTAACAGTGACTTTTACAATTTAACTAAAAAAAGAAGGTCCCTGCTTGCGGGAACCTAAGATCTAATGGATGAGGTGACAGAGGCCGGGCTTTACAGAGTGAATATCTAGGTTGACATGTTCATTTATATCCCTCTGTCTGTCGTGCCTTCGTGTGGGAACATGTTTTTAAACATTCACAGACAAGGGAGTTTTAAGCGCTTAGGTCTACTAAGCCGTGTCTTCTTAGAATGAAAACAGAGGAAATCAGAAAAAGGCAAAGACTTACGCAGAAGGAACCCGGTCAGGTGGAACTAAGCAGGTCCCCAACATTTGGTGGTACGTGGACGACACCGGGACCTCCCGCGGCAGTCACCAGCCTGGGGTTGGCACTGCTGCCCATCTGAGGTACGAGGGCTGCTTGCCCACATCCTTCAGCTGCTTCCTTCCCCCTCTCTAGCTCTGTCCATCCCTTTGTGTTTATTCCACCGTTTAGAACTAGAACAAAGCTTAAACATGAACTAAAGAGAACAAAGCACTGCCAATTTTTCTTTATTGGATTGTATACATGAGGCCAAGTTTGACTCTTACTTTAGAATCATTAACAAATGCATTAGGTAAAATAATTGCAATAATGATCTTGTAAGAAGAACCGTACTAGGTGATTCTTTTAAAGTGAATAATCTGTAGTGAAGATTATGTCACAGTTTATTCTGTGTGTATATATGTGTGTGTGTGTTTCTCTTTTAGCCAAATGGTTTTCAGTAGCAATTACTGAAGGTTCAATGACCTTCTGGTTCAATTGAATTAAAAAACTTAAATGAAGTTTTACTAGTATCAGTCTTTGCTGTCATACAGGTAATTGAGAACATGATGTATGTTACAACAATGCCACCTATAGTTGGTAGCCTTAGTTTAAACCAAGGTAAAATTTTACATAACTGCAACAGAAAAGAGCCTAAAATAAAAGTCTGCTCATCAACGGTGTTTGTGGAGTGCCTATTCCTCAAAGCACTAAGAAGAAATAGACAAAGAAACAGTAAGGTACTCGAGTAGCGATGACTTCAGGGAAGATGGGACTATACTTAAAAAAGAAATCCTTAATTAGAAATAGATTTCATGTGTTGTAAACATTGCCTAAGAATTGTGGCTTCTCCATTTACTTTCTTAATGGTATCCTTTGACGAAAAGATTTTCATACCTTTAGTTAGATAGAATTTACCAATCTTTTCTTTTATGATTAGCACTTCCTCTGTTGTCAAAGATAATCTTCTTCCTAACTGAAGGTCATAAAGGCATTCTCTTGTATTATCTTCTTAAAGTTTCAGAGGTTTGCTTTTCACAGTTTTGAATCCATCTGGAATTTGCTGCTGTGTATAGTATAAGGTAGGATTTCTTTTAAGGGTAATCAATGATCTCAGTACCATTTATGGAAAGAGTCCATCCTTTCCCCACAGATCTGCAGCTTACTTTTGTTAGATACCAAGTTACCATCTGGCGTGGTCCTGTTTCTAAGTTCTCTGGTTCCACTGATCAATTTGTCTATCCTTGTATAAATATACTGTCTTTTTTTTTTTTTAAGATTTTATTTATTAGAGAGAGTGTGAGTGAGCACAAGTGGGGGGAAGGGCAGAGGGAGAGGGAGAAGCAGACTCCTCCCACTGAGCAGAGAGACGGATGCGGGGTTCCATCCCAGGACTCTGGGATCATGACCTGAGCTGAAGTCAGACGCTTAACTGACTGAGCCACCCAGGTGCCCCATAAATGTCATACTGTCTTACGTTAGTTTTACAATAAGTCCTTATGACTATAGAAGTCAGCAGAAGGATGGACAAATAAATTTGGTGTGTTCATAAAGTGGAATATGATAGAGCAGTGAAATCAATGAACCACAGTTATGTATCAATATATGGGAATCCTGGAAGCATAACATTTAATGAGAAAACAAAAAACAACCAGAGAGGGGCGCCTGGGTGGCTCAGTCTGTTAAACGTGTCTACCTTGGCTCAGATCGTGGTCCTGGGGTCCTGGGATCCGAGCCCCATGTTGGGCTCCCTGCTAAGTAGGGAGTCTGCTTCTCCCTCTGCCTCTGCTGCTCCCCCCTGCTCGTGCTCTCGCTCTCTCTCTCTTGAAAAAATAAATAAAACATTTTTAAAAAACAACCAGAGAGGACTCATGCAGCATGATACTATCTTGAAAGATCACATAGAAATAAATCTCAGCAACACATTGTTTAGGGACACATCTTGTAGTAAGATTTCTAAAAGAACAAAGGAATGATATGTACACAATTCAAGATAGCATTTTCTTCTGGTGAGGAATGGAGCTGAATGTGGCGGAGGAAGAGTCCATGATGGCTTTCACTGCCTTGGCAATGCCCTTTCCTCAGGCCGGATGGGAGATTCATGAGAGTTCATTAGATGTGTATGTTTGATAATATACATATGTGATACATAAATTATCTTTATATTAACTACTACAAAAATAAAATTTAAAAACTATAAAAATATGTATGTTATGATAATTTTATAAAAGCATGTGGATATTAAATTTTTAAAAGCTCGAAGGGATTAGAATTGTGTTTTTTTATATTCTAGACTTGTTTCTTTAATGTTTTATTTCTAATTCAAATTAAATCTTTACACACATATGTATATATACATATGTAATATGGATTGTAAAGAGGGAATAGTCTTTCATGGGGTTCTTATGAGGATTAATAGTTCCTAGCATATGGTAGGCACTCAGTAAAATTAGTTTATTTATCTATTTTATTATTATTTTATTTAATAAACTCTCTATACATGTATGTACATGTATGTGTATAAATATATATAAGTTCTTGGGGTGCCTGGGTGGCTCAGTCCGTTAAGCATCCAACTCTTGATCTCAGCTCCGATTTTGATCTCAGGGTCATTAGTTCAAGCCCGGTAAGCCTGGTGTTGGGCTCCATGCTGGGCTTGGAGCCTACTTAAAAAATATATATATTTTTTTATATATAAGTATATATATATATATATATAATATATATATACACACACACGTATTTTGTATATATTATATATAAATTATTTAAATTTTTCACTTTATTTTAAAAAGTCTGGTTCATATGTTTACTTAGCCTCATTTTGAACAAAAAAACTCGTCATAGATTTTAGCTTTGTGTTTGGAAGCATAGTTACAAGGGATTTTTTTTCCTTTTAAATAGATTTATTTGCACATTTTGAAGAGAAATACTTACAGTTGAAGACTACAATTTCATGTGTTGACGTTTGCAAACAGTCCAAGCAAGCAGTCTTCTCAATACTTTTAGACAGTTAAAAATTTGTTCTGGGATCTGGGGATATGGTAACAAACAAAATGTTTGTGGAATGAATTGGTATACAGTAGCAAACAAAGATTTCCTGTTCTCATAGAGCTTGCATTTTAGTAGAGGAAGATGAACAATAGACAATAGAAAAAGAGGGAGAGACAGAAGGGAGAGAGAGAGAGAAGGGAGAGGGGGAAGGAAGAAAGGAGGGAAGGAGCAAAGTAAGTAAAAAAATAAGTTTAAAAATAATCAAATCTTAATGCTAAGTATTATGAAAAAAAGTGAAACTGCATAAGGGGAAGAGAGAATGCTGAAGATGTGGCTGCTATTGCATGCAGAATATTCCAAAAGGCACTAAAGGAAGTGAGTAAACAGGCAGGTGGAAATATTGGGTGGGAACGTTCCTGCAGAGGGCACAATGAAGCATGGCACCTGCTAGGTTGTTGAGGACAGAGGCGGCTGCAGCAGCTAGAGCAAGCAGAGCCGTGGTTGGGATGAGATCGTGGCGTTCCTTGGTGGCAAGTTGTGTGGTCTCTTAGTGGGGGTTGTAAAGATTATGGCTTTTACTAAGTGAGCTGACAACTTGGATTGCTCTGAGCGGAGGAGTTTCAAGATCTGACATACTTTCAACAAGTCACTTGTTAAAATGGGCAGAAGACTTGAACAGATACATCAAAAGGTAGACACATTGGTCAACAATCACATAAAATATGTTCAAAAGCATTAGTTATCAGGGAAAGGTAAACTATACCCACAGTGAGATACCATTCATACCCACTAGAATGGCAAAAATTGAAACAAACAAGCAAGCAGCAACACCCCATCCACAACAGCCGAATGTTTGTATGTAAAGCAGTCTGAACTTTCATTCATCGTTGGTGAGTGCATAAGATAGGACAACCACTTTGGAAAACAGGTAGTTTCTATGAAATTAAAAATGTCTACCCTATGACCCAGCAAGCCTGCACTCAGGTATTTACCCAAGAGAAGTGAAAACATAGGTTCAGAATAAGAACTGCACAGCATCTGCATAGAATCTTTGTTCATAACAGCTAAAAATTGGAAACAATTCTAAATGCCCATCAATAAAAAATGAACAAATTATGGCCTATTTATACAGTGGAATACTGCTCATCAATAAAACGGTATGAACTACTAATACACTCAACAACGTTGGTGAATCTCATAAATATTATACTATGCAAAAGGAAACAAGGCACCAAAACATGCGTGATGTATGTTCCATTCATGTGAACTTGTGAAAAAGGCAAAACTAAGCTTGATCATGGAAATAGAACACTAGTTGCCTTTGTGTGAGAGGTAATTGACTGGAAAGGGACATAAGGAAAATTTTCTGGGGCAATAGAAATGTTCTATAATTTGATTGAGATGGTTTTAAGGATGTATACATTTGTCAAAGCTCATCAATTTATACTTTTATTATCTATATTGTAGGCACTAATTAATTAGTAACTTAATATTTTAGTTTAGAAAAAGAAGATAGTATCACTCTGGCTTCTTATAGAGTATAAATTGAAGAGGACCAGTATAGAGATAGGGAGACCAGTTGGGATGTCATCGGAGTGGTCTAGGAGAGAGGCCATAGTGGTGTGATCAGGGTGGTAAGGATGAGGCAATGAGGACTCAGCAGGCTCTAGATATAACTTAAAGGAAGAACCATATGGATTGTGATGAGTGGTGTGAGAGAAAGAAAGAGTCAAGGATGTTTCTCGAGTTTTTGGTCTGAGCAACCAGAAGATAGAAAATTTTGTGGAAGTGTTAATTTTGAGATGCAGAGTAAACATCCAAATGAGTTGTCCTGAGAAGGAAGATGGAGAAATAAGTCTGAAGTTCAGAGGAGACATCTTGGCTAAATTATAAATTTGGAATTTATCAGCATATATACAGTATTCAAAACTGTGGAGTCTCGCTGTGACCTCCTAGGGAGTGAGTGCAGAAGATGAAAGAAGAGGTCCAAGCGCTTAGCTTCCTTAACAACTAGAGGATGGAGCAATGAGGAATAATCAACAGAGGAGACTGGGAAGAAGTAACTAGTGAGGAAGAGAGCAAAAAGAAAGCAGTATCCCCAAAGTTCAGCCAAGAAGGGTAAGAATCTAGTTGAGCCTTTTCCACTTCTAGTGTCTTGGGCATCAGTTTTATCCATTGCTCAATACTTTTGGCATCCCAGTGATACAGTGCTTTTCATAATCTGTCTTTATAATCTGGAAATCTTTGCCACCATTAGGATTAAAAGTGTAATTTTAAGATGATGGTAGAATACCAGGGTTTCATTGTTTTTATTTATTTTGTTGTTTTTTTTTTTCAATTTGGTTTAAAATTTTAGTTTTGTTTATTCCTTGATTGAAAACATCTGACAGGTAGTTGACTGGCACATGAATGACACAGGAATTGTTCACACCAACCTCTGTTAGCTTTCAGAAGTTGACGATTTCTTTGGTCATAACTGCGCTGTCAAGCATGTGACAGGCCGGCTTGTACGTACACAATGGCTTTATTTCCAGGGAAGCTCCACAGGGCAATACTTTTTGAAGGCATTTTAGGAGAGTCACATTTAAGTTAAAACCAACTCCATGTGCTGTTGCCAATGCAAGTAATTCCAATGAGGTGACAATCAGATGAACAGCTAAGTTCACACATGCTGAGGCAGGAGCACTACTGAGATGTCATAACTTTCTCCTCTGCCTGTCAGCTGGCAAGCACCTTCATTGAAGAAACAGCACATATATTAACATGAACTGTATCCATTTATATACGGCATCCTTGATATTCTGAGGCATACATTGTATAAACATTCGGAACCTGATTAGATAATCAGAATATTGTTCGACCGGCGGAACACTCAGGCATGATCATGGACTCATTTTATAGGTCCCCTATTTACACAGGCCTTGATCAAAGGAATTAGGAACTTTTGAGTGAATTGTATTGAAAATTGCCTCATACATTTCACTCTTGTTTTCTTAGAACAGGCCAAGATTCATCATGTTAAATTAAGCAGCAAGTAAGAGGAGTGACAGTGGTATTTCCAGAGAATAGAATGAAGCAGCCTGAACTAGGTGTTGATGGCTTCAGGGCGGGGAGAGGGATTTGTTGCGGAGTGCCTTCACAGAACATTCCTGAAAATGGCCACCTGCAATGTGTGATACTTCTTCAGTGGAGAAGGGCTGTAGTTATGTCTTTAAAAAATGTTATTATACTGAATTATTACTTATGGCATTTTTTATCCATGCAGTCTTGCAATTTAAAAAAAATAATGATGGAACTCATATTAACAAGTGCGTTAAGTCATGATTTTAGAAAAATGTCCAGAGATAGATGTTATGATGCAACCTTACTCATAAGCTAAAGAACCAAGATGACAATTAATTGTTGTTTAGAGATAATTTCTCTTCCCTTTAGCAATTAAAATACAGGGTTGAGCACGGAGCCAGTAGAGAATCCTAAGTATTGACAGTAAAATGTAGTGTCTGGGGCATTTTTTCATTTTTCATAAGCTTTTCAATGTTTTCCTTCCTCCTGGTCTTATGATTTTTTTTCATTGCCCCCCAAATCGATCCATCGTTGAGGATGGCCCATGTTATTGGTTTTAGTATTTACAACTGTATCTGAAAAAGGGCTTGGGTTTATTCATTGCTCTAAGCATTTTAAAATGAGACTTGAAAGAATAGTGGAGCTACGTTTTATATTATTTTAAAATAATTTTGGCATTTCTTCTCCGGAGCCTGTGCTCGTACAGCTCTTTGATTTATGATGACATCACGTCCTTTCAGAGACAACATTATTATGTCATTGAACCCGAAGTGCTGAGGTCAGAAGTACACGTGAAGTAATTATGGGCCTGGAAGACCATGCTTCAGTTCAAAGGCCAGCACGCGGGGCCGAGCGGGAGGCTGAGGGAGTCAGGGCAGAGGGGAAAGGCAGGAAGGAAGGGAGCAAAGCAAATCCTGAAATTTGCTCATGGTATGAGCAGACATTGTACCCTCAGCATTTTCATACTATGCTTTGGGAAATGAAAAAAAAAAAAATAATGAAGGGGGGGAGAAAAAGCCAGCAAGCCTTTAAAACTTTGCTCTATGGCATTACTCAGAGAGGCTTCGGAAAACAGGGGGGGTTACATAAATGAGAGCAGGTGCGGTCGTGCAGAGGTAACTATTCAGCATATGTAAGTGCAGTTGGAAAATCATTGTCTTGCAGAGAATACTCGAAATTGGTCCCTAATGGCCTTGGGTTTTGTCATATGGTCTTGATTATAAGGCTAAAATTGCATTGCCATGCCTTTAGTGTGAACGAGATGGATGGATAATTATTACGTGCGCTGAATACCTTTCTGCAAGGAGGAACCCGGACATCCCTGGTCACTGGAGCCACCATTGCGCCCAGCTGTCAGAAAAGCTCAGAGTGGCCAATTCATCACTATATTTATGTGGAGGAGAAATGGAAATGTGCCTCTCTGGTTGGGTGTGTGCACTCCCACATACATATCCATATGCAGATTGTAGACAAACCAACGTGGCCCAATGTGAGGGATTGTGAGTCAGTGTTCAGAGAAGCAGTAGCATTAGTGGAAAGGAGGGGGACAGAAAGGAAACCGCGAGCTCTGTAGAAAATTGATGGCTCTTGGTGGTGTCTACCTGCTAGGAGCTGGCACCAGAGCAGTGCTAGGAAATATTTGGGGCTCAGTTTGAAATGCTGCGGGAAGTTTCAAATGATTGACAATAGGCATTGCCAAGTAAATGAGAAATATTGCTAGAGGAGTGATGTTTTTAGTGACACTAAAAGGGGAAAAAACCATCTTTCCTTCCCTTTGTTAATATGTACTTTTTAAACCAATTTTGCTATTTTCCAAGCTCTCCCGCTCCTCTCAGAAGGTGGGTATAATGACAGTTAACTAGAATGCCAGCTGCTATTGCTGCTGAGAATAAATCGTATGGCTGTTTGATAGCTGCTGCCCCCACCCTTTCTGGTGAGGACATCAGAGGAAGGCACCATGGGGAATCAAAACAAACCTAGTGCTCCGTCCGGAGTGGGCAAGAAAGATTCGGGACTACCCTAAGATCCCCGACCACGACCATGCGACTCATTCGTCATGGGAATGTTTATTATGGATCCTGGCCTTGGAGGCTGTGGCTTCCCCTTTCCATGCGGCCCTTTGCAAAATATGGGCAATTAACTAGGAGGGCCACTGCCTCGTCCACGCTGAGCCTTGAACTTTGGGGCCGAGCACTGAGGGGAGACATGAATCACAGTCTGCCAAACAGCTCATGGAAAGTCTGATGGGAGAGCAGACATGGGTTTGAGAGAACAAGGTGCTGAGTCCAAAATCAATGTTGGGAAGTTTTCTGATTGTGGTACAGAATTTGCCACTCAAAGCCCAAACTGTGTGTATTCAGAGGCCTTGCATGAGTTGCTTGAGGAGCTAACTGGTCAACCACCCCAGCTGTTCTGCTGATGCTGTTTTGATTGTTTAGACGCAGCCTGTAGATTGTAAGTAAGGGGTAGCCAGAACATTAAGGATGGATGTTTCCTTGCAAATGAAAGAAAATGGGGGGAAAATAAAACTGTGGAACCTCTCCCTTTGTATATACACACATGCAGAACCAATATATGGTACAGAACGTATATGTGTGTGTATACATAGTATCTGTATAATACTGTACAAAAGTATTTAATGGAAAGTATTGGAAAACCTGTAATAATTATTTTAGCACATTTAATACAAGCTTTTCTTTTCATATATATATAGTGATACATGGCTTCATTATACCCATTATTATGCTACACCACATGGTAATTAAATGTGGGATTCTAGGGCAATACAAGAAGAGAGTTACACTATTTTGGTGCTGTTTTTAGCTTTCATTTCTATTGAAAAATACTAAATTAGTAGCATTTTTTGATTCCTGATTTAGCTCTTTTAATAAGAAGCAGAAGCTAAAAACAGCCCAACCAAGCAGTTGAAGTCTTATCACAAGCCAGTAAGATCAATAGCTAAAAAAAGTATGAAAAGTTTTTGAGTGACAGCTTAAAAATGGAAAATTTAAATATATATCGCTGCCTTCTGCTCCATTGTGTAATGCATAAAGCCCACTTCGGCAGTATGTTTTCTAAGCAGTCAAGAAAGTGATTTATTATTATCACTGGATTTGTGTTTATGTTCCGTGCTGTAAACTATGCTTATAGCAATATATCTGTATTAAGGCATTAATACTAGGAGTGCTACCTAAGCTTAACATTACTAATATTGTTCAAAGGGTGTTTATTGGCCTATAAATGGTAACATCAGTATTGACACTTGCTGCATCATCTAAGTGCCTTGGGGAACGGTGTCTGATGCTAAATGACCATGCTGCTGACAGTATATAAAACATAAATAGTGACTATGAGTGATATTTCATGGCTACTACTGGTGTTCCTACTCTCCTTGGGTCTGCAGATAAGGAGAGCCATGTGTGCCAAGACCTTGCTAGATTTTCCCCATGTTTGCTAGAAGGAGATGATTAGAGGAATCACGTCTTGATTTTAAACATTCTTGTTTCTCAGGACCACGAATGTTATGTCACAAATACAAATAAATCATCATGGTTCCCAGTAATGAAAGGATAGTTAGGAAATCAGGAATCAAGGTTGGCATAATCTTCGCTCAGGCAGGGTCTTTATCTTGATATGAAGCCGGCGGTTGTTTAGTCATTCATTGGACGAGTTTTGTGGAGGGTTGACTACTGTCTTAGTCCATTTGGGCTGCTCTCACAAAATACCATAAACTGGGTGGCTTCTAAATAATAGAAGTTTACTTCTTAGAGTTTTAGAGACTGGGGATTCCAAGATCATGATGCCAGCAGAGTGGATATCTGGTGTAGTCTCCTTCCTATGAAAGCTGTCTTTTCACTGTAACCTCACATAGCAGAAGGGGCAAGGGAGCTCTCTTGGGCCACCCTCATGACCGAATCACTTCCCCAAGTCTCCACCTCCAAACCACTGTGACATTGTGTGTTATAATTCAACATAAGAATTTGACTTACGGGCACAAATACTCAATCCATAACAACTAGCCTGTGGTGGCCACTGGTGCCATGGACAAGTGTAGGTGCTAAGTTTGATTTCTTTTGTTGATAATCAAGACAGTATTTCAAGTCTGTTTGAATTTGACCAGATGCACTCCCCATTATTAAAGGCTATAAACAACGGGCCAAACAGTCACATAAATCATGAATGTGCTAACTTATCAAGATGCTTTAACTTTACTTTGTAAAGGCTAATGACATATGTTAAATTAAGCTTTGAGTTCATTACAGTTGGAAGAGAAGAGCCCTGTCTAGTAAGTCATTCCTTCATTCATTCACTATACTTTCAGGAGCACCTGCTATGTGCTAGAAACTGCGTGGCTCTCTGGAGAATTAACAGTGAATCCAACACATCCCTTATCCTACAGACACTGTCAAATGATACCACATTTGGCTGAGTTAATCCAAAGGAATTAATGAAAGAGTTATTTTTTACCCCCAAACTAATAAAAGAGGTGAATTAAAGGCATGAAATGATAAAGCTCAAACACATTTTTGTTAGCTTGTACTCTCTGGCTAGTTTGTTGTAGACTATGACAGAGGCAAGCTCGTTGAGATGCTCAGATATTCCCGTACTGCCTTTTTCACCTCAGACACCTTATTTCTTGGAACTGATTGGATGGTGATAAGAAAGTTAGTGGTTTGGGTAACCCATAAAGGACAGACAGCTTATGATGTAAGATATTAATGCCAGGTGTGCCAACCGTGCTCATCATTATTAATCTTATTAAGAATGAAGTTAAGCAAGCATTGACTGCCTCGTTTCCATCAAAGGAAGGTAAGTGTGAGCACAGATGGTGACTGGGAGAAGGGGTCTTTCTCATCCAGAGAACAAGAAATACACTCTCATCTTTTCAAAACCATGAAAGTTCGTGCCTTGATGCAACCTTTCATTCTCCTTTAAGGAAACGTTAGTATTATGTGACTGACTTTGCAGTAAATAAACCTGCATCCTCTGTGTCCGCGCAGATAGTGACTGTGTGGTTAATGGACAGGAAACAAAGAATGGGGGAGTCACCACGAAAGTTTTTTTTCTCTTTTTTCATCCGCATCCAGAAGGAGGGAGCAGGAGGTGGATGTGGCTGGTCAGAACAGCACAGTTCAAGAAGCCAGTAGAAACAGGAACCATTAAATTCTCGAGTTTCAGGATGGGGAAGGTGTTGGGAAGGCAGCGTGCTCTGTTCTTTTCTAGTTGGCTTACTGACAGCTTTCCGAATAGCATCGAGTCCGTGATAGACACCTTTCTCCTCCAAAGTCTGGCAGAGTTCCATAAAGAACTCAAAGCACATTAAGCATATGTTATTGTTTCTTGGGCCCTAAATACAGCCTTGTAAAAGTGCACAGAGTGATGGCAGAGTGAAGGCTAGCAGCCCAGGGACCTATGAAATCCAGTGCTTTCTCATTGATTCCTCATTGCCTCCTTTGTTCGTTGAAATACTCAGCTTTGGTCTAAAAAGCAGCTAAAAACCTTATGCAAAGAGCTTGTAAACAAACACCCACTTGAACCATCTGGTCTTGTAACACATACAAGTGATTAAGCTTCAGAGCTATGATTGTTAAATTTTTAAAAACACAACAATCCCAAACACCCCCAAATAGACTCCTTATACACGTTTATAGGGAGGAAAACGTGGGATCCTTTCTATAGTAAGTAACACGGAGAGATTGAACAATCTTTTGATTTTCCTACTTCATTCCCTCTCTCCCTCCCTCCCTCCCTCCCTCCCTTTCTTTCTTCATCATGAGTGTTATAGAATGAGAAAGCCTTCAGAATCAAACATATAGACTAAAAATACATTTATAATTCCGCTATACTGAGTCTACATGGTTAACAACTTACTATAGTTGTTTATCTTTACCTTCATTATTATTTTTGCCCTTGCTAGAGAGACACGTATGCTAGAATGTATGTGTGTGCATGTGCACGCAAGGGGGTGTCTTCGTTCCTTCTAGAATATATTAAGCAATCCAGGCTATTTGCAAGTAATGAATTCATACTTTTTGTCCATAATGACTGAAGAAAGTCAGGTCGGGGGGAAATTAAATACGTTAAGAGCTCTCATTTTAATTGTATAATATCGATACTGTCTTTAGAGTGTTAATTTCCTTGACAAGTTGTGGGGCCTATGGATTGGATTCTTCATAGATTTCTAACATGGAAATGATTCTAAACTGTGACATTTCATTTAGGTGACATTACGGAAGTGAAAAAGAATTAGCTGTACATGCCACCACAAGCGTGTGGCAATAACACAGCTTTCTAGCAGATGACTGTTGAATAACACAGGGAACCAAAAACTCTCAAGTGAAATAAAAGCTCTAGGTGAGAAATTAATAACATATTAGGCCCCCTGTTTCTATCTTCTCAATCTTAACGAGCCCTCATCCCTGGATTACCTAGATTTATTCTGTCCGCTGGATGGAGGAAGGACAATAGTTGAAAGAAGAGAAAGTGACTGGCATAGCCAACAAACCACCAAAGAGTAACTGGTTTAAACATAAGTCCATATAATCCACAATGGGTATTCCTGATTGAAGCGAGTCTCTTTCATGTGGTGATTTGAAGGCTAAGCTCCTTCTATCCTGTTGCTCTCCGACTTCAGTAAATGGCATCCAAGGTTGCCCATGTCATCTGCAAGAGCCTGTCGAAAGGGGAAGGCTACAGAATATAGTGTGTGGGAGCGTTTTGTGGACCACGTTTGGGGAAGATTCTGTCACTTTTGCTCTGTTTCCATGGAGGAAAGCTCCATCACGTGACCACACCTAACCGGAAGGGTGGCTGGGGAATATGGAGTTGCCATGTGCCAAGGAATAGGAGAAGATGAGTTTGGTGAACTGCTGGCTAGTCTCCACCTTAAGAGGAAAAGAGGGAAAGATAGGTGCTGACGCAGGACACTCTATAGTATTTTTTTATTTGTTAAGAAGGAAACAAATGAAAGCCTTTTTCAGTGATGTGCTGGTAATCTGTCTCTCTGGAAGGTAAAAAAAGAAAAAAACCCACCGGATTTGTAATGTTTGCTGATCTCTGTGGTGTAAATAGTCCCATGGTGGCTGATTTCAAGCTGTCAACATGACGTCACACAACATGGATCCGAGAAGAGATCCACAGAGTCAGTTCTAGCAAGCTGGAGTACGCCACTCTTGCACCACGTTTTACTAACCAATTCTGAGAAGACACATCTGAGGCAGTGAATGTGCATTTTCCCTTTTGTGCCTGAACTAAGAAAGATTCACTTCGGAGTGGATTCTTTATCATTTAAAAACCATTGATGTCCAGGTGATGTATAGAAGTGTTGAAGCACTGTATTGTGCACCTGAGACTAATATAACACTGTTAACTAACTAGAATTAAAATGAAAACTTTGAAAAAAATTTTAAAAAATTAAGAACCATCAGGGTGCTTGGGTGGCTTAGTTGGCTGAGTGTCCGACTCTTGATCGGCTCAGGTCATGATCTCAGGGTCATGGGATTGAGCCCTGCATCGGGCCCCATGCTCAGTGAGGAGTCTGCTTGAGATTCATTCCCCGAACCCGCCCCCGAGTGCTCGTTCACTCTCTCAAATAAATAAATAAATCTTAAAAAAAACAAAAACACCCATCAATGTGATGTGTTCATATCAATAACAGATGGGGTTATACAGTTTTTGAGTCAGAGAAAAATAGCTCCAAGGGCACAAGGACTCAAGGCTGCCCATCTATACTGAATCCTGGGTCACTCTCAGGAAAAATTTAAAGCCTCTAGAACAAGTTTCCAAAGAGTGTACCAAGAAGTCAGATGTCACTTCTGGAATTTCATATGATTGTTCCCATAATTGTTTTCCCCAAAGAGGGAAGGATTTGGAGATGGAATGGATAATGGTGACGAGAGAAAAGAGATGCCAAGGCAGATTCCTTGCTTTCTGTCCGTGCAATGAGTCGGACAGTGGTGTCATTCCCTGTGAGAGAAGCAAAGACGGGATGTGAGCTGGTCTGTGTTTACACAACAACAACAAAAGAACCTCTGGAATTCAGACGGATCCTCAGATCTCAGTTGGTGAATTAAGATTGTTATTAATAGACCAATGGCGGTATAGTCTTCTAAAGTCTCCGCTATTCCTTGTCTACCTTTTTTCAAAGAGTCAAGCCATGTAATGATCAGTTGGACTCGCCCTTACCATTCTGTTTGATCCATGCACATGCCATGCTCTTGAATCAGAGCGCCGTCGTCCAGATGGGGGACCAAGGCGTGCAATGCACTTGGCTTCAGCCCTGTGGTTTTTGCTGTGTGTGGTTTTGTTTTCAAGTGTTAGCGTTCTTCAAGTGTTCAAGATGGAGCACCTCTTGAACTGATGGTGCGGTCTGAGTCTACACTGTAAAGGCTCACGGTTTCCTGTTAGGTGCTTGTCGCTTTGTGTAATTCTGGGTTAGAAGGGTTAGAAAAACATCGGCAAGATTCCAGTCTGTACTTGCTTTTTGGAACACCAGCTGAGACAGATCAAAACCTAAGCATGAATTCAATCTGTAATGCATCGGTTGTAGTCCATTACTGGTTTGTTTGAGGCTGATTGCTATTTTGAGAAAGTACTAAAACTGGTAATGACAGACTCAAGCATTGAGGTTTCTCAAAAAGTTAATCCATTCACTTAGTAAATAATGAGCTGTTCTGGGGAACAGCTCTACTCCTCCCATATTTTTTAATAATGGTGAAAAGTAAGCTGCTCTGAAAACTAACTTTCTTCATGCCAACCTGCCCTATTGGGTTTCTTTTCCCCCTTAACTGCAGTCTGCCAAAAAAAAAAAAACCCAAAAAACAGAACTAGGGCTTGGCACACCGGGTTTGATCAGACCAACCATCAGAATCATAATGTCCTAAGTACAAAGCTCACTAATTGAATTTCATTCACCGGACTGAAATATAGCAGCCAAGACAGAGAACACTGTCGGCTGTTTTTTATGAGGTCCAGAGTCTAAAGTCATTTTTAAAATGTGAGTGATGCAATTTCTTGTATCTTTCATTTAAAATGCTACTTGGTAAACAGTGTTTCAGATTAGTGTATTTGTAATTTAAATTAAGACAATACATCAAGCTGAATCTGAAAAGAAAGAAGTTTAGGAAATGATTCATTCCTCTTTTTGTATGAGCTACTGTAGAAAATAACAAATAAATAGGTAAGGAGAGAAAAAAAGAAGGTTTGTGGATTTTAAGAGACAAAACCGAACTATTTCTAAAACAGAGACAGTCCCAACAGCTAAGTCTTTGTTTTCTTCAAGCAGACTAATACATTCTGCCTAATTCATTTTTTATTTTCTCTCGGGGTCTGCTTGCAGATTTGCCTCAACAAAGGAAGCATCATGTTACATCTTTTAAATAATTGATGGCTCTCAGTCCAAGCCAGCTTGAAGGAAATTCTGAAAATAGGTACTGATTGAACAAATGCCTCCTTCCTCCTCCCCATTCCCTTCGTGAACACTCCTCAGTCATCTCTTCCCTCCCTCCTTTGCTGCTTTGCCTCCTTCTTGACCCGTAGAGGATGATGATATCATTTGGACTTAGGTTTTATCTACCACTTGGTATCCCTCATTTGTTTCATATCATTTTGTATATTTTATTAAAGATGGGGGCACTGTTAATTATAAGCTGACTGATGTAACGAAGAGCTCTTTATTAATCACCAGAAATGTTATGTCATAATCACCACAAGAGATGGTTTGTTGGGACTATAAAAAAATGAGGCTTAGAACTTGTCCCTCTAAATTCAAAGTATGCTGTCACCAAGAGTCAGGTTGCCCCGGAAGCTGGCTCGGCTGTGGCCTTGCCAACTCCGGCTGTTCTGCAAGTTCAAAGTAAGTTGACCCGTGTTCCTCCCCCCCACCATCCCACAGAGAAAGGCACCTCCATCTTACTTCACTGTTGAGTCATGAGCGATTGTCTACGGCTTGGAAAAACCATTGCTGCTTTAACGCAGGTGTGGTTGGTAGGGGCTTGGGCTGGTTCACCATGAACCTGATTCTGATCATGACTTTGTAAGTCACTTTGCTTTCCAAGGCCTCCCTTTCCTCCCTGGTTAAATGTGGGCTTCGGAGTGGATCATCTCCAACATCTAGCCAGCGCTGGTATCCCTGCATCCTCCAGAGAGGAGGCTGAACCGAGCATTAATGTACTCCGACTTGGGGTGAATGGACTCTGTGTTCACTCATAGTTCATCTTCCTCTTTATTCACATTATTTTTCTTTTAGTCTGTCATTTACTTCTTCTCTTCTGCTACTTATCCCCTTGCCTTTCCCTTCCTGACTTTCCAACACTACCAGGGTCAGAGTGGGAGGAAAATGATTGGCAATGTGTTAGAGTCAAGAATCTCAGCCTCTTATTTTTAAACTATCCTGCCTTCACAGAAGAGCTTCCTCTGTCAGAAATTGCATCTGAAGGTAGCCAGTGTTATTGAATTTGGGAAGACTAGCTATAAAGTGGCAAGTACTAGGAGATCTAAATCTGGAATTGTAAGTTGGAGCTCACTTTAACTGGGGGAAAGCTTTACGTTGTAGCCATCGCTGAAAAAGCTGTATCGAAATTGATGGATTATTGTCCACTTTCAAAACGGCATCACAGTCTCTGATCTACTCTCCCTTTCAAGGGACATTTTAAAATACCATGTTGCTTACATTGTTCCATTTTTCTCTCTTATTATGGCAAGATTGGTGAGGGGTGGGGAGCTAAAGCCCTCTTTGCCCCAAATCTTCCCAATAACCAGTAGCTTGTTTGAATATCCCATGCCGGCCTGGGAAAATCTTTTCTGATTACGTCTATTGAAATCTTGAAAAAAAAATCTTCAAATAATCAACCCTATTTAGAACCACAGAAACAACATATGGCAGGGGAAGTTGAGGAATTTCTTCTGTGTATCTTCTATCTGACTGTACTCTAAAGTTATATTCAGAAGGATTAAAGGGACTATTTGTGTTTTCCCTTTTAAAAACCTACTGCTATCTATTCATTTTTGAGACTATATTATGCACAGGCTTTTGTATGTGTATGTAAGTAGATTACAGGTAATGCCTCCCGGTAAGATGTAGTCCTAAGGTTTGGGAATTCAAAATGTGCTTTTCTCCAAGGATAGCAGGGCCGTTAATAGTTGGGTTCTACTGTAGTGCTACTACGTTTCAGGAACATTCTGTGCTAAGTGGTTTCTCTTTTTATTGGAATATCCGTTCTTAGTACTGTTTTGGAACCCAAAGAACAGATCTTTCTCCTCTGAAGGTAGGGAGGTAATTCCGTGTGAGCTGACTGCAACAAACTGGAGACTGTTGATGGCGGAAGGTGGTGATGCAAGTCTTATTGCCCTGGAGTCAGTGACTTGGAGTGAAGGGACCCCGGTAATTTAGTTCTCTGGATTTGCTCTAGAAATACCCTCTGGGGGGCGCCTGGGGGGCTCATTTGGGCATCCTACTCATGATTTTGGCTCAGGTCATGATCTCATGGGTCATGAGATCGAGCCCCACATGTGGGCTCTGGAGCGCTCAGCAGGGAGTCTGCTTCTCTCCCTCTCTCTCTCCCTCACCCTCTGCCCCTCCCTCTGCTTGCATGTGGTCTCTCTCTCTCTCAAAAAATAAAGAAATAGATCTTTTAAAAAATCCTTCTCTGGGATACAGATGCTTCCTCCCCTAACCCCGTGCTATGCAACTATAGTGGGATAGCACCGTTCACATTGTAATCTATGTGTAGGGTGCCCCCTGAAGTTGTGCAATACAAAATCCATGGGAATGTATCTGGTAGTTTTTAATCCTGGAATTAATTTTTTTTGTCAGTTCAAGTTGTCCTATCTCAATAATTAATTGAATATAAGCAGTTCCTAGTTTACAAAATAGTGTCCTGTATACATTTTAAAACCGGTTGTTTGTAATTCAGAATATTTCCAGACAGAAAAATTACATAAAAAGTAGTGAGTTCCTGGATTCCTCACAAAAGAATTGCTCACTCATACTGTAACTGAACTTCTAGAAGTTTACAACAATTTTGTTTTCTGTTCTTCACTAGATTACCTGCAGTACTGAATAAGAAATCTTCCACTTGGGTTGATTGTCACCATTTAGAACAGAATTAATCTAGGAAAATGTATAGTGCATTTTGTAGTAAGAGATCATTGAGGTAATGGGACTAAATTCCCATACCCTTCCAGTGCCCATCTGTCTTCCCTCACCCAGGACCCCTGAATGGGACAGAACATGAAATAAAGCCTGAGATATATGTGATAAAGTTGGGAAAGAGTAGGTAAAGAGCTGGATTCCAATTCATCCTTCCCCCCACCTCCCAAGAATTCCCAAATAACAGGATCCCAGTTGCCCACGGGACAATGAGTTCATGTACCTTTGGTCCTAGAAGACTCCACATTTTTTCACGAATTATAGAAGCACTATGCATCCGTCTTTTCTCTCCTTGTAGCAATTTCTAAACACCTTGCACATGACTGAGAGGGAGTTTAGTAACTAAGGTGGTAATTCTTCCTCCCCAAGACTCTGAAAGCAGGATGTCACTGATGGCTGATGTGAGCTGCCTCCTGTGTGTATGGGAGATCCCAAATAGCATGAGCCTGAGTGGAATGCCTCTGCTCCCACAGAAGCTCTGTGTGTGGGATCAAAAGGAGAACTCATTCCAAAAACTGTTATCATAATGTGAACATTATTTTGAATTTTCATTAATTTCAGTGATGGGCTTTGACAAGTTGTGTATTTTAATTGTTAACTCAAAATCACAGCCATGTCGATCATGACCATTGGCAATTAAACACAGATAGCAACTTCTTGTCTGATGAAATCAGCACCTGAAGGATTTTTGATCCTTCTTTTATAAGATACACCTCATTTTATTGTGCTTTGTTTGATTGCACTTTCAGATACTGTGTTTTTACAGATTGAAGGTTTCTGGCCACCCTGCATCAAGCAAGTCTATTGGTGTCATTTTTTTTCCCAACAGCATTTACTTGATGTCACATTTAGCTAATTCTCACAATATTTCATACTTTTTTGTTATTGTATGTGGTATGGTGATTGGTGATCAGTGATCTTTGATGTTACTATTGTATTTGTTTTGGGTGTCCACGAACTGCACTCATAGAAGACAGTGAACTTAATGGATAAATGTTGTGTGTGTTTTGACTGCTCCACCAACTGGCCGTTGTCCTTCTCTCTCTCCCCTCTGGCCTCCCCATTCCCTGAGACACAATGTTAAAATTAGGCCGATTAATAAGCCTACAGTGGCCTCTGAGTGTTCAAGTAAAAGTAAGAGTCACACGTCTCTCACTTTACATCAAAAGCTACAAATGATTAAGCTTAATGAGGAAAGTGTGTCAAAAGCTGAGACAGGCCAGAAGCTAAGCCTCTTCGTCCAAATATTGTCAGCCAAATTGTAATGCAAAGGGAGAGTTCCTAAAGGGAATTAAAGGTGCTACTCCCAGTGAACACAGGAATGCTAAGAAAGTAAGACACGTGTCGTTGATATGGAGAAAGTTTTAGAGGTCTGGGTAGAAGACCAAACCAGCCACGTAATTCTCTGAAGCCAAAGCCCAATCCAGAGCAAGCCCTAACTCTTCAATCCTATGAAGGCTGAGAGCGGTCAGGAGGCTGTAGGAGGAAAGTATGAAGCTAGTGGAGGTTGGTTCATGAGGTTTAAGGAAAGAAGCTGCCCTTATAACATCAAAGGACAAAGTGAAGCAGCAGGTGCTGATGTGGAAACTGAAGCAAGTGATCCAGAAGGTCGAGCTACGATCATCTGTGAAGGTGGCTACGCTACCCAGCAGATTTTTAATGTACATAAAACAGCTTTCTGTTAGAAGAAGATGCCGCCTAGGACTTTCATAGCTAGAGAGAAGTCAGCGCCTGGCTTCATAAGTTCAGAAGACAGGCTGGTTCTCGTTAGGGGCTCATGCAGCTTGTGACTTGAGGTTGAAACCAGTGCTCATTTACCGTTCTGAAAATCCTAGGGCTCTTAGGAATTATACCTGCCCGTGCTCTATACATGGAACAGGAAAGCCTGGATGACAGCATATCTTTTTTAACATGGCTTACTGGATAGTTTAAGTGCACAGTTGTGACCTACTGCTCAGGAAAAAGATTCCCTTCACAATATGGGTGCTTATTGACAATGCACCTGGTCACCCGAGTTTTGATGGAGATGAACAAGGTTAATGTTGTTTTCATGCCTGCAAACACAACATCCATTCTGCAGCTCATGGATCAAGGAGTAATTGTGACTTTCAACTCTTATTATTTAACAAATACATTTTATGGGGTGTCTGGGTGGCTCAGTCAATTAAGCATCTGATCTTGATTTTGGCTCAGGTCATGATCTCAGGGTCATGAGATTGAGCCCTGCATGGGATTCCACACTGACAGTGGAGCCTGCTTAGGATTCTTTCTCTCCCTTTCTCTCTGCCCCTACCGGTACCCCCCGCCCCCGGCTCAGGCTCTCTCTCTCTCTCTTTCTCTTAAAAAAAGAAAAGAAATATATTTTGTAAGGCCACCGCTGCCATAAATAATGATTCTTCTGATTGGTTTAGCAAAATAAATTGAAACCTTTGGAAAGGATTCACCATTCTAGATGCCATTAAGAACATTTGTAATTCATGAGAAAAGGTCAAAATATCACCATTAACAAGTGTTTGGAAGAAGTTGATTCCAGCTCTCATGGATGACTTTGAGGAGTTCAAATCCTCAATGGAAGAAGTACCTACAGATATGGGTAGAAGTAGTAAGAGACCCAGAATTAGACATGGAGCCTGAAGATGTGACTGAATTGTCTAACCTCATGACAAAACTTTAATGGATGAGGAGTTGATTCTTGTGTCTGAGCAAAGAAGGTGGTTTCTTGAGATGGAATCTACTCTTGGTGAAAATGCTGAAGATACTGTGAAGATTTGAAATGACAACAAAGGATTCACAATATTACATAAGCTTAGTTGATAAAGCAGAGGCAGGGTGTGGGAGGATTGACTCCAATTTTGAAAGAAGTTCTACTGTGAGTAAAATGTGATCAAACAACATCATGTGCCACAGAGAGATCATTCGTGAAAGGAAGAGTCAATTGATTTGGCAAACTTCATTGGCTTATTTTAAGCAATTGTCTCAGCCACCCCAGCCTTCAGCCACCACCACCCTGACCAGTCGGCAGCCATCAACACTGAGGCAAGACCCTCTACCACAAAGAAATTACAATGATGGTTAGCATTTTTTAGCAATAAGATATTTTTATAAAAGGGTATGTACTTTGTTTTTTAGACATAATGCTATCACACACTTAATGGACTACATATAGTGTAAACATAACTTTTATATGCACGGGGAAATGGAAACATTCCTTTGACTTGTTTCCTTGCAATTCTTGCTCATTGCCGTGGTCTGAAACCCACCACCAGTATCTCCAAGGTATATCTGTACCTCTTGAGTTATAAGCTTTCTTTTAAGAAAAAGTAACAACCTAAATTAGTTCCCCTCAGACATCTTACCCAGTAGTGTCCATTGGGTGGGTTCTCTCCTAATGTTTCCTTAGACTTACACAAATTATAACTTTTGAACAGGCCTCCTGTGTTTACAGTCCCAGGAAATAAATAGGGTTGAATTCCTACGTTCGAGTCATCTTGTCTTCTTTCTCGCTTATTGAATGTACTGGAGACATCTTCCTATTTTTATTTGCAGAGCACCTTTCTTTCCTGATTCTAGAGTTTATCAGTTTCCAGTCTCCACTGGAAAACTTCTTGGTCTCTGGGCTTAGTAGATCTTCAGCTCTCACTGTCTGCAAGAAGTTCTTTACTAATTATCCCTTTGTCTTCCAGTAATCAAGTCATTCCTCTTCAATATGAAAGCAAATGATCAGAGTCTGAGTCCAGTTGCTTTTCTGTAGTCTGGGGGTATTAAGGCGCAGTTGGAATTGAAACCTCAACTTGCTTAATTGTCAAGCATTTTACTTTTAACTTCAGAAAGAAAAGGGCAAAAGCTGTAGGTGTGAAGGGTGTCTTCAGTGCATGTGATTTAGAGCCCCTCTGAGAACCTGCTCATGATGATTCAGGCGTCTCTTTGAAGTGTTCACTCCCCAAAGGCTACAGCGATCACATTCATACCTCAAGGGACGTGAGAGAAAATCTTTCCCTTGATAAACCACACTGGAGTGTGTACTGAAGAAATTGTTAGAGGCCTTTCAGTTTTCCACTGCTCACAACCTTCTCTTCTCCTTCCCCCTTCCCTGGGCTGCAAGCCCACAGTGAACTCCCCCGGAGGTCCAAGGGGTCACATGGTTGCTCTGAAGCGCTGTCTTTTAGAGGAGGGTCAAGATGGGAGAGATGTTCCGTTAAGTCGTGTGGAATCGCCATGTTTGTCCGTCAAGATTGGTAGAAGGTGGATAGTTTCATGAGGCTCCACCTCACAATTTCTCCTGATAAACATTCAACCTCGAACAGAAATGCATTTTGAGGGGCATGTTTGGCTAAATCCCACTGTGGAGTTATTTAAAACAGAAGCTTCACGATTTTCCAGTCAGGAAACTCTTGTGTTTCTCTGCCTGCGCTCTTTTATCTTTTCTGAGGATCAGAGAAATAACAGACCGACCCCTCATATTTGGAGAAGTTCATATATTTTGAGTCTGATGTGAAATAAGTAGACAATCCATTGGTCCCTGTGATAGAATTTCTTTTCCTGCAAGTTATAAATGGGAATTATCACGGAAACTGCTTTGAAACCTTAACCAGAGCATACACTATAAATGAGAGAGGAGCCGAAGATGAATAAATCTGATAAGACTGAGAAAGAAGAAAACTAAGATAAGAAAGGAGGACTGTACCTTAGCTGGAGCGTTAAGATGGCTCTGAGTATATATATAGGAAAATCAAAGACTTGTTAAAGGCAGGGCGCGCGAAGCCATAGCTATTAATGTGTGCTTAACTCTATTGCCTGGGAGATTTTATTAAATGCAGTGGCCAAGGAAACTGACCTCACTTTTTTTTTCCTTTTTTGGGTTGGATCCTTGCTCATGTCACATACATGAATAGAGCTGACAATTTACTGGCTCATCAATGAAACAATATTAAATTATGAAGATGTAAGGAAAAAATCCTACGCTAACATTGTTGCCGTTTGAAAGGTAAGCTGTCCCCTACAAGAGTAGGAGATATTAATATTCATTTTGAAACCTATATAACATAATGCCAGCTGGTGCACCTTATACGGTTAAGTGGCCTCTTGATGGCTTTGATTGACTGTGGTCCTGGCATGTATCTCATTAGCAACACACATGAAGAGGCTCCCATGTTTCTCTCATTTGTTTTTTCAAATGCAAAAATGTCATTTTTCATGCTTTTAGGGTGTTTTATTTTATGGGATATTCTGACAAATTGGACTTTACTGAGTGTGTGCTGCGGTGATTGCGGGGTTCCTTTTGAAAGGAACCTATTTTTATTGATTTACTGTTTTGATTGTTAAACCTGGCTATCAGGGTCAGACAATTTCTTAATTCTGGTTTTTGGGGATGCACCAGAAGCAAAATACAGTATTTCTCTTAATGTCTTGTCCTGTGCTTACAAAAGGAAGCCTTCTCTTCCTAATTCTGTCTTCTGTGAACTTACTAAAAGTACATGGTATGCCGCCTAGTACCAATTCTCTGCCTAGTACTTTCCCAGTATACCTAGATGTTAAGGCTTTTTCAGTTCGTATTTGAAGGAAAATCAGCCTCCTGTTCTTGGGTACCATCAGTTACTCAATGGTCAGCCAGACCCAGGTCCATCTCTTGCATTTACGAGCCCCATCATAATGACAGTCCCACAGCATCAGAATGTGGAGGGGTTCTTCTGGTGGAAACAGTCCCTGCTTCCATCTGTCTCTCAAATGGGTTCTCAACTCGGGAAAGGTGACATACCTTCGCCCTAAATGGTCAGCTCCTCCGCGGTAGCATTTGTTTTGTCCCCCCGGAGCCGGCTACAGAGGCTGGCACAGAGTGCGTGCGCAGGAAATCCGTGCGCCCTTGCTGCCAGCGATGCCTCTCCATGCTGCTCGGACCGAACCCTCTGCCGCAAGTCGGATTTTCTGAGCAGCATTCGGCAGATTTTTGCTTCAATGTGGAAAATGGCACTTTAGAAGTCGAATTACCTTTTTCATGGCACCCAAGTTGCTTAATTTGCAAATTGAGAATAATTTAGGCAATGGGAGAATATGTTTCCATGTGTGAAGTGGATTGAAATGAGTTTGGTGTTCTCTCTGCTCCTTCAGCTCAAACTATCATAAAATGGAGTTCTGGCCAAAAATCATTCAGTTATATGATTCCGGGATATCATCTGTTGTTTTGTGTGACACCAGTTTAGTTTTAATTAGTGGTGATACTTAAATCCGGGCTGCTTCTAAACTGCAGTTACGCCCTGCTTTAAGGAACTGGAATGGGCTTCAAATTCATGCTTATGGTGCCTTCGCAGGAAGGGACAGTTATTTGCACTCTAAAAATACCTTGGCTTTATAAAATAATTTATCACAAGATTCCTTTCAATAACCAACTCTCTTAGAGCATTCAAAATATGATTTGATTTGAAAAATCAATGTCTACTCACTCAACTTTTCAAGAACACATCTGCTTTGTAATGCGACGCAGGTGAAGGGAGAAAAACCAAGCGACAAGGAATGAGGGTCTTAAGTGAGCTGAATAGGAATTAATTTTCATTTAGAAAAGAATTTACCTTTCTAGAGTTTCCCAGGGAAAACACCTTCACCTTTATCACCTCCAAAGTACATAAGGAAAAAAAAAAGAAGAAAAGCAGGCCAATTTGAGTTTGGAGAAGATAAATCTATTTCTTTGGTGGGTCGCATTCTGCATTATGCATGTGCGTAAAAGTGAGGTTTGCTTTGATCCTGACTATTAAAAGTTTATTTTTAAACTCAGACTGGGCAGGAATCCAGCGATGCTCTTTCCCCCTGCAGCACATCCTGGTTTCAGGTCCTCAGCCTGGCGGAATGCAACTAAGCAGCAGGAAGTAGTTGAAAAGTGTGGAGACTTGATGAGTGTTGAGGGTTTTTTTTTTCCCCCTTCTTCCCCTCCATTTTTGAAATTCAAATTGAATGCAATTTTCAGCTCATTTGAGCCAGAATATACTGTTGCTGGGCTTCAGTGGTTCTTAAATTCAAACTCACAGGAGAAAACAGATATCATCTGTCACAGAGGGAGGGAGAGAGAACACTCCCCGCATTTTATTCATGGGAGGCAGAGCTCTAGTAACTAATTCAAACCTTTCTGACTAATCGACTAATCATTCACCAGCAAACTTATCAACTAATCAATGAAAGCTTTAAGACACTCATCTTCGGAAGCCGGGAGCAATTTCCCCCTCCCTTAAAAAAAAAGTCATTGTTCAAGTCTATTTTTGTATTGTTGGGATTTTAATACCTTTTTTGCAAACGGAGACAGAATATCATGGCAATCTTTTTTCTGCCCTTCCTGACAATTTTATTGTTTCCATCTTTAATGTCTTTGTCAATGCTCTTTATTTATGACTAAGGATTAGCAGAAAGCTTACTGCTGGCTAAGTGAGGCCAAAAATTGTGAGTTTTTTCTTCACTGAAGAGACTGCCTGAAAATTAGTCTTCTTTCTTGGGGCATATATAAATACCAATTAAAAGAGGAAGACCCACTCATACAGCCCTTGAGTTTGCAAGTGTGTCTTATCTTCAGGGTGGTTGCCTCAGCAAGGCCTGAGAATGCCTCTCGGGAAACTTCTGCCCTGGATATGTGCCCAGGGAATGCAAATGATTTGAACAAATGATAATCTGAAATCCCTACTCTAATTTCAGAAAGGATGTGATGTTGCAATTCTGGTCCTGAAATATAGGTTTTATGCCTTACCGCTGCTGGTGCTTATCTTTGACTGTTTTAATGCCATCCAGAATTTCCATGAGAACATGAAGTCCATTAGCCTTCTCTCTTTCGCTCTTTTTTTTTTTTTTTTTTTTTTGTCAAGGTCTATGAGAGACAATTATGATGTTATTTCAGAGTAAGCAGGAGAAAAACAATTTGCTCCCTAAATATTATCTCTAATGAAATTAGCTCCTACCCATCACATCTGGAGTCTAAAAATGCTTTGCAGTGAGTATATGACCAAGCCATATATATTTATGCTTACGTGTGTCTACATGTCCCCAAGGTGTCCACGAATGTGGCAGCAGGAATTTCTAAACAGTCATTTTCACATGAATAAAGGCGTCAGCGACTTGACCCTCTGAGTGGTAATGTGCTTGTGCCTTTGGCCCCTGGTTAAAAACATGTATTTCACTGCCTTTATCAAAAAGAATACCCTAACTTGCTAACCTATTTTCTCACCTTGTACCTTAAAACTGTGTTGTTGTTTCTTTGACTTCAGTATAAGAAGACAAAAACCTCCCTTGACAAGGAATCCACCTTTTTAACTAATTTCTAAGTTAGTTAATAGAATTTTAACTTTTCTACTAAAATGTCGGGTCGTTTCAACAGGCATGTGATTACTGAGTGCTCACTATGTGCTGACATTCATTGTGCTAAGATTTGTAACATACAAAATAGTGGCTTTCTAAACCCCAGTGAGGTAGACGTGGGAGATGTTGTATCAGCCTCAATTAGGCAGGAGAAGGTGAAGCTTGAGAAGCCCCCAGGTTCTCAAATGATTCTCCCATAGGCAGCCCCTCTCCTTTTCCTCAGGCAGCAACCACTGGGCTGAAACAAGTGTGATCTAACTCGGAGATGGGAGAAAGGATGATACACAAATAATCCGTGAAAAGGATAAGAAATATGCATACTTAGGTGCTAAGTGTATCCTATTCTTCCAAAAATGCTGACATCACCGGGAAGGGGGAGGCAGGTGGGGGCTGCAATCCTGCATTGTAAAGGGGGTAGGCCAGAGGGTCAGCAGAGGGAAGCAAGGAGAGCCCGTTCAGGAGGGAGGAAAGGCTGGACTGGAAGGGAGAATGTTTGAGGTGGGGGCTTAGAGGTATGCTGGAACTTAATCACACTCTGAGGACCAGTTGTTAAATTTCTAGAAATTCAGTGAGCCAGCTTTTATGACATAAGATTAAAAATTAAATGACATAAACTTACAATAAATCCATTCTATTAAAAACAAGAAGTAGTGAATACTGAAAACTTATCACTTCTTAATTATTTCCACTCATGCCTTGCCATCAATCCCCTACGCTCTTGAGGCGTGTCTGTCATGTCTGGGGGGTAAAAGTCTGTGCTGCTCTCATGCGCTGCCCATCTCCTCCCCACTGCTCATACTGTGGTGCCATGTTGGTAGCTTGACGTCAGCCATGGTAAGAGTATTTATTCCACAGAAATTGGCAAGTGCTTTTTTCATTTGAGAGCCGATTATAAAAGACAAACCAGACAAACACAGGGAGTAGGGGCGGGAGCAGGACTGAGGACCTAGAAGGCGTGAGAGGACAGATGCCAGAGGGCCAGGTTACACCAGGACCATGGTTTTCTCTTACTGAAGAGCAGGGCATTACGTTAGGTACACGGTTCCCAGTGATTTAGAAATCATTGGGAGCCATTGGCTATTTTTAACGCATTTTATTATTACTCTAGTACATGTTTGCGATAGAAAACTTGAAAGCAGAATAATAGCTTACACTTCTATAATTCTTGGTATGTGCCCCACACTTTTTAAGGGCTTCAAATATAATAAATCATTTAATCCTGAAAGTAGCCCCATCAAATGCTTGCTATTATCCCATTTTATTTTACTTCATTCAGATTTTATTTATTTGAGAGAGAGAGTGAGCAAGTGAGAGAGAGCTTGAGCAGGGGAAGAGGGAGAAGCAGGCTCTCCACTGAACAGGGAGCCTGACGCAGGACTCGATCCCAAGGACCCTGGGATCATGACCTGAGCCGAAGCCAGAGGCTTAACTGACTGAGCCACCCAGGAGCCCCAACTATTATCCCATTTTAAAATGGGAAGACTGGGTACAGAGAAGTGCAGAAATCCAGCCAAGTAAAGGAGTATGATTCGAATGCAGGCGGTCCACCTAGGAACTCACTCTGCTCTGCTGCTGTTCCATGTAGACATGACATCCGGCGAGGACCCATCACCTGGAGCATTTCTGAGAAACTGAACTGAAAGCAGGATCATTTAGGAGAGAGAAGGGCATTCCTCCATTGTAGACAATTAAAATTGGGGGTGTGGGGAATCTAAATGATAAGCCTCCCCTAGCAAATCAGCTTAGAGAAGGAGTCCAAGCCCAAAATAGAGAGACCCCCTGCGCGCGGATGTGAGAAAATATTCATCATCACATTAAGCAGAGAAAGAAGAGCTTTCGGGAAAAAGCGTTAGGGAGGAAAACAAGAAAAGGAATCCGTGATAGAGAGAATGAGCAATTGGAAAGGGAAGAGAAATATGAGAGGGCATGACGTATGGTGCCATGAAGATAAGGTGGGAAGAGTTTGGGGAAGGAGTTGCTAATCAACAAAACCAAGGGCTTCTGCGAGGTTTTATAACCATACAATTTCTCATCCCAATTGATCACTTTGGGAGTGAAGGGGGTGCTATTAATAATTCGGCCAGGAAACAAACATAACAAGTCAACTCTGATGTGTGGTCACACTAGGTTTGCAAATGGATGAAATGGATAGATTTCTAAGAATTCATGATCATCTGGAAACTATTTCGCTTTGACCAACATTGGCTGAGCCTCTACCGTGAGGAATGCAAAGTGCTAAAGATAAAGATACATATGGCAAAGTTAAAAAAATATTTTGTTGGGGGAAAAACAGAGAAAATTAGTGGATGAAGCATAATCTTCCTTTGCCACACACTCCCAGAAGTAGTCACTATTCACAGTGTATTAATAGCTTTTTCTGCATATTCCAATGGTTATAAAGAGATCTATCTAACTAGTTTTGTTTCCAATTAAAACAATGCAACATGCCACATTTCAGCCTGCAATTTGCTTGTTAAACATATGTATATATCTTTTCAGGTGAGTAAATATTTAGTGTCCTCTTAAGTGGACATATCGTATTTGCCTGTTCTCTTCTTGATGGATATTTTGCCCTTTTTTGGTACTATTTCAGTAATGCTATGCACTTTTTTAATTCTTGTGTTCGCATTTACATAGGAGAGATATCTAGAGTAGAATTGCTGAGCCAGGGTAATTTTACAATAACTGTCAGTGGATTGTTTAAAAATTATATAAAACAGCACTTCTACCAACCTACTACTACTGCCCATTTCCTAGTTAGCCATGATGATATCAGACTCAAATTTTTGGCCAATTTATTATTGGGAAATGATACATTATAGTTACTTTAATTTGTATTTAAAAAATTATTGATGAAGCTGAACATCTTAGTTTTTATTGGTTGGTTGTTATCTTTTTTAGTGAATTTGCATTTTTTTATTCTCCTACCAGTTTTTCTGTTGAAATAGGGATCATTTTCCTTATCTGTTGAAACTTCTTGCACACTAAGAACATTAACCCCTTTTCCCTTCAATGTTACAAAAATCTGTCCCCATTTTATTTGTACCTTTTCATTTTGCTTTTGATTATCATCAAGGAGAAGCGGTTGAATATTTTTTTGTTTTATTTTTTGTGGCTTCACATTTTTCTGTCTTGCCTAGTTTGATCCTTCTTCCTCAAAAGAAAGAAAAACATTATTAATTTTATTCTAAATCTTTTACACATTTTTCCACATAATACTTGATCCTCATAGCTCATAGACTAGTTGTGAAGATGACTGCAAAGTGGGTATTTCCATTTCATTTGGTGAGGCTCTCACTAAGGGATACCCCCAGAGCCGTGAGAACCCCAAGGAGGGCACTTGGATCAGTGGGGTGGAGGGGAAAGAGGGGCACAGCTGGGTTTCCTGACAGGTTGACATCTGAGCTGAACCTTTAAGGCTGAGATAGCAGGGGTATGTAGGGTTCCCAGCTGAGGGAAATGGCAAGGTAAGGAGACTTGGACATTTTGAGATGTCAGTATATTTTACAGGACAGGGAAAGAAGGGCCATGTGGTTTCATGGGGGTGGGTCAAGGGAAAGCGTTTTTAATATCAGGGGAGAGCTATTTATCTGAATTTTTCAAAATTTTCACAAAGAGTAGGTATTACTTTATGGCCAGAAAAAGTAATTTTAATCTGAAGAAAATGAAACCTCTGAGCATAGGATTAAAGAAGCTAAATCGTATGTAAGTCAGTAAGGGTAGGAAACACCTCGACCTACGAGATTAGGGATGGGACAGGAGGGACAGGGATCCATGTTTGAGGATTGGGAGGAATGTGCATGCCATTTTTAATATCCACGTGCCTGGCTCCAGTTACTCTGGGGCCAGATGGTAACAGGTGCCTGCTAACTGGATTTGGCCTTCAGCCTTTCAACTTTCAAGCCTCACTCTGGGCCACTCCAGAGTAATATCCCATTATCTATAATGAGGTCCTTTCTGACTAACTTGGCAGTGAAATTTCCACAACCTTATCTTATCACACACTTCTAGTTTTCACACACCGTCGTGCTCTTCTGCTGTTCACTGAGAAAGCACAGAACCACTATGGGACCTTGTGTGTTTAGCCTACATCCTTCACACTTGCAGTTCCTTCTCTCTGGGACCCCTCCACAAAACTTTGTCAGGCCTACTGGCATCCCACTTTTCCTTTAAGACCAACTTACACATCATCTCTTTTCTGCAGCCTTCTCTGACCTCTTCAGTGAGAAGAAACCTAGGTGTTGAAGTATGCCCTGGCACCACTTAAGACTTATGCTAAGGCAACAAAGTGTAATAGTGTATTTTATAATGATGAACAGTGATATATGTTATAATGACATATACAGTGATGTATAATATATATTCTAGTTATGTGTTCATCCTAAAATGACAAAGTATATAGTGATCATGTTCCTAACTAGGTTGAAATTTCTAGAAGGGCAAGAACCGTGTTCTACTTCTTGGCCATATTCCACTTTAGTATAGAGAAGTCCCATCCTCCCTAAAAAAGGCTGGAAGACAGCACCCATTTGTAGAAACAGACCCATGGATAGCAAAGGCAAGAGAAGGTGAGGGATGAGGGTATGCACAAAATAAATCGAATACAGAGTCATTTCCTTAAAACAAGGGGATAGGAGTTTGAGAAGAGCATAATTCTAAATAAACCTCTGAAGGAAGTGAGCCTGGGAGAGCAGCGGGCATGAATAAGTGGATCACCTTGTACTCATGGCAGAGGGCCCAGATGAAGTTAGACAGAGTGAATTGGAAATGGGCTACATTCACATGTCCCTCAGCATTTGGTGGCCAAAGAGCAATATGGATGCAGAAAAGACATGAGAAGATGTGAATCAGAAAGAAAGAGTAAGAAGAGAGATTAAAAGTGGCAGGAGAAGAAGAAGGATATTTGTGAAGAGGGAGAAGTGAGTCAGAGAAAAAGGTTCTTCAGAGGGGATGTGAGTCAGCGAGGAAGATTACATAATCAACTTGGCAGAATGTCTGTGAAGTGAGGACAGCAGTGAGGACGTCAATTCTGGACGTAGACAGGAGAGAGATCCAGGGAAGCCATGAGGGGCCTAACAATTGGGGTGAGGTAAGAGTGACACAGTGTGGGTGGGGGTGAGGGGTGTTCTGGGGTGGGGGGAATCAGGCACAGTTTCTGTGAGGACACAGGGAGGATGGTGGCCTAACAGGCAAGACAGTTGTGCTTGGAAAGGGATCACACTTAGCATCTTTACAGTTGAATGGCGTCCTACACCAGGAAGAGACTGGGGAGGTCTGGTTCAGTATTCTCATCTGGCATTGCAAGCCTCTCTGCTCTCCCTCTACTCCAGCCAAGCCAAACTGCTTTACATCCTCCACACCTGGCTGTTTTTTTTTTCTCATTCACACCTGCATTTCACAGTCTGGAATGTTCTTCTATACGCTCTTTGTTATTTGCCTAACTCCTATTCAAATTCCATGTCTCTGCTCAAAAAACATTTATTGAAAGCATCCCCTCCTTGGGAAGGATTACATGTTCCCAAACATTTGTCTGTTTCTTAACTTATATGTTTCTTAACTTGCTTCTTGACTGTTGCTTTCTAGATTGGAAATTCTTTTTTATTTTTTTAATATATTTTTTACTTATTTTTAAATATTTATTTGTTTGTTTATTTATTTATTTAGTGAGGCTGTGTGAGCAAGTGGGTGGGGAGGGGCAGAGGGAGAGGGAAGTAGAGAGAATCTTAAGCCCGGAGCCTGAGGTAGGGCTGGGTCTCACAACCCTGAGACCATGACCTGAGGTGAAACCAAGAGTTGCATGCTTAACCGACTGAGCCACCCAGGCACCCCCTGAAAATTCTGTTTGGTTCCATCTTTGATTACTGTACTGGTCACAGAGTGGCTGACTGGGAAATATCTCTTGAGGGAAGGAAGGAAGGAGAGGGTAGAAAGGAAAGAAAATAGGTAAATTTTTAAAGTTTCACCCCCATTTGTTGACAGAGCCTGCCATGCGTTTTCTGAAACTAAGTACAGTCCGGCTTGATTTAGGTGTGACTTGAGCACTCACATACAGATTTGGGTGATTGGGTTTTTCCCTAGTAGTTTAACCATTGCTAAGTGGCATTAAGTACACACACGTTGTTTTGCAGTCATGCATCCTCACCACCACCCGTCTCCAGAACTTTTTCATCATCTCAAACAGAAACTCTGTACCTATTAAACAATGATTCCTCACTCCCCGCTCCCTCCAGCCTCTAGCATCCACCATGCTACTTTCTGACTCTGTGAAATTTGATTACTCAAGGTACCTCATAAGTGGAACCATACAATATGTGTCCTTTTGAGTCTGGCTTATTCATTAGGTAGAATGTGTTCAAAGTCCATGTTGTAGCATATATCAGAATCTTACCCCTTTCTCAAGGTGCATAGTAGTCCATTGTATGTATATATCACATCTTGTTTTTCCATTCATTAATCGATGGATATGCAGGGGGGCTGTTTTGACAGGAGACCAGTATTTTAAGTCCTAGATACAAAATCTGTCATGTAATCTAGTGCCTGGGGCTGGTCAGTGGCACCAAGGCTGGTAGATTCAAGCAGCAAAGAAAGAGTAGATTGAGGAATCATCCATGTGCATGGCAAAGTCAACAAAAATGTCCAAGCAGATGGAGACTAGACGGGAGGGAGAGGAAATGCTTCCAGTGGGCCATGGCAGCCCTGAGGTGAAGAGGGTGATGAAGATGCATGCCATGAATTTCACATGGTAGTAAATCTTGAGAAGTAGTTGGAGAGAGATTCATTTTTCTCCTTCCCTTGTTATCAAAATGGCAGAGGGGAATGAATGAGAAGGGGCAGAACAAAATGAGACATCTGCTAGGAGAAGGAGGGGAGAGCTGGATGAAGATGAAGGGATGTTTGGCTCCATAGGGCACTGGGGAGCCAGTGAAGTCTCAATTCAAAGCTGTTCTACAATTTTCATGTAGGAAGAGCCCTCAGCGCTATGAGATCAATGACTATCTGTTCTATAGTTCATTACAGTCCAAAGAAAGAGATTCCACAGCTACTGTGAGACACCACATGGGTATGTTCAAAACTTTCTTTTCTTCTGCTAGACTAGTTCAGGCCCTTTTCTTCTCCTTGACTTTTCAGTAGTTGGAAGATAATTATTCATACTCATTCCATCAAAATCCCTTACATGCCTGAGTTCTTTCTCGGTTAAAGATTGGAACTGGATTAAGCTCTTTTCCCTTAATGACTTCTCAGTTACAGTTTTCCTAAGCCTTTAATGCCCTTTGAATTGTCTGCCCTAGGTTCTTTCGGGTTAAAGAATAGTCAGATTTTGCTGCATCCTGTTTGAAGCTAGCGTTCTCCTTAATGATCCGGGAACTCCATTTTCATCATGCCATTGTCCAGTGTGGCGCTGGCCTTGCCGCAGAGAGAAAGAGTGCCATTATTTTTCTGCAAGCAGCTTGATGAGAGGGGCTCATTAGGGGCCCTGCCCGTCAAGCTCAACCTCTCAGCCTAGACAGAGCCAGTCACTGTCCAAGAGACTGCTGGTCCTGAGATTGTGTTATCTTCTTTTTGGAGGTGTTATTTTTTTTTCTTTCTACTTCAGAAGTCCCACTCGTTGGCCCATTTCAAGTTGCCTCTGATCTTTAACTGCTGCTCCTCGGCCCCTTGAATCCGTCCTTGGGGAGGCTTTCATTGGTCACTTTGCAGAGTCCCCCCAGGCCAAGAAAGCCTCCCTCACTTTGTTCCTACTTAACCCTTGCCCTTCGTGGTGGTGAGGGGCCATCTCCGGCTGCCTCCCTTGTAGTCTGTTATTATTTGCAGGTGATTAGCAGGTGGCTTCTAAGCAAAAAGGAACATTGCCCCAGGCTCCGCTCTCCCATAGGCTCTTGCCATTTTGCTACAAAAGAGAAAAATCGGGCCTTTGAACAGTGTATATATACTATTCATGTCCTTAGAAAGAGAGAAATGTCTATAAAATTTCAGGAACAGTATTAGATTTTATTCCGTTATCAGAGGGCAGAACTATGGGGTTATGGCGCGGATTGCTTTTGGAATTAAAAAGAAGCAGTTGCCATAGCTAGGCATCTGGTCTTTTAGTAAAAGCTTATTTGAAAATTTCTCTCTAGACACTAATCCCCCAACAAGTTGTATTCCAGTGAGACAGAGTGTCCATGAGATAGTGTAATGGGGGCAGCCATTCTTCTTGCAGGGGGAGCGGCTTGGTGACAGCGGCAGCATTCAGCATTCTGCCTGCTCTCTGCTACTCATTGGACCAGATGGAAGCTCCCTTCTCTACCTCCGTCCTCCAGCCTTTTTTGTCACCTACCCTGCTACCTTCAGATCCCCAAGGGAAATATTATATGCTTCTTTCAACGTCTTGAGCTACTGTCCCCGGCATTAAGTGAAACATTATACTTTTTTTTTGGATCTCTGAACTATTGCCTTGAGCATCGTGTCCGGCTCAGCTCCTCTGCAAACCCCCACCCCCACCCAGGAGCCAGTTCATTCACCTGAGTGTTAAATTGCTAGTTTCTCTCCTCTTACTTTTAGTTGGAAAATAAAATTAAAAGCCCATCAGAACTTCCTCTCCTCCCCATCCCGTGCCCATAAGCATTACCAAACCGGATTCGAGGGGGTGCAGAAACCACGTGAACGGATGTGGAATAATTCTTTTCCATGGGTGTTCTCAGTTTGCCTGGGTGGGAAGCTGGTTGTGTCCAAGTAGCTGGGTGTGTAGCACAACAGGGCAGGAAACAGTTGCTTAGGTCCTTTCACTCTGGATTTAATTCTTGACTCCTTGATGAAGGGGCAGTGTGTCCCTCGGAGCACCTGGCCAGTGTCATCGGTTTCCGTGTTTCCCAGAGGCGCCCAGAGCTGTGGAAGCAGAGTCCCCAGGCCAGGAGGCTGGCACTCTGTATTTTAACAAGTGCCCGAGGTGCCCTTCCGGGTCTGACGATGCTGGGAAACACTGTTCCATTCATTCCTGGCTTTTGCTCGCAGAGGTGTACCGGACCCCGGGGTTGCCTGAGAGGGTGTGGAGTTGTTTGTGTGGCCTTGTTTTCTTGCTTGGCTCGGAATCTCTTGTCCCAAGGAGATCATGAACATTGAACAGCAGGCCCATTTTAAACACACCCGGAAAAGAGGAGGCCTGCTTAAAACAAAAGAAAACAAAACAAAACAAAAAACAATTGAAACAGAAAACCGAAAACAAAAACTGAGGGGTGTGTTCTCTTTTATTGGAGAATAACCTCAGGAGGTACACCGTTGAAATAGTCCTCAGGGCTACTGCTGCTGTCTTGCTGGTCTCAACATGTTTTATATGACAACAGTAATAAAGGCTGTTTCGCCTTCCTGTTTAAATCACAAAACCAAGTGGATTCTTTGTTTCCCTGCATGAGAACTGCATGTGGTTCCTATTCCCTGATGAGGTGGCTCAGAAAAGTGACCTGTTGCGATGACCTGGAAATCTTCTCGAGTATAATCCTCTAGATAGCGGTAGATGATAGAGAAGAAAATCAGGAAGCTTTGACATGTGCTGGGGAGAGCTGCTGGATGTAAATATACATAAGGAAGAGAGTGCACTTTTATTATCTATTGAATAAGGCAGGCCGGGGACCGAGGGACGACTGAAAACAGTATCTTGGGTACATAATTGAGTTTCAGATTTTCTCACCTTACCCCATGTCGCTCTGCTGTTTGCCCAAGTCACATCTCTGCCCTGCCATCAGTAAACCCAGGCTGGGGCTACAAACTGTATCAACAACAAAAAAACCATGACATGAGCCTTCCGTGTATCTGCCGCCCTCTTTGGATTGCCATAGCAACAATAGTTTTAATTATGGAGAGCCAAAATGATAACTTGTATATCAGATGTGGCTCACTTTTCCCTGTGGACAAAACTCTGAGTTGAGAGTAGCTTTGCATGTGGATTTTCCTTCTAGGCTGGATTTTATTATCTGCTCTAACAGACGGCTCTTCTGCTCATGGAATGAACCAGAGGAAGCCGAAGTCCTGGCTGAAGGGGCTGCTGGACAGAGGCCCTGGTGGAGACGAGCTGGGACCTTTATGTCTCAGAGGCAGCCTGATGCCCTCATCCCTTGTGAATTTCGGAACCAAGCAAGCTGTGGCTCTCAAGGGCTGCTTTTGGCTTCCCCTGTTGACCAGTGGAAAACCACGCATTAGGACAGAGACTTGAATGAAGTACCATCTGGTAATCATCCTTGACAACATTCAGGATTGTGCTGGGGGTGCTGACAAATAATTCCATTGCAGTAACAGTCATGAGAATACAGCAATCACGGCAGCTCTCCAATCAGAGCTGTGGAGGGAAAAGTCAGGAGAGAGCACATCTTCCTATGCACGGACCCCGCCCCCCCCCACCTTTGTTTCTGGATCTGCTTGCCTCTTCTTTGAAATTCTCCTCCGGCTTGGAGAGGTACCACACCGTATCTAAATATTTCTGGGCTTCCTCATTCTGAAAGCTCTTGCAAAGCTAAGTAATCTTCCCCTTAGGTAAACATAAATCATTGTCTACCTTCTTTGCTCCTTGAGTAGACCTTTTGATACATTCATTAATTATGGCCGCTGCCTGGTGGCACAGTGATGGCTGAGTCACCGCTGTGAGCCTCTTTCCTGGAACGCCCCCATTTCTGACACTGAGCCCTAAAATCCCATTCCGTGTTTAAGAGGCCATTCTTTGAGATGGATAGCTGGATGGTAGCGAGGAAAAGACATGCCTGCAAAAGGCAACGGTGTGGTCTCAGGAGTGAGGGTAGGAGAGGGAGGACACAGAGGACGTTGATGGAATGATGTTGTCCTTAAACATGCAGCAGCTGTTTCTAATCTCTGGCAACCCCGGAATAAGACCTTGATCCTCTGCTCAGTACATTTGCAACCTCCATCAATAGGCCGGTTCGTCACAATCCCAGCTTTGGAAGGCCAGAATGCCCATGCAGAACTGTTTAGAAATAGGCACCATGGTTCTGCTTCCTAATACTTTACCACATTATTAAAAAAAAAAAAAAAAAAAAGGTCCCGATTTTTGGTAAATCTTGCTTAACTAATGACACAGTCTCTGTTTTGCTTCCACATTCAGGAAGCTTTGCGGCTATGATTTTCATTTTGGAGTTTAGGCATGTTAATTAAGCCTTTGTTTGAAAGCAGAGGGGTTCTGTTTCTTGTTTGTTAGTTTAATAAGATTTTGTGTTAAGAATGGCACTGAGAATCTGTCAGCATTAGCTTGGCTGCATATGTGTAGCTCAGTGCTTTGAGACTCTTGAAATGTCTGTTTTTAGGACATCAGCAGGGGGCTAATGAAAAGGCTTTGTTGATTTTAACGAATTGCAAGCCACTGTAGCCAAAATAAATATAATCTGCTTTTTGGATTAGTTGTCACAGATGATTTTACCTACTAACAGTGATTAAGGAACCCGAGTGGACCAGAAACATAGCAGCTCTCCAGTGACTCCTGCTAAAATAGCAATAAACAGAAGTAAATAAAGACTTAGGGCATTAGTTATCTTTAATAAACAGTGACATCAAATATACTGCGAGCAGGCGTGAAGAGGTGGGAGTGGGGGTTTAGGGAAGATCGGGGTGTCAAATACCTGCAAGGCACCCCATTGTTTAAAAAAAGCAACAAAACAACTAGCATGCTCGCTGGTAATGTTCATCTGTTGTACTTGTACCTCATTAGGAAGCGGTTAGAAACCCAGAGCCATCTCCTGGTTGCCCAGTGCTCTCTCCAACACCAATCCCAGTCATTGTCATTCTGCTCTCTTCTTCCCACGGACTCAAGTTGAAATCCTGCAGCTATAGGATTAGAGTATGAAAATCAAGGACATGTTAATTACTTGTGTAATTATTCACCTTCTTGCTGCAGGAGTGCTGCCCAGTTAGTGAACAGGAGACTAGCACTGTATCCATCCCTGTATTTTTCTACCCTGATGAAAACAACGACTTACTCCACTGGGCCAATGTGATTCTCAGATTTTCCCCGGAAAGTCAGACTGTGTTTTCCCTCATTGCTGCTTGACCCAAAGAAGAGGTTGTGGCCGAAACCCTCTCAGGTGGAGTGTGTGAGTGCCAGCCGAAAGAGGCTTTTGGTAGGCAGAAACATCATAGTCCTTTCTTCTGATTTTTAATCCTTTTCTAAAAATGTTTTTCTTTAAATTCAATTAGCCAACATATAGTACATCTTTAGTTTCAGATGTAGTATTCAGTAGTTCATCAGTTTCGTATAACACCCAGTGCTCATCACATCATGTGCCCTCCCTAATGCCCATCACCCTGTTACCCCGTCCCCCTACCCGCCTCCCCTCCAGCAACCCTGTTTGTTTCCTAGAGTTAGGAGTCTCTCATGGTTTTTCTCCCTCTCTGATGACTTCCCTTTCAGTTTTCCCTCCCTTCCCCTATGATTCTCTGTGCTCTTTCTTAAATTCCACATATGAGTGAAACTATATGATAATTATCTTTCTCTGGTGGACTTATTTCATTCAGCAAAATACCTTCCAGTTCCATCCACGTCGATGTAATGGTAAATATTCATCCGTTCTGATGGCTGAGTGATATTCCATTGTTTCTATATACCACATCTTTATCCATTCATCTGTGGATGGACATCTCAGCTCTTTCCACAGTTTGGCTATTGTGGACATTGCTGCCATGAACATTGGGGTCAGTTGCCCCTTCGGATCACATTTTCTGATTTTTAATCTTATGGAATGTTTTAAATCATGCCGTGGATACTTTCACGTCAGATGGCAGAGCAGGTGACAAACAGAACTTTCCCTAGCTTCTTTTTCCCCCGGAGGGTAGATATTGTTGTATTTGTTTACAGATGCAGAAACTGGTGTGCCCAAGGCCTGCAAGTGAGTCATGGCGAGGCCCAACAATAGAACAGTACCTTCTAGTACCCTGGGGAAACCCAGGTGTTAGTTGCATCACTCACTGGCCAAAAGCAGTGCATATGCCCACTCAGGGTTCCAAAGATTATAATCTTACCCTTGGTTACCACCCTCCAGAACGAATAGCTATCATTTATTAAGTTCCTACCGTGTGCCAGGCACTGTGCTTTGCAGATAACATTCTATCTGATACCTTGCAACAAATCTGTTCATTCCGTAAATATTTACTGAGCCGTCGCTAGTACCTGGCTGTGCCGCAGAGATACAAATTCCTGCCCTCTTGAAGGCTTTGTTCCAGGGTAAGGAGTTAAGACAACAGGGTACATTTAAAAATAGTTATTCTATTAGAAGGTGGTAAGTGCTGTGGAGGGGACACAGGGGTAGGGAGGTGCTGCAGTTCTAGATAAGCTGAGTAGAAAAGGCAAGCAGGTGGCATTTGAGCAAAGACTTGATGGAGGTGACGTGGCAGCCGTGTGGGTCCCTGAGGGGTGGGTGCGAGGGGAAGGAGTGTCCCAACCCTGAGAAAGGAGACAGCCTGGAGTGTTCTAGGGAAGGAAGGGAGGAATGGGGGGGGTCCGAGTGCATAAGAGGTCAGATTTGTAGGACTTTGTAGCCCCTTGTAAGGACTCAGCCTTTTTCCCCAAGGAAGATGGGAAGCCCCTGGGAGTTTTCGGCAGAGGAGTGACATGCTCTGTCTGACATCTTCAGACCCTGAGAGACCTTGCGGTTCCTTATTTCACCGATGGAATGCAGGGTGCAAAGTAAATTCAGTGAAGTACTTGTGAGAAGTCACCGAGTGACGAAGACGCGGAGAGCCGGCCGTCTGGCCAGGGCTACAGCCGCACTCCGCCTCCCGCTCAAGGCTGGCCTGGTGTCTACGTGATGATTTTGTCTCCATCAAATGGGAAAGATCTTGTAAATGTAATTTTTTTAATGATCTCTTTTGACTATCTGGAGTCAGAGGCTTGTGGAACCACTTAGGATAACATTAGCCACATTACATTCATTTTCTAAATAAGAGAGCAGAATAGAGTCAAATCTGTAAATTGGGTAAAACTGCTGTAGGTCACATAAGCAGGAAGTGTCAGATTTGGGATTTGAATCTGGTTCTGCTGCCTGATTCTGACTCTCATGCCCTGCTTAGGCCATCATGCTGCCCCTACTGCAGGTGTCCACATTAGATGTTAAGATGCATTCAACATATAGAGGAAATGAGGTGTTCTCTGCTTGCGTGGAGCGGATGCCTGTAATAGTGACCTTTCTATGTGGTTCCTTCTTTTCCCCACTTCTTCCACACTCCAGGACAGATCTTAGGGTAGATGTCCAATTACCAGATGAGCAGGGATTGAAATCCGGTGTCAGGGGAAGGCAGCAGTGTTACAAGTGCCATCGTGTTGCATAAAGTGGTCCATTGAGGACTGTCCCTAGATTTCCTTTGTCATAACTCAGAAATTTCTTTTCCAAATCCTATAAACCACCACTAAGTGATAATAGATCTTATTGGATATTAGTAAAGGTCCAGTCTTTCATGGCGAATTTGAAAAGTAAATAGGCATCATTAAACATTCTGAACTGATCCTTAGGTGAAAAGCTGTGACTCGTCAGATGAATTCAGGCATGCCGCTGTGCACAGTGACTAACGTACACACACACACACACACATACACAGCCAGGCTTTGCTGTTTTCTAGGTCTTCTGTGCAACTTTGATGGGTGTTCATTATTTTGATCAAATCTTTTGTAAGATTTAAATAACCTCTCACTCTTCTGCGAGGAGCCATGCCTTGCCATGTCAAGGCCAAGTTCTGGGTATGACTTTTAAAGGAGACCTTATTACATCTAAAATCTTTAGCATTTTGAGGGACTGAACAACAGTTTCGTCGCAGGAGCACAGCATTGCTGGTTTCCTTCTCTAAATAACCCCAGGGGCGCCTGGGTGGCACAGTGGTTAAGCGTCTGCCTTCGGCTCAGGGCATGATCCCGGCGTTATGGGATTGAGCCCCATATCAGGCTCCTCCGCTGTGAGCCTGCTTCTTCCTCTCCCACTCCCCCTGCTTGTGTTCCCTCTCTCGCTGTCTGTCTCTATCTCTGTCGAATAAATAAATAAAAAAAAAACTTAAATTAAAAATAAATAAATAAATAAATAACCTTGAATTTTGACCTTGTCTGTTTTACCAAGGAAGCCCTGCTACATGAATGAATGATATACAATTTCCTCTTGCTTCTTGCGGAAGTTTTCCCTGAGTATATTTCTGGAGTCATCACACACTATCGTTCTACTTTTTTGTAGGGTTTACGTGTCCTCTGCCACCATTTCCCTGAATAACAGAAGAGGGTGTCCATGATACTCAGCCCTAGACTTATTAGAATAAAATGTAATACAGGTGCTCTGTTCATTTTCCATGGAAGTCTTGGGTGTCTGGCATTTTGAAATAAGAGGAAGTAATTATCTTGTTATACTACTCTCCACTGACAGGTGGGATGGACCTGAGCAAAAGCTTGATTCTGCTTAAAATTCAAATTAACACCCGGTCAGCTCTGCGGTAGTGTAGAAACGTGATAGTCCTCTTACGTGCAGGACTAATTTGGGTGAGCAGTAGGACTTGCTTTTGTCTGATTTCCAGAGAAGGGGCTTAGCTATGGTGATAGCCTGTTTGTTTTTTCCTTACATTCTTCAAGACAAGAATGAAAAGAGTGTATTCTGTTCTAGCAAGTTATTAAGAAAGCAAACTTTGTTTACTAGAAAATATGGTTCACCTAGCACTGGATTGATCCTGGTTGGTGTTCCCATTTCAGAGCTGGTTTTCTGTTTGAGCTAATGGCTCTAGCTGTGTGACTGGCCTCCTCACCAAAGCCTGGAGATAGGATGCGTCTCGGTTCAAACCCATAAATGCGGTTCCTGGAGTAATTACCATTTTGACAAATTGAACGTAGGAGTATTGGTGCCGAGTAGATGGCATTTTCCTTACAAAGGGACAGACAGCTATCCTTTGGTCAGCAGGTGACTTGGAATTAGCAAACTCTTGCCCCTGGGAGAGAGAGCATGAGCCTGAGCTAATCAGCCTGTAAGGCCTCACATTTGTGATCTTCAAAGTTACGGCAAGCTAATTGTCCACAGTTTCTTTAGTGGTTAGCTGTAAATAGTTTTGCTCTGAAAGGGATAATTAGGGAAGAAAGTGGATTTACATCAGTTTATATTTGAAACTGGGATAAAAATATGTAACAGTGTAATACCAGGTATTTAATTATTATCAGTAGTATTGCCTGTAGTTTATGAAATGTTATATTACTCACTTGATGTTCATAATAAGTCTGTGATGGGGGTAGTATAAGCTTCATTACCCTCGTGTTATAGATTAATAAAGTTCAGAGTTTGATTTGTCTAAGGTCATAGACCTTACCTGGTTTTCAGATTTTCTTTCTTCTCTTTTTCAGACTTTCTTATTGGAAACATAGGCGTTTTAAAATAAATCTATAGCACTGACTTTTACAGATTATTTTTCTTTTTACTTAATGCTCTGCCTTAGGGTATATATTTGTGCTATTTTAATTCAAATTGCAATTAGTTTATCACAGAAATTTGAGTTATGAAGAGGTCCCTTAGATTGTTAGCATTTTTGAAATCTCATAGTGGAAAGGTTAAAGAATGATAGAGACAGGAAAGACGGGAGAAGAGGGTTTGATGAAGTTTGACGTTGGGAGGAATGTGCGCATACAGTGTCCATGTGGGGAAGCATGCACAGTCTAGAACCAGGGAGAAGGAAGTCTGCACTTTATTTTCCCCTTACAAATAGGTAACAAATAGCAGTCTCTCTCTCCCTCTCTCTCTCTTTTTTATTTTCCTCATCAAGGTACAGAGTTGAGGTAGAATGAAATGATAGAAGTTTTCCTTCAGAGGGACAGTAGGTCACGTATTGGTTTTCTAAATTCTCCATGCACACCTAGGTGATTAAGAATTTTGAGTCTCCAAAGTAAATTTTTAAAGTCTGTATCTGAAAAATAGGAATTTTCCCAAGAGTAAACAAAACTAACTCTCCCAGAAGCTGATGTTTGGAACGAAATTACAAGTGCCTTTGTAAATTTTAAATTTGGCGAAACATGTTCTACCATCATTTAAAAATAACAGCTTTAAAGGGCTCATAAATAAAGACATAAAAGGCATTTTGACATTTAATACAAAAACAGCATTTTGATGAACTGGGTAAAAATGAATCATAGACATATGGATTACATATTACTTATAGTGTGCCTGAGTTTTAAAATTGAGGCAGTGGAAATCTGGCAAAATATTTTTGGGAAATTTGCTATATATACTATATTTAAAAAGAGGTGAAGATGAGCCCCAGACTGCTGTGATTGCTCATGACATTGAATTTGATAACTTTTCATTCGCATCTAAGAAATTCTTGTGAAATAGCTCAATCTGTTCGTGTGCTGTGGAAGTGAGTTGTTGGAGACAGTGTATACCAGTTTCATTTGGTCACATACTCAATCAACAAGAACGTAGGACCGGGTGCTCCCTGAACGCCCAGATTTGTACTAGGCACGGGCACAACTTCCCGGATGGTAACATGAACTGCGGGCTCTACCCTCATGGGAAGGGTAGACAGTGGTAGAAAGGGGCTCACATATTTCTGGGTAATCCAAGTACTTTGGGATCCACAAAAGAGACTATAGAGTATTGACTGCGTATCAGGGTCTGCGTTAGCCTTTATATTTATCATGTTTAATTGTTAGAGCTCCATAAACATGGGGATATTATTATTCCTTTCTAATGGACGGAGAAACCCATGTTTCATCCAAATGTATAGATTAAGTGATTTGTTAAGTGGTGGCGGTAGTCTGCTATGTTCGTGGCTCCGAATGACCCCCACCTTCTCTATTCTCACCTGTGGTGTCCTTCATGCCCCTCGAAACTTGGCTGACCCTGAGGGTGATTTGAACCAATAGGTCATGGCGAGAATGACAGTGTTTCAGTTCCAGACCTAAGCCTTCATCGGGCCTAACAGCTTCTACTTTTGTAGTCTTGGGAGTCCTGAGTCACCCAAGAGAAAAGTCTAGCTACCTGCTGGAGAGACCCTGCGCTGAGACCGTGTGGAGAGACATGTGGTGCAGGAGAGGCCCTGAGACCACCAGGAGGGAGAGAGGAAAGGACAGCTAGCCTGACATCCCAGCCGAGCCAGCCCCCCACCAACCAGCCAGCTGACTGCAGCCACGTCAGGGACCACCAGTAGGATCAACAGAACAAGAGTCCATATTATAGGTTTATGAGCAAATACAATGGTTGTTGTTTTCTGCTGCAGAGTTTAGAGCAGTCAGGTGGTAAAAGACGACCAGAGTGCTGGCTGAGTAGGATTTGAACCCAGGTCAGTCTGACTGCAATGCATGTTTTTTCTCACTGTGTTTGCTGTGTGTTTGAGTCGGTGAGGAAAGGGGTGGGGGGGCCGCAGAACGGAATTCAGTGATACATGAACACCTCTTAAAATAGTCTGCATCGGACATGAATACATTGTGAAAAGGGAGAAAGTTTGAAGACTTTTAACTTTGTGCCTTAGAGGAAAAGAGACACCTACCAGTGGTGGAACCCTCCCTGGTGGCCTTCCTGCCCATGGACCTTGTAGTTCATGCATCAGAAGCAACAGGAGCAGATGGCCTCCAATTCTCATTCCTGATACTCTTCCTGGGCAAATGCCATGTAAATGTTTGTATTGACTTTATTTAGAATTATCAAACTAATAACGGATGCTAATGAATTCCTGTCATTCACTGGGGAGTTTATAAAGTGAACGCGGATAGGAGCTTTAAAAAGTACACAAGTGCGACACACACATGTACACATGGGGGATGTTAAGAACGGTGGCATGAAACAAATGGTGATCAAAAGATATGAAACGGGGGCAGCATGCAGCGGTCAGGGAGAGTGGAGGGTCCCTGGCTGGTGACACAGGGGAGCACTTGAAAAGAGAGTTTTCTGGCAAGTCCACGTTTGAAGTGATGTCATCTTTTTTATTCTCCCAACTCAATTGCTTCTGTGAAGCTCCTTCTTTCCATTCTGATGAGGAGCAAAAATGTTACATCAAAGGTTAACGCTTGAATTGAGGATGAAAGAGAGGGAAGTGGGCGGGCGCGTGTGTGCGTGCGGGCAGACACGCACCCGCACGTGTGCACGCGTGCACAGACACGCGCACACACACACTGAGATATAGAAAGAATCACAAATGATTGAAAGTTCTTAAAAGTATGATATAAAGGAAAGTAGCCATCTTCCTCCCTGATGCGTAGTTCACAAGATCGCCTGGGGTTTGGGTGTTGAACCGTGTGGGTGCAACCCGATGAGGCTACTATCATGGGCTGCTTCCTTTGGAAGCTGGTGGTGGTCAAGTGCGTGGAAAAGGGCCTGTGGCAGCATCAGCCCTTCCTGTCCACACAGCAAGTTCCTGATCTGCCGAAAGAGCCGTTCCCGGGTGCTGCGCTCAGCAACACCATGCTATGCCTCCGCGTTATTTACCCAGCCCTCCTTAGGAGACGATCTGGAGTAGCTTCCCTGCCCCCTGTCAGGCAGTTCAATAGGCTAGTTCAGATTTCTCTTTGTAATCAAGTACACGTTTCCAGGGTTTTGTGTTTTTAAAACTATGTTGCCTGTTTGGGGTTGGACAGTTACATAGGTTTACTTTATACTAATGCAGTCTTCATGCTGAAAGAACACTTCCTTCCTGTTCCCTGTCCACCTCACCTCCAACTACTTGAGGAGAGTAGAACCTGTGTGTCGTCGTTTTTCTCCAAGTTGTTCTAACTTGTGGCCATCTAGTTGACCTCTTCACACCAACCCAGAGATGGGGGGGTGGGGGTGAGGAGCAGCCTGGCTTCCGGGCATTCTTTCAGAAGCAGAGCAGAGGTGACCCTGCTGTTTCCTCTTGCCTGTCTTCTTCAAGAAGCCCCACCAAGTGATGAACCAGAAGCTTTCTGGGTAGCCAGGAATCACGGGGTGCCCATCGGAGCGCTGCGAGGAATGTGGTGGTCTCCAGTAGCCAGACTAACAGAAACCTTGCAAATGGGGGAGAGTCTGAGGAACCCCCTGATGGAAACTGATGGAAAGTTAAGGGAGAAATGTGAATATCCACACTTTTTCACATATTACTGATGAGTACTGTTCTCACTCCACTTTCTTCAATTTATATTTGAATCATTGAACAGAGGTCTGGGAAATAATACTTGAAAATAAATCCCGGGGCACCTGGGTGGCTCAGTCATTAAGCATCTGCCTTGGGCTCAGGGAGTGATCCTGGCGTTATGGGATGGAGCCCCACATCAGGCTCCTCTGCTGGGAGCCTGCTTCTTCCTCTCCCACAGCCCCTGCTTGTGTTCCCTCTCTCTCTGGCTGTCTCTGTCAAATAAATAAATAAAAATTAAAAAAAAAAAAAGAAAAGAAATCCCTCCTCTCCTTTGGACATTTTCTCAGAGCCTAGGATTTCTGGTGGGACAAAGACAAAGGTGAGGGGTTTGCTCTCTGTTGCCTACGGGCCTGTTGAATCCTTGTATCCCCCGCCAGGCAGCGGTTATGGCGCCAGTGCCCGAGAGGTCGCCTTGGGGCACTAAGGGGTAGGGGGCCTCAGATCTTGATCACCAGGAATGCCGGCATTGGGCACCCTGCTGGTTTAGTAGAGGAAGCATCAGGGGTTAACGTGCACAAGAACAAGCCATTCACACTGCTAGCTAAGTGAGCCTTTTCGGAAATTGTACAATTGAGTTTTTTCATGATTTCAACTGACAATTAGACGTGTTTACATGGTCAAAGCCCTTTTTCATACTGAGGCATTTTACCTGAGTGCTCCTTCTGAGAAAAGCTGAAAGTTTCAGAAAATTGCAAGGCCACTAATGGTTTGAAAAATGACCTCTTAGCAGTGTGTTTAAATTACAGTGGGGAAAGAGTGAGCATTTTTATAAGTAACATTTTATTTCATTTGTGTAATGAAGCCCATATAATAATCAATGTTAAATATGAAATGCTATGCTGGGGCCCAGTACACATAGGGATGTGCGGCTAATACTAACAACAACAACCAAAAATGGAGAATTTTCCTCTTCAGGAAACATTACAAATATTTGTTAATTAATCCCTCATGTCAGAGCTGAGATTAGAACTCAAGCTTTTGCCCTCCGGCTGAAGCACTTATCCTCTGGTGAGAGCAGAGCTCATGGAAATAGCAGCCTAGGAAGATAGCATAAAGTTTAAAAAATGGTAGGGAGAGTTGATGTGATTTTTAAGAACTTGAAATAGATTTTTCTTGACTAAGACCCGCTGAAATAAACTCTTCTGGTGCTTTCCATGTCATTTTCTGTTTGCAGATATAAAATTGTGGTTTTCTATTAGTCGTATCGAAATATAATGCACTGTGTCTTAATTTTTTTTTTCTTCCTAATTCCTCAGGATACGACTGTCATCTTTCAAAGTCAGAAAAGGGCCAAACCATATGAACTACTGCTTTAATTCTAAGCCTTCTCAAAGCTTGTAATTATCCCCAATAACAATGCTTACAGCATACAGAGTTTGGTGTTTTTTTTTTTTTTTTAAGATTTTATTTATTTATTTATTTGAGAGAGAGAGAGCGTGTGCGGGTGAGCAGGGGGAGGAGCAGAGGGAGAGAGACAAGCAGCCTCCGCACTGAGTGCAGAACCTGATGCGGGGTTCGATCTCTCGACCCCGAGCTCATGAGCTGAGCCGAAATCAAGAGTTGGAAGCTTGACTGACTGAGCCACCCAGGTGCCCCCATATAGAGGTTTACACATTGTAAAATACTGCATGCACTGAACTACTTGATGTTCACAACTGCCTTTGGGGGAAGATAGGGCAAATATTTGTATTCCCATGTTGGAAATAGTTAACAGGCTCAGCATGCTTGAGGGGCCCTTCAGGGCTGCACAGTGTAAGTGTGAAGACAGTGTGGAGTCAGTGCTTGTCTCGTGATTCCAAATCCACCAGCTACTGATCATGAGGGGCAATGATGGCACATTAAGAAACAAAAGACAAAAACCCCAAAATAGTGAATATAATCTTTTATACACTTTCCTTCGTTATGATTAGAAAAATGTAAGTATGAAGAATGCATGTATATAGAAATTCTGTCCCAGAATTTTATAATTTGTAATAGTTGTATCATGGGTATTATAGAATTGAATGTGTAGTAGGTATTTATTTAATAGAATTTTATATATATGTACATATATATATGTATAAATAGATCTATATTATATATATAATTTACCAGTGTGAATACAATTGCAGGTATGTTCGGGGACACATAGATGTAAAAGAGGTTGACTTATGTATCCTCCAGGTACTTTAAGAATGTAAGTAAGTACAAAAAGCATAAGCATTGAACTTGTGCCAACCTAGGTTTTCATCCTATTTCTGCCACACGCCATTGAGTATAAGTACACTCATGTACTTTTTCTGAGTGTTTTTTTCAATTGTAAAATGGTGATTAGAAGACTTACTAGAAAAGATGATTTCTGTTGGTAAATGAATGCTGAATAAGTATATATGAAGCACACTGTACATGAAAAGCATTCAGTAAATAGTTATTTACCAAGAAGCAAGAGCAACAGATATATAGAGCTTCCCTTTATGTTCACGTATAGAGTTGACTGAGTTTGAGGATATCCCTTCTTCGTGTGGACGTGGCCAACAGTCACGCAATTTTCTTAGTGGATATCTTTGTAATTTATCTTTTTTCAGGGCTCAATTCTTCTCAGTGTGCAAAGGTGAATTTTTAATAAAGTAACAATCCTGTTAAGGAGTGCCTCACTTCACACTCTTGGCTTGTTCCAGGTCAAATGGAGTCTCCATATAGTCAATGATGTATAAAATGCGCCTCACCATAACAAGGGAAGCATTGTCTGCCCCACTTCCTGACATCAAGAGTATGATAGTGTTCTGTCAAACTTATTCAGTGGTGTCCTATTTATTAGAAATGCCAAAGTTTCATCCTCTGTCCAGTCCTGTTACTTGTGCTGAATTAATGTGAATTGCTTTTGTAAGGTCAAGGCCTCTGTGACAATACAGTGAAAGTTTCAAGGAAGGTGGTGATGATGGATTTTTCTTTAATTCATTGGAGTGCTTGTAATAAAACTAATGAATGGAAAGGACTGAACATTTTCAATTAGCTGCATATAGTAAAATCCTAAAAATAATTAGTGGCTGAGATGGTGTGTAGTTATTTTAAAATACTGTTTCTAGTTTGTAAAGATCTTGGTTTCGTTTGCTTTGGAATCAAGCCATTTGGGAAAGAGAGAAAAACCTACAATGCCTGTGTGTGTGTGTGTGTGTGTGTGTGTGTGTGTGTGTGTGTATCTGTGTGTGTGTGTTTCAGAAGGGCTTTTTCACTTCCATGCAAAAGTGCAGTAAGAGTGACTAATGTTTTTTGGTGCTTTATAAGTTCACAAATTCTTCTCTTATTCATATTAACTCATTCCTTAAAACACGTTGAGGTTAGTATTATTATTCCATTTATTTTAATGAGGAGATAGGCTGTATATGATTAAGATTACCCCTTTCAATGTACGTAACTAAAAAAAACTCAGGGAATTAAGCCAAGCCTTGGGACGTGAAATGCAGGGTTCTTTGTACTGCACCACGTTCGTGGGGGGGGGGGGGTTCTGGTTTTGTTCATTTGTTTTGTTTGTTGTGGGTGATGATAGTTCACTCTCCTTTTTGAAACCATCCCACAAGTATCGTCAGTAGTATAGAATTGAACATGTGCTAGGTTTTAGGTTTAATGGCATGTATCTGTCCCTTCGATCTCACTTCCACAAAGAGTTGTTGGGCTGACACTTTCCGAGTGTCAGGTATATTGGGTGCTTAGTATAGGCATTGTGCTTGGTTCTAGGAAGTCAAAACTAAATTGAGTAAGGCCCTTATCCTCAAGGAGTGAATAGTGTAACGTACAGTGTCCGGTCTTTCCAGTCTCATTTTGCCCTCTGGGAACTGGGTGCCAGCCATGGTTCGATAACTCAAACCATTGACTGACTTTGTGCTCTGGCCTTCCTAGGCAGGGGAAAGTTGCAGAGTTATTGGCCGAAGCTGGATTTTTGTGCATCTGGATCATGTATTCTTGATTGGGTCTTAATAGCTACCAACGCTCAGTAGATTGTGGTATTCTTCATAGATGATTATCTCCTGGGGTTCCCACGCTAGCCCATGAAATATTTATTATTACCCTCATTTTATAGGTGAGGAACCTAAGGCCATACAAGGTCAAGGGACTGGGTCTTATCTTTCTTATCTATAAGGTGGTCTAGTTGAAAGTTCCTGAAATTTTCTACCCATGTCCTCCAAAAGCAGAGGTCAAGGAACATCGGGCATGTGATTTGTGAGTATTTTAGTCAGTTTGGGCTGTGATAACAGAAGACCTTGGACTGGATAGCTTAAACAACAAACATGGATGTCTCACATTTATTTATATCAATAAACTAATTGAACATTTATTTATTTATGGAGACGGGGGAGTCCAAGATCAAAGTGCTGGTAGATTCAGTGTCTGGTGAGGGCCTACTTCCCATATCGTAGACGGCTGTCCTCTCTGTGTCCTCCCATGGCTGAAAGAGGGGAGGGGGCTTTCTGGGGCCTCTTTTAAAAGTTCACTGACCCCATTCATGACAGCTTTACCCTTCTGACTTAATCACCACCTGAAGGCCTTACCTCCGAATACCATTACATTGGGGGTCAGGTTTTCCACATGTGAATTTTGAGGGGACACAAACATTCAGTCCATAACAGCGGAGGTCTGGCCTGAACTGGCCAGCGGCAACCAAAACATTTTTTTTTAAAGTCTTTGCCTTTTCTTTAATATGCATGTGAAATTTACATTTTGTTCCATAATATATGGTTTAATATAAAACATTGTTCCCCAGGCCCAAATCAGAATAAAATCCACACTACAACGGATGCTGTATATTTTCTTCCTGGGGCTGAGTATCCCGTGGCGCACGGCCTCGCAACAGGGAGTGGTTAGCGAGACCAGGCCAGTCCCAGGTCCTTCCATTTGACCGTTCTGTGTCAGATTTCGTGAGCTGACGTTTCACCCGTGTGTTCTATCTTGTTTTTCTTTTGCTTTCTCTCTCTTTGCCCATTTAACTTGTTATCTACTATTTTATCCTAAAAATGATTTAAGAGGATTCTCCTAAGGACATAGAGTAAAACACAAAAACATCTGAAAATCAGGGTAAAAGAAAAACCAGGCTATTCTAGCAAGATGAAATTGGGATGTGTGTTGGGGGCAGACACCAACATGCTCCTACGAATTTGCTAGAAATAGACAATTGATTTGGCTGTAAGCTTCCTCCCAGCCCAGACACTCTGAGCCCCCAAGTTTTGCCTTGTCTGTGTAATTCACACTTAGGAGGGGCCCTGGTTATCCTAGCCCCGAAGTCTGAGGGAAATTTCTCCTCCGGGTCCACAGAAGGTGGACACACTCCGTGATTGCCAGCCACCCTGATTAACACTCCCATGGCAAAGCTCAGGCCAAGTGTCATCTGAATGCCTATGATAGCATCATGGAGGGAAGCTGGAGGGCTGTAGTGCTAAAACCCAGTGTGGCTGCAGCAGGCCTCAACCCGGCTTTTCTGCCTACACAGCCACTGTGATTTCTGACAAGGATGGATTACATTCTTGTTTCTTTTCCATCCAAATCGCATTCTGGATAGAGTTAAGAGAAAATGTATAATAATATTTTCAATGTCGTGTTTTTCTCATTAGGAGAGAAAATGAATACATTGGAATTTTAATGGTGAGCCTTTTTAATAACAATCCTTATGATTTATTATTCTCCTTGGGATTTTATTCACAGTCTTAAAATCTTAATAAAAATATATGTTAAAAAAAAAAAAGAATTGGCTTCACCCTGTGGAACAAGTTTTAACATGAGAGAAGCAGGATACGTTTGCACAGGAGACAGAAAGGGGGACTTTGATTCTTTGTGCCTTCCTTCCTTAGATGGATGTGAATGAGAGCCGGCAGGAATAAGAAGTTTTGTCACCTGGCATGGTTCCGATCAGACACATATTCAAAACTTTTGATTTTAGGAGGTCTCAGATGATGCACTCGTTAAAAAGGAGCATTTCCAGAGTTTATATATGTCTGCCTTGTTCTAGTGCGTATATGGAGTAGTGGAAACGCCTGTGATTTCACGTCTCGGAGATGTCATGGTACGAAGGGGTCTTCTGTTGGTGGGGATTCCGGTTGGCTACCAGTAGAGATAAAAAAATTAGACTGGACCGCACATCGCATACTCATTCATTTTGATATAGGCTCGCAAATTGCTGCAAAGCCCTTGCTGTTTCTTTACAGCCCCTTCCTGGTCCCAGACGTCTGATCACAAATGCAGCATTTCCCCGCTAATGCTGTGCAGGTTGATAAAACAGTTGCCGAGCCGGAATCCCTAAAGAAATTATTAATTATCTGGTTAATGTGCATCAGGCTGTGGGAGTGTGAGATTAATCACCAGCCGTGGGATGAGTTGCTGAAGTGGATTTTGGTTTTTTGTCTCCTGTCACTCGGTAATGGCTTTTCCTTCCTTCACCATCAGGTGAACAGGTGCAGAGATGCTGTATTTTCATTTTCCCAGAGTCAGTAACAGCCGGTGGCCAGGCAATGCCTTTTCCTCGGTCCTGCTGCATGAGCAGTTTACAACATGGAGTATTACCTACTCCGAATGTTCCAGCTCTTGGAGATTCTCCCAACGTGACAGGTCCTACTTCAACTTTTTCAGCATTCCAAACGCATGCCCATGTACACACACCTCCCCCCCCACCCCTGCCAACCAGCACACATGCACCCATGTACATCCATGCACACATATACAGGCAGATACTTATGAATGTATGCAAAAAATATTTGCAGGTGTTTCTGGACGCTGTGAATGAATCCATGCTTAACGCTTTATTTCATTTCTTTCTTTAGAAACAATTCCTTATCTCTAAATAAATAAATAAATATATATATATATATATATATATATATATATATATATATATATATATATATATCAGTCATTTGATAGTGGGTGGAATAACACAGATTGCAAGCATTCTCTGGATTCTTCCTTTTACTTCCTGTCTTCTAGGTGCTCAGTCCCAGGTCCTAGGAAGTTATCTTCGTTCAAGTTTATCAGTCATGTGTGACATTATCTCTTCCCTATGATAAGCGTATTTCCAGAATGTGAATCTTTGGTCTCTGGCATGTTAACATGTCTTGGAATTTGGGATGTTGTTGAAGAAGGTTGGCTAGCATTGCAGGTGGTAGGAGGCAGAACCCATCCATGGAGCAGGTTGCAGGAGACCTTTGCTGGTCAGTTGAGGCCCTATTTCCTGGCCCTCTGGTGCAATGACAGAGGTCCGCGTTGAGCGTGGGACTCGCGGGCCTCTGTGGATTGGGCGAGTGCTCTCTATCTTCGCCTTGAGTGGAGGCTGAGACTTCTCTGGGGAGCCTGCTGTTCACAGTGACGCTAAGGGTATATAAAGCTATCAGCACGATCAATTTATCTTCGCTTCTTAAATTTGTCTAGAGTTTGACAACTTTGCTCTTTCAGTTCAAATATATAAAATGGAAAGGGGGCATGTCTAATGGAAAGTGGGGGAGAGGTAGCCAGTTGAAGCTAGTAAAAAGAAATCACAATTTATGAAAGTATGATGTTTTATTTTTCTCTAGTAATGCTGTGCTTCTCAAGTTGTTGCTAGGTTGAGGTCTTTCAGAATCTTCTTTAAGAAATATATAATTAGTCTTCCGTTAATCAATAAATATTTATTGGGAGCTCTAGGTGCCGGGGCTACAGTGGTGACAAGACAGAGTCCAAGCATGGACAGACCTTAGAGTTGAGTAGGGTGTTCCATTATTAAAGGAGGACACCAAGAGAAGTGTACAAAATTCCAGAGGGTGGTAAGTGTTAGGGCAGGAAATAAGATGGAGGTATGAGGGAGAATGACTTGATGGTCGGAGAAGGTTTGACCTTTAAGGGGTACCCTTTGAGCTGGGGGCCGACTGATGAGAAGGAGCCACGCCTGTAAAGATTTGAGGGTGGAATGTTCCTGGCAGATAAAGAACAAGCACAAGGGTCTTGAAGTGGGAAGGAGCCCGACTGGTTCAAAGAACAGAAGAAAGACGAACAGCATCGAGTGTAGTGAATGCAGGAGTGTCTGGATTTGAGGGTTGCAGGTAAGCTGAGACCTGGTGACATGCAGCCTTGGAGGCCCCGGCGACGTGCACATTCTGCATGTGAAGGACAGCCATCAGTGTCTGCTTGCCTACAGTATGTTGAAACCCCAGAGTTCCCGTAAGTACGCTGTCTGCAATATCCCTTGCATTTTGAATTTGCTTGGCTAATCCTTCTCTAGGCATAGTATGAAGAAAACGACAGCGTATATTGGATTTTCACAAGAGTTCCGAAATAATTCCAGTTTGAATGAAATAAAATGCCATTTTGTGCCGGATGGCATTGAAATGGATGTCCCCGGCGGTTATCGGCCCTGGGCCCTTAATCTCATTTGGGATGAGGGGTTTTCCTTGAGCAGTTCAGAAGAGGGGAGCCTTCCGTTATGTGTATTCTCTTTATATCTCTGCTTGGTGCTAAGACCCCAGAAACCGCTTAGAGCCCCGGAATGTCTGCCTTGCCGTAAACTTGCAGGCAGCGGCTGGGCTGTGCGCCGCGTCAAATGCAGACGACCCGTTGGTGTTGCTCAGACGTAGCGTGCCTCAGAGTTGCGAAGCCGCAGGGGGCTGGCGTGAAACTGCCTTCTGGGCTCCTCGTTGAGCGTCGCCTCTCTGGTGTTTGGGTCCCGCCTTCGCTGAGGGCTTGAGCTCACTCTGATAAGTAAAGCCAAGTTTACTTTGTTAAGCTCAGCAGTCCCAGCAGGAAAGAGATAAGAAAGACGGGGGGGGGGGGCGGAGATAAATATCTTTGGGAGAAACGAAGCTGTTTCTGTTTATAACGTGCACTAAGTACACTTTCTTTAAAATGATTTTATTTAATTTTAGCAGTCTCACGCTCCATGTACCTGCATATCCCATAAATGGTGACGGCATTTGCAGTAACTGCTCTACCTGGAAGCCGTCTCCTGCGTTTGCATGGGTTACTGCTTCCCGAGTCCTACCTACTTTGGGCGAGGGGCTTTATCAGAATCATCTCGAATCCTCAAAGCAACCCTGCAGGGTAGGTGGGGATACTAGCCTTGTTTTGCAGATGAGGACGCTGAACTGTCAGGGGGTCGGTCATGTGTGTGCTGGGGCGAAGAGCGCCCCAGGCCCTCTTCCTCCTGGCCGCAGGCTGCCCTCCTTGAAGCCATGTGCACGTGTCTAAGCAAGAACACCGTTGGATCCTGTGTAGACTTTGCTCTTGTTGTGCTAGTAAAATCATGGCCGGGACCTGGGAGCCTGCGGTCAGCGCTGCGGGGCGGGGTTGGTGCAGAGGGCACGTCAGAGGCATTTCATTTCACCAGGAGAGGTGCTCTTCTCATGCTTAATTCCCCAAGGCGCTTCTGCTGGTCCTTTCTGGATTTTTCTCCTCTGCGTGTCTGGGTATTTCTCCAGCGAGGCTCGGTCTGTCCCGTGAGTATACAGGCCAGCGGGGACCAGCTGTGCAGCGCTCTGCTGCCTGCTGTTCCGTCTGTGAATCGCATTCACACCCTCCATTCCTTCCAGCGCGGGGATCAGACCCTACGCTCAGCCCTTCCAACCTGTCATCTTGTTACGTCTGTTCTTTCCTCCATAGTTGCCCCTGTGCACTCATACACAACCACACATACGCGTGCAGTCACACACACACACACACACACACACACACACCATCTCTTGGCCTAAGTGCCTTTTAGCTTCAAAGGGAGATTTGTCCTGGTGCTAGAGAAGTTGTGGTCTTTCACAAAAGCTCTCCACAAAGAATTACGTGCTGGGTCATGCGTCCCGCAGACATTTCCTATGACAGGGATTTGTCACAGCGCAGTATGACGTGGCGCTGGTAAGGCTGCTCGTGACCTGGGCCGTGGACACACACGGTCTGTGGTAGAGAATAAGCACGATGCCATCTCAGGTGTGCTTCACAAAGCTCAGAGAAGCACATACATGCACACGCACACAGGTGCAAACACACACATACCAACATGCGATACGTATGCATTTGCAGATACGCAATACAAACCTATAATTCTACACAGGTAGTTCTCTGAAAATTGGGCAATGCAAACAACACCTCACACAAAGGCGATTCATAGATGTTTGATGAAACAATGACGGCCTTGTGCTATGTGGACAAGTGGGAACATGAAAGCAGAAAGAAGCTCAGCTGCCTTGCCATCCCTGCGGACCTCAGGCCAAATGTGTCAATAGTAGAGACCCATCACTAACAAGTCTGGCAGCTCTGTTGCACGTGTAGCCATGGAACTCACCAGCGTGTTCCGTGATGTAGCGTGCCCTCTCTATCCAGCACTGTTTTGGCCTTTAGTGTTGTTTTCAGTAGGAGTCCCAATACCGCTGCAGAGGTGCTCCCACTTTTGTCTCAGAAGAGATGGAATCTTCACCTTGCTGCTCAGCTCTAGAAGGTGTTAGAAACAGGTCCAGTGTTGAGGGGTACGTGGAGAGATGCACTGGAGGATGGGCAGAGAGGACCCCGGTTTGTCCCCTCTTTTTCACGGAGGCAGGAATGATTGCTATTTTTTCAAGGTCAGCACTGCCATGGACCACAGTCCAGGATTGATATGGAGGATGAAGAGGTGATTCAGAAATGAGGAGTTCAGGAAATAGCAGTTGGGAAATGAGCCTTGGAAAGATCAAGCTGATGGACTTCAGGGATAGAGAGCTGGTGGTAGGCATCTCGTCACTGATGGCTTTGTGAGAACACAGCTACGTAGCTGAGGAGATGCATTCAGATTTCAGGAAGAGGAGGGATGACTTGAATTATGTACTGAGAAGAGCACCTTGGAACCGGATATCATATCCTGTCTGTTGGGAAGTGGAGAAAGGGGGGTTGATAGTTTTCTGTGGATGAACTAACTAAGGCTTTGCCTGGAGCACCCCATAGGGCCTCTCTAGCCTCTGATGCGGATTCTGCTCCTCACCCTCTCATGAGGTAGAGGCACATCTTGTCTAGGCCAGCCCACCCCCCTCATCCTCCTTCAAATCCACTAATGTTTTCCTAACACTGGTACATAATCACGGGATTAAGAAGCAGGCCACAGCAGCGCTGAATTCTAGGATTGCTTCTCCTGGGCTAGCCTTAGTTTCCTCTGGCGTGACAGCAAGGAGCAAGTGAGTGAGAAATTTGGGCTCCCTGCATGAATATTCTAGAAACTTCTTTCATTTGGCAATGTGACACCCTTAGTGCACTTCTAACTTCTGCTATTTCTCTTCATAGTCATTATCTGAGATTCACGAGAACTGGATATGGTTACATGTCCTGGAGTTCTCTCCAGTGTACACTTTGCAATTTAAAGATACAGATATAGTAAATGTATTATGATTACCTGTGAGCCCTTTAGTGTAACTAAAGGGGATCAAGCTGCCGGGGTTTAAAATTTTATTACATAATCTACCCTTGGTCCACTCCTTAAAGTGTCAAGGTCCTTATGATTTGGGACCAAGAGATAAAACATGAGGCTAGCTCTTCATATAAAGGTTTGAGATGGTATGGTGCATATATTAGGATAAAATTTATACACTAGGTTAAAATTCTTTACCCTCAAACCAGACTGAACTGTTTCAGATCACATACTATACCACCCACACGCAGGCATGTGTGTGTGCGCGCACACACACGCACACACACACCTCACGCATCTGTGCCCTAGATATAATTTTGCTCAGTTCTCGAACTGCTTCCAGGAGCATTGTTCTCATTACCGCTTTACTCTGGGAGCTTTCCAGTGTCCACAATCTGAACACCAACTTGAGTGGGTGATATAATCCCCCACCCTTCTGGAGAAACAATAATCATGCTGTATTAAACCTGAACAGTTAGAATTTTTTGTTTGTCTTTGGCAAAGCTCTAAGAGTTCCAGATCTGTGAATTATCAGCCTGGAAGCATTGGTACATTTTTAGAGATAGCTTAGTGTATCTTCTTTGACTCTCCCCTCTAGCTCCTGGCCATTGAGGTCTGTATTAAGCGCAACAAATGCTTATTTATGCGGTATTCTCTGCGTCCTTATTAAATCCTTTATAAACAGGTTACAAGAGTTCCTGATTCTGAAGGGTAATAAAACTAATTTGGATTTCTTAAGCACCTTTATGATACTATATAAAGAGGCCAAATTGTGGAATTTGCGTAAGCAGAGATGAAGGGAAAACCCCCGTCTGTGTCCTGGAATGAGTGATTGTGGCATGGAAGCCTTAGGCATGAGACATAACTCAGTTGATGAAGCAGGGGGTTATGGCTCTGCAGTCAGAGACTTGGCAGGAAATCCAGCTACCTTCTGGGCCACTGTGGCTACCAGCACCTGCCAGGCCCACCTTCCGGATGGGCTGATTGGCTTCTGCTTCTTTTGCCACCCCGTTGATCTGGGCTTTAGCCAGCCCTTCCCTGCGTTCCTCCATAAGCATACGAATGTCCACATCATCTGAGTGTCTCTGACAGTGTTTGTATATGGCGTGTGAGATCTGCAACAGCCTTGTTGTCTGTGCGGACGGGGAGCAAAGCACACTGAAAGAGACTTTACGCCAAACCCCTAAAACTTTCACCATGGCTGGTACCTCCCTTCAGGTGTTGACACATGGAAGTCAGAGAGCAATGTCAGAAGACATCCTGTTCCGATGGGAATTCCAAAATGGTATCCTAGATCTCCTAGAATTTCCAAGCAGAAACTGGCATCTCTTTCCCTTATCTTCAGTGGCTGCGACCAGACAGCCCACTGCCTTTGAGCGTGCTTCCAAGCCTTTGTTTGCAAGGATAGAATTTGCAGCTGAAGGAGTGGAAATAGTAGCGTGAACTAATTCCTTTCAAATCACTGCTCCACGGTATTGAAGAACATCAATACTGTCTGTGAACACTGTCTATAAAATTTAGCACTAATGAGAATATTTATTCAAGAATAAATTCCAAATGACCTAGTTCCTCTGAGACCTCAGGAGTACGTTCCAGCCCTGTCTGTGACCCAAGGTCCTGTCAGAAAAATGCACGTGCTCTTCTCTTCTTGAGGCACTTTAGTTAGTGGGGGTGGGTTGAGTTGAAGAAGCTAGGGCTGGGTGGTCTCTCTCATTGCCGAGCTAAGATTTCCTCTCCGCCTCGGACGGCGGGAGGAGTTGTGTCCTCATGTTTTCCATAAAAACAACGACTCACTTGCTTATTAGTAAAATTGTCTTTGGTGGAGTAACCCTAAGACCCAGACTTCGTGTATGACTTGGTTTCTATGGAAAAACCATTCCTAAAGTATCATTCAAGGCAAACAACACTTTCAAGAAAATACAAATTGTGACTACTTCTTGGTCAAGTGGAGTGACCAGGTACCAACTTCCTACAGTACTCTCTGCTTACACAGTAAAAGTGTAGGAAAACAGCCCCATTTCCCCCCCTCCAGCCAAATCGTTAATGATTCTATAAGTAACCTAAAATGCACCGTAATTCTCATAAATTGAGTCAGGAAAATAACACCCCAAACCGAGTCACTGAAATTTAAGTCCTGACACTTGGTTTGACTAACAAGATTTCTACTTTTTTTTTTTTTTTTTTTTTTTTTGGTCCATTCTTCTCATCTTCTCATGTTGCAGTCTCTCTGTGAAGGGCACAGCTTTGTTATCTCATTTCACCCTTATAATTTGTGAAGAGGTGGTTTTATATTTACTGTGCAGACGTCTGCTTTTGCCTAGAATGTATAGGCATGCAGATGAAGAATGCCTCCCGTGTGCCAGCAAATGGGCCAGGTCCTGCCCGAGATTGCCCTGCTAATAAGTGACAAGATGGGACTGGATTTAGACCCACCTCTCTGCCCATCTGCCATGCTTCCCCGGTGGGTACCAAGAGAGTGATGGCTCTGTAACTAGAGAGGTGATATCTCACTTTTTCAAAGACTTGGTTATTTGGAAATTTGCCCCCCACAAACGGAAATGCTTACCAGTTCTCCTAAAATTGAACTGAGACAGCTGAGCCATGGGATGACAGTTAGAACAATGCCCTCTTATATTTTGGGTGAACAAGGTAATTTCACATATTTGAGCCATTTATTGATTCTGCTTCCAATCCCCGTTCCCCTTTGCTCTCTTGCTAATCATACTCTTGGAGGCTTGATTATAAGTCATAATTGTGTGCTTTGCTGGGAAAGCCTACGAGAATGGATTGAAAGTCTTTTTGACATGGTGTTTGTCATTTTTTAAACATGTGTGCTCTTAACATCACAGAGCCGTGTTCTCAAACTGTAGAACACAAACTCGCTGCTAGTGCTAGTTAAAAATGTAGATTCCTGTGTTCCCTCTGTTCCTCTATTTAACTGAGATTTCTCGGAGTGGCCCAGAACTCTGCATTTTAGGCACTTCACAAGGGGATCTTTAGTTACACTGATTTTTGAGATTTACGGACTCAAGAAAAAAAAAAAAAGAGGTGATCTAAGATAAAAATGGTCAGGGCATTCATTAGCTGCTCTCCTCCAAGAGTAACTTCATGGTTTACTCTAAGTACTTTCTTTGAATGGCAAATCCAGCAGGTCCTTCTCATTTGTACATTTCCTTTCGGCCCCCATTCATTTCTTCCCAGAGTGACTTTTTCAAACTTCATGCTCTTCACGACGACTGATCAATGAACTTGCACATAAAAGACAAACTTAAATTCTTCTCATCTCTTTTCATCCCCTCCACAGCAAATGCCTTTTCATCTTCTCAGACATTCCAAAATGTAGCAAAAAAAAAAAAGATGGCTCTGCAACAGATGCAGTTCCTTCTAGGTCTCTAGGTAACATTTTAACCTGTGTAATGTTCGCTGCACAGCATCTTAAGTAATATTCCAGGAAATCCGCTGCTGCTTGTTAAAAAGGATAGGACCCCAGAGATGTTTTTAAATATGCCTGTAAAGTGAGAGGTGCCAAGAGAAAGATAATATGGTTGATTATAGTTATTTACCTTTACATTTTCATTCGCTTTTAACTGGGTGTAATTTAGGGGCATGAAATCTCTTATTGGAAGTGTATTTGCATTAAACAGCTCTAAGCAACCATGAAAGTGCAGAAACTGAAAAATTGACAGACTGGGTTCCTAGAATCCCAAAGTAGCATTTTTGTAATAGGCATACAAACAAATCGAATAAACATGTTTTGCTTCAGCGATTTAAAGAATACGGTCTTTGGAGTAATTTGTCTTTTTTAAACTATCATTTCTAACCTTTTCATTGCCTATCTTTCGTTGGCGTCTTCCCCTAACAATCTGCAGCAATTTCCCAACCAGCTGTTGGTGTGCTCGGGCTTGCTGCTTTGTTTCCATTTCCTTGAGCTATCAAATCAGCCCATAAAGGGGATTACCTGAGTGCCGTGGTTTCCCAGGTTTGCACTTAGCAGTGGGTTTGTTGTTTTGTTGTTGCTTCTTGTTTTTGTTTTCTCAAGATGCTTCCTTGTATGGGAAGTATGCTTAACCAATGGCCGTGGCCCTGGAGGACAGTGCTCAGACCAAGGATCAGAAGAGCCTCGAGTGTCATCGAGCATGAGAACTGGGTGCTCTTCTTTCTTCTGCATTAATAGCAACAGATCTAATTGTTGATCTGTTGAAATTTTAGCTTGATTTTTGCAGCTGTGAGTCAAGGGTACGTAGACTTTCTTCGGAAGTGTGTGTGTGAGTTAGTCATGGTGTGAAAAAGAGAATCATTTGTATAGTCTTTCCCCTTGGAGACAATGAAGGTCCACAAAGTCGGTGCTTACCCTTGCAAGTTGGTGGAAGAATGAGTAAAAGGAGAAGTTTTGTCTTTTACTTAGCATTTTGCATCTCTAACTAAAGAGAAAGTGACGAAGCCTATTTGTGTGGTTTTTTATTTGTTTTGTTTTGTTTTTTACTTGTGTTCTGATTTCCACTTGGACACACTTTGCAAACACTGTTTTCTGTATCATCGGGGGATAGTGTTACTTAATGCATTTTTAAATAGAAAGGAGGGAAGAGAGAGGAAAAAAGAGGCAATGAGAGGGGAGCCCTTTGGGGTTCCTTCTTTTCCCTCTGCCAGCCCCCAGCCAGTTACATTTTAACTCGAGTCTGGCTGACTCCAGTTAGCGGATGTGCTTTCAGTAACCTCTCCGTTGTTAGGAGGAAATGTTGAATTTAAGCTTGTTTCCAGAGTTGTAAGATTTTCTCATTTGAGAAGTTCCTTTAGTTTATTTGGAACTTGCTAAGGTAGGAGAACATTTGTATCCTTCAGAGGAAAATTTTATCTTCCAATTAGAGCAGAGGAAGAAATTCTCAATGAGAGACTTATTCTGTTTAAACTGACTACCGTGTTTCCTCAACATCCTGATAAAATGACAAAAGATTTTTTTTTTCTCCCTAATTGGCCCTCTAGCTTTGGGTCCCCGTATATGTCATGATGTGCTTTTGGTCACAAAACCCCAGAGATCAGTAGGTCTTAATTAACAGGCTCTATGGCCTTGCTCTTAGATAGATGACAGTCATTGTTTTTAAAAGTGAGAAACAATTTTTGTTTGCAAAAATATTTTCCAAGTAATTTCCTTCACATTTGAAAGAAATGAGAGAAGACTCTTATTTCCTGTGTATTACATCTTTTTCTGTGGTCCACTTACAAAAAAATTAGAGCAGTTTTACATCTCAGGGAAAAGTCATGTTCTTTTATACATGAAAACAAGTATGAACACATATGCAAAGGTGAAAAGAAAAGGCATGTTTCTGATATGGTGTGTGTGTTTATACCCACCTAATTTTTTATTGTTTGTCCTGTTAATTCAAAGAAATAAGCGTAGGGCATTAGGCTATAAATACATAAATCACAGCTGTACCCCGGCTTTGAAAAGAAATATAATTTAGCGAGTTTTTTTTTTATTATTAATTAATGGAGATTTTTTTTTTTCTATTGGTGAGGATAAAACAGTCTAAAAATAAACAGCTGTATACTACTTCATTAAGCTGCTGCTTGGAGTGATTTTCCCATTGATTAGTCTCAGGGCTAATGCTGGTTCATTCCTCATTTCATTGCTAATTAACATCAGCACTGCCTCTGACCACTTGACCGTGTTCTCTGGTGAACATGTGCTGGTTTGGCAAGTAATCGCTCTCTGCTCCGTCCCTCCCCCCACTGCCTCCTTCCCAATCCCCAGCTCCCTCGACTTTTCTTCCTTCTAAAAATAAGATTTTCAGCTCAGAGGGGAGGAGGATAGCCTTTAAGTTACAGCCTGCTAGATCCCCTGGAAAGACAGCAAACTTAATAAAGAGATTATATGCAAACAAGAGAAATAAACATGGCTACTCTACCCGAGCATTTGATTGAAGGGCTGTGTAAATATGGATGATTTAGTCAGGCTACCATATGAACTGGCTGGCGTGGCTCATTTTGCATTTGTCTCGTTGATTCAGGCTTTTGCAGAATATTTACAGGACAAATTACCTGACTAAAGGAGTTACGACCAAAGACCTTTAAAAGAGAAATTGGCCACTGGCTTTAAGGCATCTGTGTTTTTAAGACGGTGGACTCTTTAGTTCTTAGTTCCTAGGTCTGTGAAATGAAACGCGCTGCCGGGTCATAGTTCCCTGATCTGACCACAGTTACAGAAGTTACAGCTTCTGCAAGATGAACCACAGTCAAGCAGAACATAGGTTATAATCGAAGCAGAATTCTCAATTTGGCAACCCAGGATTAGGGATGGGAAAAATCCACAGTATAAACATAATGAAAATCACTTGCTTCTGTTCCAGGTCAGGAGGTCAGTATTTCCATAAACTCAAGCCAACATGCATTTTGGAAAAGCCTTTCCAGAATCATTGAATAATTGTTGTTTTGACTCGATTCCAAAGCATCGCGTCTCTTTTAATTGAATCAAACATTACATTGCATTTAGAAAATAGTTTCAAATTAGTGTTGATTTTTGCAGTTTGAGGCATTGTATTCCCTAAGTAATCACAAAGCAGGCTTCCTTCAAATCCACCTTTTAGGAGCGATCGCTAGAAGACACCTTCACGTTTTTTCTGCTTTATAGCACAAGTCACTGTTCTTGCCATCACTGGTTTTCCAGTGGGCATTTGAGTATATTTTTCTTGACTGTTTGTTTATGTCTTATCATCTCGGTAAGATAGGAAGTTCCTGGAGGAAAGGGACTAACCTGTGTTCCCATTTATGATTAAATAAAGACGTATTGGTAGCTTCCTACTTGGGAGACCTTGTGCTCAGGATGAGTGATAACCTCAGCTGAATGATCGAAGGAACTGAATGTTTTCTTAATAGTAACATTCCTCCTTCATGGTTTATTTTGTCCTTATTGTGTGCCTGATGAGGCCCCGGCATATTAGGCACTATGGAATTTCAGTCTGACCTGAAGGAAAATTTGGGTCATGACTGCTCGCTGAAGAAGCGTCAGGAAGACATCGCTGATTTACTGAGGGATCTCAGAGGACAGTTTAGAATTTGCATAGATTGTAAGCTTCCTGAGTTCAGGAACTGTGTCCGCCTGGAAATCCAGATATTTGCATTATCTGTGCTATTGCCTGGCAGATTATTTGCTCAACACATGCTGTTGAAGGAAGAAAAGGGGATGGAAGGGAGTGTTCGAAGCAGCGAGAACTGCGTGAACAAAAGCTTGGAAGCCCTATTTACTTTTACAAGAATCAGCAAAGAGTTTGTTGTGTGTGGTATTCATCAAAAGAAAGAATAGAATAGAAGTTCGGTTGTGAATAGTCTTGTCTCCAACTAAGGAATTTGGACTTGATTCCTATGGGCAGACAGAGAATATGGTTAATGACTGATAAAGGTGCCTTTTTTTTTTTTTTTAAAGCAAATTACCTTAAAACAAGGAAACTTGGCCATCCTGTAATGAGAACACAAAGAGTTGTCTTTTATTCTGGTTCTAGCGATACCAAGCAGGGCGGGTGGCAGAGAGGACGATTTAATAATTCAGATGTGCGGGCTGTAATTGGTGTAATAGCGGAACGCTGCTGAAATATGTGAGGACAGTGCCGTGTTTGTTACTATACATCACCTGCCACTGCTTCGCCCTTTCGCTGAATTTAGTTTCTCCTTATTTTCTTTGCCTTTTATACCACTGGCATAAATCGGTTCAAAGAGAATCCCACAAACTCGGCTTGCAAAAGCTGAGCCCCTCTCAACCCAATATCCACGATTTGCTTCCTTAAAGAGGATAGAAGGAACTGAAAGAGTCCTTCTTAGCTTTTAATACCACAGCCAAACTCCCTGTAATATTATTTCTGTTAAATAGGAGCGAGCCTTCCCCTGTTGGAGGGAATGCATACCCCACAGGGAACCTTCAGGATAGAAGGCAGTGCTCCTACTTGAAATCCAGAGCTCCAGGAGCTGAAAATCAGAAAGCATGCCCCTTCCCTCTTTGAAACTGCAACATAAACGCATGTTCATTTGGAAGGTCTCCCCCGGTGGGCATGTCCGGTAGGATATTTGCCCCCCCTCAGTCTTATAAGGCCAGGGTTTAAATTTATGTGCTAGTTATCTAAATGCCAAAAGAGGCATACTAGAAGTTCTTCCTCCAAAGTGTGTTCTTTTGTAAATTATATGATAACTTCACATTTAAATATTTGTTCACAAAGACCCCACTGACTTAAAAGTAGGCACAGCACTAAGTACACATTTCCTCAAAAAGTCTCTTGCTGAGTTTTGATACTTCCATTCTCTTCCCTGACCCTCCTGTAAAGAAAAAAGGTCTCTATGAGTAAAATGTAGGAGACTAAGACGGAAACTTCCTTGGGAATTTCTCTCTTAGCTGACCCATGTTTTGCTATCTCCATGGTAGGCGACTCTGCCGAATATAGACTCATGAGGTCCCCGCAAGGGTGTCTTGCCAAGCTTGGGGCGGCTGCTCAAGACAGAGGCAGGATCCTAAGTGACCGTGTGTGTGTGTGTGTGTGTGTGTGTGTGTGTGTGCGCTCATGCACACGTGTGTGGGGAGGAAAGAATTTTCTTATTAAGGTTCTGAAGAAAAATACGTTTCATAAGTTGAGCATCAAGGAGAGATTCAGCAACAGGAGTGATCGTAATAAGCCTCACCGTTTTACTAAAAATCCATTACTTGTTGAGCTATTAAGCGATGAAAAGGATTAAAAGAATACAAAAATCTAATAAAGATGATAACAGTGGAGCATGTTGTGAAATTTGTATGTGAATTTATAACATTAGAAGCTGTCGGCAGACAGCATTATCCAGCAGAGGGGAAAAAAACTGTACCATGCATATAGGCATAAAAAACGCAACAGCGGAGTTTCCGGCCAGGAAACCTTTTTTTCCATATGGGCGTCCATATGTTTTATCTTGAAATCCATATTTTTGGCCTTGATACCCATATGTTAGCTTTTTGCCCAAATAAGATTGTGTAATCATTCTTTATTATTTCTTCTTTCCTAGAAGTTATTACTCTAAGGTTTGAAAGATGGGGGGAGGGGAGGAAAGCAAATGGATTGTTTTATGTACGGGGAATGCAGACATGAAAGAGAAACATTGCCTTAGGAGGGACACGCACACAGCGTCTGTGTATGGGTGCTTATGCAAATATTCATTTTTAAATACTTGGCGCGTGTTTATTTGGTCAAGGCAAGACTCCCATAAGTTGGGCAGGTCATCTCTCTCAGGTTGATGCGTCCATGTGTCCAACTGGGTGATGAGAGTACATCTTGGAGTGGGGGCAGACAGCGATGTTATCTGGCTGAGTACTCTTCTGTACATTGGACTTGCTTAGGAAACAATCCCTGTAGAGCCCGAATTTGATATTTCCAGCCCAGCAAGAGGAGTGATAGGGGCACATAACTCAATACATCTTAAATGTCCAATTGTGTTAAGACTTCCCCTCTAGACCGTGAACTCCGGAATAAAGTCGAAACTGTATTTTATTCATCGCTGTGTCCCCAAATCATAGCTTGTAGTTGAATTTCAAAAAGCTTTTAGAACTATTAATCTATAAAAGTTCATTCACGGGAAGAAAAATGATATAGGCTTTAACTCCCCCCTTTTCCCCAATCGACAAGTCCTCAAGGAAGTAAACTCACTTCATCACAAGAACTTGATGCAGAGATAAAATTTATTTTATTCAGTCTATGTGCCAGGTTATCTCCATGTTTAGAGTCCATCCAATATTTTCAACTCTAGCCTAAAGTAAATGAAAAGAAATCTTTCCATTTTTTTCCTCCACTTCTATACACAATAAAATAATTGTTAGATTTAAGTGATCGCCCCTAAATTCACCTAGAATTAACTCTCCATTTATCAAGAATTGATTTACCAAGAAAATAAAGCCAGTGCATATATGAGATGTCCTGCCCAATGAGAAATACTCTTGGGAAACAAACCAAAACCCCAAAACAAAACTATGAACACTTGCTTCTAAAGGAAGGCCACAGAGTACCGTTTTCCTCTTACGGCACGCAGCATGTGCCTTCTAGAAATTCAGGTGAAGGCATAGAATGGCACACAGTGGATTTGAAGGGAGGCCAGAATGGAGAAGTTTTTTTAGCAATAATTTTATTTCCTTTTATTTTATTGGAGGAGGGGAGATTTCTGCTGTCAGCCACTTTCTGTCTTCCTTGTCTTGGTGGCCCAGCAAGGTCAGAAGTGGGTGTCTGTCATCCGTCAGCTTCAGGACCTTTGATTGACAGACTGCTGAGTTGCTCTCTACAAAAAAAGGCCGCTGCAGTGTGCCTAGCAAGTGCAAAAACCCTCTACGCTGACCATTTCCCAGACATTTTGGCTGGAAATTCGTGCTTCAGCAAGCTTCTTAGAAAAGCCCAGTCAGAGTGTGTGTCAGGGCCACCTCTGCTGGGTATCTCACAGTGTGGAGAGTCAGCATTTTGACCCCCCTCTCCCATCAAACTAGAAAGATGTCAGCAATCTTTCACTTATTATGTTCCTAGGAAAACGTGCTGAGATAACTCTCTAACTACTCAGGGTGTAACTTCAGTTGATAAGCAGTGGAAGTAAGAGTTCACCACTCTTGGTTCCCAGGGTTTTAAACTCTGCAGTTCTGTCTTTGCCTTTTCTCATTCTTCTGAGCGTTGGGATGCAAGTGAGAGCTTATTTTAAGATTCCTAAGGGCAGCATTTCATTCCTTGACTCTTCTATTTTTTGCACATTACCTCACCGCATTAATACTGGCATCTCCCTCTGATGGCATCCAGTTTCCTTTCCATTCACGGTGGCCGGGGATGGTATCTCTGATCCACTTAGAAACACAGTGAGCTGGACCCCTGAGAATGTAAACGCTTTGTCGGTCACATCTATTGATCTTTGGGGCTCTGTTTCTGCATTTCCATTCACGTAGTCATTTGGTGTTTGGGATATCGGCTGTTCCTTTGAGGGACAAGAGTTAAGTTGGGTGCTAGGAACTAGGTAAGAAAACATTTCTTCGGTTCTGCAGAAGCAAGTTTTTATATAGGTATTGATGAGAGGCTGTAGGAGTCGTGTACTCCTGCAAATAAATGGAGAAAGCTAAAATACAGTCAATGTATCTTGCTGGGAATGCTGAAGGTAAAGAGCAATTAAAAAAAAAAGACTTTAATAAGGTAGTCATTTCCTTGGAGCTTGTTATTGTAGAGCTAAGGGTGAAATAAATGAATAGATAAAATAAAGAAACAGACCAATAGTCAAAGAAATTTAGTGGATTATTCCTAGATTGAAATTTCTATTTCTAAAGATCAGCAAAGCATATTCCTTTGAAGAGCCAGCGATTGCTACAATTTGGAGATAACACATTTTATGATGTTGTAGGAAATAGGAAATAAGGAAAGGGAAGCCCAGAATTGGGTTAAAAAAAATCTTCAGCTGTAATAATGAATTGTTGCCATGAGAAAAACACCTAAATTAGAGGAGAGTGACTGTCTGTCTTAATAAGAGCCATAGTGGAAAGCCCTTCTTGAAATAGAAGTAAAATAAGGGAAAAATTGCATTGTTGCAGGGCTAATTTGATGAAAGGACCTCAGTAAATTGTGATTGCACAGTTAATAAACCCTAGAGCTTTTTTTGGAAGACAAAATTAGTTGTTCAGTGGTAAAAAAAAAAAAAAATCAATTACAAATTGTGTTGTCTTCTTTAACCAATCAGGCAGAGAAACCTCCATAATAATGAATACTTAAAGTGAATAGAACCTCACTGAATCTAAGATTTAACTGCATTTTTCAGCAGGAGACTGAAAGCTAACATTTCTAAATGGTGAAAATATTCCTCCTTATGGTGTTGAAGGAGTTTTTCCTATTATTTTCATATAAAAGGTCCATGGAGAGATAGGAACATGTTTAGGTATATCTTTTAATACAGTTCAATGAGGATGAGTGGTGAATTCAGAGAGGAAAAATCAACCATTCAAAGGAGGGGGGTGGGTATCTTTGCATGTGACAGAAAATTGAAAAACACTTATGAATAGGTCAGTTATGTTAATAGATAGAAAAATGCAGCATTCCATAAACAGAGCCATAGTATGTATTTTTTTTTTTTTATTTAAAAAAAAGCATTAACACTTTTGTGAAGCAATTCCAAGTACCTGCCAGGACGTAGGTGCAATATCATCTTTTATAAAAGTGACAGCTCATTTAAGGGCCCAGAGTAAATCTTCCTATTTTTCTTGACCTCACTCAGACATGGATGAGGATAGGAAGTCTCAGAATTAAAAGTGATTGTGTTCTGATAGTTCTGGTAGTTCAAGTTTAAAATTGGTTCCTTGAAACTTAGAAGATTTTTTTTATAGTTAGAATGTCAATATCTGGCAATTGGACTATTTCAGGAACACTTACTCAATGGATACATCAGCCAAAATACTGTACATACGAAAGAGTGAGTGGCCCTGTGGGGAGCCCTGGGCTTTGAAGTCAGCCGGAACCCAGCTCAGGTCTTTCTGTCAACTCAATGGCGGTGGACAAGTTACAATGCCACCTGGAGCCTCAGTTTTCTAATCTGAAAAATGGGGGAAATGATACCTTCTTAAATGGTTGTGGGTAAATGCCCAAAATAAAAAGCAGTTACCATAATATTTGTAGATCTTGGCAATTTTTTAAAAAAAGATTTTATTTATTTATTTGAGAGAGAGAGGGAGAGAGCATACACACAGACTGGGGTGGGGGGTGGGTGAGGGGCAGAAGGAGAGAGACAAGCAGACAAGCCCGATGGGGCCTGCATCCCAGGACTCCAAGATCATGACCTGAGCCGAAGGCAGATGCTTAACCAACTGAGCCACCCAGGTGCCCTGATCCTGGCAATTTAATAATTAAGAAAGTAGAAAAACAAAACAAAAACACTATTTTTGAAATTGAATAATAGTATTTAGCTATTAAATGAATTTTTGAGGGAATACAGGTTTCTGGGAGGATGAGGAAAGTTTTAATGGGCTGTTCAAAGCACATTCAAGGATTAGGTTGCTGTTGCAGGTGATTACATTTTTTTTCCATACACAGATATGGCCTAACTTTTATTTCTTACGTGTTTTGTTTATTAGAAATGCTTTTTCTGTGAATATATTTTACACTGCATTTAAAATATGGGACTGTAAAAAAATAAAAATAAAATAAAATATTGGATTTTAGCTAACAGCATACTTGAATATCTTCACACGTGGACCAGAAAAGTATTCTTATGTTAACCAGACAGATCAGGAGATGTGCAGTTGTCTAGCTACAACCAGTGAGGTAGAACGAGGGACAATTCCCTTTTCTAGCTCCAGGTGACCCTATAGGCATGGACAGTGCATTGTCTCCAGGGAAAATGTAAAATGGAGTGAATAAGGCTCGGGTGGGCTGGAATGGGGTTAGGGAAAAGGATCTTACCTGTAAGAGATAGTCCTACTCTGAGATTATCCATACTAGGTTTAGTCTGACAACTCAAAACTGAAAGTGAATCAGAAAACCTGAAAAATGTCTTCAGAAACACCAACCGATGACATTAATTACAAGGGCAACTCAAAGAAAAGGAGCTAGGGGAAGGGATGACCGTGGTTATAGGCTGGAGCTTCTAGGAAGGGGTTGAGATAGGAAGAGCTTCTGAGCTTGACCTTAAAGAATGAGTAGTAATGATGGGTGGAAAGCAACAGAGCTGGGAAGAAACATAGCTTGTTTTATTGGAAGAGGAGAGGAGGGCCACGTGAAGATTAACTTCTCTGAAGAAAAGGCAGCTTATACCTTTGGGGAGCAGTGAAATATCAGATGGGAAAGTAGTGAGGGAGTTAGGAGGCTTTCCCAAACAAAATTGAACCTGGAGCTCTAATGCATGGAATAGATAAAAGGGAGCTCCCCAGGTCAGTGGTTTCACATCCCCTGTGCCCCCCAGCACCCTCACCCCATGCCCTCTCCCCAGCAAATCTGAGCAATTCTGACTCGTACTTCTTTTCACATGTGTATTCACAAACCTAATAGTATGTATCCCTTAACATGCATTAGACTATATATGTTCAGTTAGTATATAAATGGTACATGTATTATACATTTTATATATATGAGTAAATAAATATAGATTAAATGAACACACACAAATTATATATTTATTTTTATGTCTTAATGAATCGAACTCCCTCTCTCTGTCATTTCTCTTGCTACCCTTTTGAAATCTGCTCTAACCACAAGGCATCTAATCACTTTTCTCCTTCTACTTGGAATATTTGGACTTCTGAATGTAGTGATTGCTTTTCCCTTCATTTAAGGGACCCAATAGGAGCTGGGGTGGGGGGATTAGCTGAATACGAAGTCCTTTGACTTCATCCTATTCCCTACGCCTCAAAGCAAAAACAAGAACGAAAAGAAGAGAGTATAAAAATATGTAGAATGTAGCCAGCTTCTTCATTTACTACTGCACCGTGCTATCACCAAAGGTTTAGTTAATTTGTTAGGAAATTCTTTATAAACCAGAACAAAGCAGCTGTGAACCTCACCACCATGATATCAGAGTCCAATGTGGAAAGTAGTGAATATGCCTTCAAATATATTCTAAGTGAGACATAATGTCCATCCATTTCTCTCTCCAAATCCTTGATAGAAGGTTCCAGAGAGAAAGGTGCTGTTCTAGGCTAGAGGAAACCAAGAGAACAACTTCATATATTAAAGAACCCTCAAAGCAAAGATTTTACTGAGAAGTTTGCCTGCTTCTGGGAAGCCTTTCCTTTGCTGGAATGATTGTTCTGTACCTTGAATCCAAGGGAAGCCTGAGAAGGTTCAGGCTGCCATTATCCACATAGAGCAGGGTAAATAAATTGATTTTTAAACAAAGATAAAGTTACCAGTAGCTGGCACAATGCCTTGAACATAGTAGGCTCTCAATAAATGTTTCATGAATCAAGATGTATTTTTTCTGGAATCATGTGTATAACAGAGTGAATTTGATTTTGTTGACTTTTGAACGTGACATTTACCCAGCTAGGTAAGTCCTCTTTGCAAATATATCTGTCACTCAGTATGCTAGATTCCTACTACATATTCATAAAGCAACAGATTTATGTTTCAGTCTAAAACCAAATTGACAAATCTAGTTTCCCACAGCCGAGCATTAAGTGACTTGCTGATGGGATTCTGGAATATTCCTCACAAGCTAAAAGGGGAGCCAAGAAAAGGTAAAACTCTAAGAGAGCACAGTCAACAAGGTAAGAAGTTTGGTAATGCTGATTTATAAAGACACTGTAACTTTTAAGCGTGTACTTTCAATCTGAAGGACTGCAGTGGGGATTTAAAATATGACTATTTAATTTTTTAAAATTACATAAATTAAGTGAACAGCCCATTAGCAAGACGCCATCAGGATCACATGGCCAATTCAGATCAAGTTATATTATCTTGCCTGCCAGATTTGAATAAGAATTAAGAAATTACTATTCCAAAGTGGTGTTGGACATTGATCCTCATTTGCAGTGATATTCTTCATGGTAACTACCTGGAACTGACTGCTCCGACAGGCATGCCCCTGGATCTTTGTGGTGCTACCATGGGGGGGGGGGTATTAGTTGGAGAGAAGCAGCTAGTGAATTGTTCTACTTGCCTTTGACAAAGCCTTATGCTGCAGGGACCTCATATTGAAGCAGGAAGACATGGCTGATTCAAAAGAACCCAATATGATCGCCATTGAGCTTCCTTCCCCCCTTCGTCCACTTTGCTGGGTTAAGTTCAAGCTTCAAGGCCACTTTGAAGCAGTAGAATCTCACTCCCTGTGGTCACTACTGACTGCTTTCTGTAACCTGCGTGTTTGAACTCTGAACGTTAAGCAAGGGTGTCGCAACACTCACGTTGAGCAGCACATCTCAGACGCGAGCTCTGCTGTCGAAGATTGACTGCGTCGGCATGTGGGTTTGCAAGTGCCTTAGCGTGTTGTTGGTTTTCTGGGTAGGGGTGAAGTAGGAAAAGAGGTAGATCTCAGTCGATACAGACTTACATGCTTTTACATAGGATTGTTTGTATCAAGGCAATGATTTCAGAATTGTGACTCTAAGAAAGTAGTAAAAATATTAGTACATATTTTGCCTTGGGACTCTTCAACAGCTGACACTGTGAAAATGCTTACATTTCCTATTACGTAATCTTGGAAATTAAGTGTAACACAAATACCCTCCCAATGTTACCGATGTCATTTTTATTGCTACTTTAAAAAACTGTTATTTTGCTTCTGCTTTCTCTACTTAAAGGCCATTTCCCACTTTGCCCCATTTTCTCTACCATTAATGAGTTAATTATTTCTAGGCGTGACTGAAATCCCTAACTTTTGTGGGCCACCCTTGACTACTCTAGTACTTGTACTTTCTGTCAAACCATTTAGTTCTAGTTATTGTACCTGGCTCCGTCCATTTGGTTAGTCTTAATTGGGACAAAACCCTGTCTTTTGTTTATTCCAGCACGTACCACATTGCTGAGTATATTCAAGGTATTGAGGATTGCTTGGCTTTCCTTTCTAGAATAATTCATTCAGCAAGCTTTCAGCACTCTTCTTCCAGGGAAGGCACTGTGCCTGGCTCTCGGAACCCAGAGCCCCTCCTCTCAAAAGCTTATACCTAGTTCACGAGCAGTCTGGTAAGCCAAAAGATGGTGGATGATCTGAGAGCCAACAAGGCTTGCATTCTGATTCACGGCCTACAAGCAGCCTAAGGAAGGGAAGAGATCCAGGAATACATAGTCCCGGGTCCTGACTATGCCACCATTTTCCAGGTAATCTTGGGAAAGTCACCGAAACCCTCTGAATCTCATTTACCTCCTCTGTCAAATGTCATAATGCCCACAATCCCATAAGAAGGTTGTGAGGGCTGAATGAGGCTATGATATGGAGGTGCTCCTGTTAACCTCTAAAACACCATACAGAATATTATTTGGAGGTCAAGTCCAAGCCTTTTCTTTAGGATTCCCACATCCCCCCCCCCGCCCCCGCCGCCCAGTTCAGTGCTGCAAACTCATTGCATTCAGAAGACTCATCAGGACAGTTTTGGAATTCTGTACTTTGAAAACATGACAACAGATGCTCATGTATGAGGCTGTATAAGTCACTTACCAGATGGTTCACGACACATCTTTCCTATTAGATTTCTGCAATAAATCTTCATTCCCCTTGAAACGTTTGTTTGAATGTGTCCATAACTTTTTATCCCCCTTCCCTATGTTTGTGTGCCACACATCTGGCTCTCTTAACATGAGATTATAATTAGGGTCAGGTATTCTTTTACTTGACCTAGGTGGCAAAATTAATTTCTACTTTATTTTGGTAGAGGGGAAGGTGGTAGCACAGAAGGGCTTACAATAATGATGGGGACCCTAACACATAAGGAAATTTGGGGGAGTCTTGATTTTTTTTACCCCTCTTTTAATGTGGATACTGTGCCTCTGTCTCCGCTCTAGCACCTAGGTCCTACTCCCACTTCCCCTTAACTGCTGCACGATATTAGGGCCAGGGCAAGTCGTATGGTGATTCATGGGCAGAGGAGAGGTAGCCTACATCTATTAATATCTTTGAAAAATGACTTTCCAGTGCTAATGATACTTATTAATTGCAGCTAATTTCTTCAGATGAGGATGCTGTATTTGACAAGCTATCAAGCTTTGCAATTGTGTTGGGGATAACCTGCATCTGTTTTCTATAGTCTTTATATATCCGGCAAGCACCCTTCTTCAGTAAGAAAATTGCAGAATGTGTTGAGAAAATTAGGGGTGTTTAGGAACTGGTTCACTCCAAATAATTTTTACCAAGATTTCCTTTGATAACATTTGTTCATACTGATCATAAGAAGCATTTATAGACATAAAAGCAGCAGCATTTGAACTTTGCTAGTTTAATTTATGCTTTCTCTTTTCTTTCATGTTGTATTTTAGGGATTTTCCCTGTGGCTCACTAGAGAACGACCTCAGCTTCAATTAATATTTATTTTTTTATCTGTACGTTCAATTGTTTTAAGGTAGAAAGAAAGCATATTAAAAGGTAATAATTATCCTAGTGTGTGTTCAGTAATAACGGATCAGCAATGCTTTTAATCTTTGCAAAATAGTTAGTTTGTCTTTATATTGAATACTTTAAATATAAATGAGAGTGTATTTGAGAATTCTAATTTTCTTGTGATTGTGGATTCATACCTCATATTCCTTAATAATATACTTTCCCACCGTATTTAGTTTTTATTGTCATAGGATTTTAAATCAATATGTCAAATATGTCCTAAAATAAATAAAAAGGAAAGAGCAAATGATATCAGTGTTAAAAATATACTACTAAAGTTAGAAGTATTTGCCTGATTAAAGTCAAGTAAAACATGAATAAGCGTGTTAGAAAATTGTGAATGCATTTTTGGAACTACGTTTGGATTAAGCCAATGGAAACTTGCTTAGTGAAAATCTTTAGGTACCTGTCTTAATAACCACATCAAGTCTCTTCTTTCTGAGTTTTAGTTCCTCATCTGTAAGGTAAATGTTAGATAAAATTATCTTTGTGGTTTCTTCTGGCACGCCTGTATCAACCTTCTAAATATTAATGGGTACACCCAACATATTTAAGGTGCATGCAAATAGTTTATCCTTTTCTCAGTAGGTTATTTATGATGATTTGGAAGTAAATACTTCGTTAACACAGGGTAACTTCAGATGGATCACTATCTATACAGGTCACAAATTCAGAATTCGCAAAACCCTAAATAATGATACCTTACTTGATTTCACTGGTGCCACTGAGACACGTTGCCGATTTCAATATAATGCGAGTGTAGCTTTCTTGGAAAAGGGCACTGGGAGATGGGGATGAATTTCGGGAGAGAAAGATTGCTACTAAATTCTCCTGCTTTGGAAGGAGAACTGCATTGGGATCGAGGTAATTACAGAGGGTAACCATTTTGTTGTTCAGAAAATTCCATGACAGTGCTTCCATTAACTCTCTAGTGATAACTGTCACTAAAGGCGTAGGGAGAGAGGAAAAAAAAGGAGAGAAACAAAACAGCGAAAGGGACATTCTGTCTTCACTCTGCTGTGTCTGCATTCATACGGCATCATAGCAGCTGCTGGGTTTTACACAGGGCCCTTTTTTTTCCCTCTCCTGGTGGCCCCCTTTTTTTTCCCCCTCCTGGAGAGTGAGCCAGCCAGATTTTCACTTTATAAAACTGGGCCAGCCTAGCAGGGGACTAGAATTTCCATGCACCATCTTCTGGGGATAATAATATCAGTAATCAGAGACTGTCGTGGCGATTGCAGAGAGAGATGAATTGCAGTAGACAGGAAGTCAACACTGCGTTTGTTCTTGTGGGGAGGGAGCTCCGTGCTCCATAACCATTTACCAAAAAGTTGAGCTTGCAGGCAACTCCCTGTAAACTCTTGAACTCCAAGTTATTTAGAGACAAAGACAGATGGCAAAGCAGATTTGCTAAAGAATTATATAAATGGTCTATATTCCAGTGGCTTTGTGTTCACCTATTTGCCTTTAGAACTAAACTATTTGTACTTCAGCCAAAAGTGTTGGTTAAAATTCAGTTGCTTTCATTCCACATTTGGTCTTTGTCCTTTATGCTCAACTAACACTTTTTCTATCCTCTCTACAGTTATAGTTTATTAATTCCTTTATTCAGAAATGTATTGCATGACCAGTTTCGCCCCAGGTATGATGCTGTGTTATAGGAATACAAGGATAAATAAGTTATGCAAATCCAAAATTTCCATGGAAGAATAAAAATCTACTAGCACTTTATTCATACTTTTATAAAATTAAAATTATAATAGCCATACAGTTGTAAAATTATAATATAACCCATACTTTTGTAAAATCCATACTACTGTGGGATTTTCCATAGTATTGTAAAATTACAGTTTTGTAAAAGGAAAATTTGTTCATTCAACAATTTATTTTGAGTATTTCAAACAGGTAAGAGACCACAGTACAGGACAAAAGCACAGAGAAACAAATTGTGAAAACAATATTTATTAAAAGTGGCATCAAAATATTAATGGGGAAAGGACAGATTGTATTTTATTTGGCTTTTTAGAAATGCTTACTACATAGAGAAATATAAAGCTGAATCTCTTCCTAAATCTTTTACAAAGATAATCTCTAGATGTATTACAGAGATAAATGTGGAAGGTAAAACTATAAAAATAATAGAAGAAAGTGCAGAATATCTTCATGATCTAGAGATAGAAAATTTTGTTTTAAAACCTCAAAAGGATAAATTAAGACAAAAACATTAACTTATTTTTATAAAATGTAAAAATTTATGTTCCATAAAAAAGAAACCATAAATAAAATTCATAGTTAATAGAACAAAATAATTATTTATGGTGTTTGACATGATGAGGGATTAATATCTAGGCTCTAAAATGAATTGCAAATTAAGAAGACTATTAAGGGGTGCCTGGGTGGCTCAGTTGGTTAAGTGGCTGCTTTCAGCTCAGGTCATGATCCCAGGGTTCTGCAATCAAGCCCTGTGTTGGGCTCCCTGCTCAGCGGGGAGCCTGCTTCTCCCTCTCCTCTCTACTCCTGCTCTCTGTCGCTCTCTGTCTCTCTCTCTCAAATAAATAAATAAAATCTTAAAAAAAAAAAAAGAAGAAGAATATTAAAATACAGCAATCCCAATTGAAGAGATAGGCAACAGATGTGATCAGGCAATTTATAGAAGAGGAAATCCAAAGAGCTAGCAAGCATAGTTAGAAGTACTCAAGCTCATTGAGAATAGGAGGGGGATGCCTGGGTGGCTCAGTCAGTTAAATGTTCAACTCTTGACTTCAGCTCAGGTCTCCATCTCAGGGTCGTGAGTTCAATTCCCATGTTGGGCTCCACACGGTGTGTGGAGCCTATTTAAAAATAAATAAATAAGAGAAATCCAAATTCCAACAACATGAATTAGATGAGCCACAAACTGGAGTTGCATATGCCAAGTTTTGGCAAAAAAGTGAGATTTGGGACTTCTCACAGTCGATGTAACTGTCGACTGGCTCTGTAAAACTGTGTGTAGCAATTTTGTTCCTGGGATACCTTTCAAAGAACTTCTTACGTTGTTCTTAATGACATATATGCAGAAGTGTTTATTACAGGATTATTAGTGGTGTAAGGAGCTGGTATGTTGGTCACAAGAAGACGAGATAGGTAAGTGTGGTAGGTGTATACCTTGAAGCACTGTCCAGCACTTAGAAGTATCAGTCTAGGTCTGCTCACAGCAGTGTGGATGGGTCGATCAAACAGTGCGGAATGGAAAAAGTAAGGAAACAGAATACATTATGTAACATGATACCATTTACATATATTAAAACATATAGATAAAAAATAACAATGCCTCCTTTTCAAGAATACATAACATCTATGAGTGAGAATACTTGCAGCTTTGCAGTAGGGACATGAGAAATAGAAACATATAAAACATGAGACAGGGGCACATGGGTGGCTTAGTTGGTTAAGTGTCCAACTCTTGACGTTGGCTCAGGTCATGATCTCAGGGTCATGAGCTCGAGCCCCTGCCAGGCTCCATGCCCGTCACAGTATGGTGAATATGGTGGAGACAGCACATAGTAATTATAAAGAAATGTGGTAAATACAATTATAGGAATCTGTGCAGAGTATTCATGTATTGCTTTTCCACTAGATTAAGGTTTCCATTAGATTAGGGGTTTTTTTAGATTTGATTTATTTATTTGAGAGAGGAAGAAGGAGAGAGATAGAACACGAGCTGGAGGGAGGAGGAGGGGAAGAGGGAGAAGCAGACTCCCCACTGGGCAGGGAGCCTGATGCGGGGCTTGAGCCGAAGGCAGACACTTAACCGACTGAGCCACCCAGGCGCCCCAGGTCAATTACTGTTTTACATTGTTGTTTTGTTTGCTCTTGTAGTCATTCATATGTCATGCATTTTCTATATATTGGTGCAGGGGTCCTCAGATCACCAAGAAAGGTTTGAAAAATGCTTTTCTTCACCATTGACACTATGGATTTGGTTTTGTTCAGTTATGTGTAGAGTCTTTAGCCTCGGTGCGTATTGTTTCATGTTGAACATGTGACTTGACCCCTGGCAGCTCAGTGGAGAGAAGCATTATGACATGGTGGTGGTTAAATGTGCTTCAGATCCGTTATTTCATGACCTAACAATTGGTTCTATGTCTGCTTGAATAATACTGGCCACAATCAACCGCCCCACAATTTCCAGTGACTCATTATGAAACACATAGGATGCAGGTTTGCAAGGGCCTCAGCACTAATCACTCACCCCTGTGACAAAGAAGGAACGATGCAATGGCTTAGAAAAAAGTAATGAAAAGTAGATTTCCTTTGTTAGTAAAATACATATTTCTATATGTATAGATTAACTTTAATAGAAATGAAGATGATAGTGGGAATTTCTGACATTACAACAGGCTTGTGGGGGGATTCTTGTTTGGCAGGTAGGGCCGTTTGACATTTTCAAAACATTCCCCAGGCAGTCCCATGTATTTCCTACAGAATGTGGGTCAGTAATGAAAGGTAGCTCAGAACTTTATATATCTGTTATTTGTTATATAAAACTTTTCAAAAATAGTAGTAGTAGCTACAGTTTAAGAACTATCAAGAACTCTTCAAATTGTTTAATTACTGTTTGGAGCCCTTAGAGGGGTTAAAAAAATCTTATTAAAAATAATATTTTAATCTCTGTGTAGGATAATCCAGAAATATGCTATTTTAGTGAATATATACTTTTATTTTATTTTCATATTTTAAAGCTTCCCTTATTCTATTCTTGTAGTTTTATCAATTTAGAGAGGTATCTTCCATTGACTATGTTAGTCATGATACTGAAGACCCACGTTTAAATCTACAAAGCATTGTGATTCTAGTTTTTCATTTCTTTCCTAATGCCATCCTAGATGATGGCATTTCTCCCTAAAAGTGGCTGTTTTTCTATCAAAAAATGCCTTCCTTCTCAATTAGAGTGCTCATATCTGCTATTGGGAGTGTGGATTGTTAAAAATCACGCTGGAAAACTGTAATATCTACTAATGCTGAATATATGCATAGCCTCCGACCCAAGCAATTCCACTTCCAGGAGAATACCCAATAAAAATGAATACATATATGCACCAAAAGACATGAACATAATATCTTCATAACATCATTTATAACCAGAAATAAGGGGAAGAACCCAAATGTCCATCAACGTGAGAATGAAAAAACGAATGACTATGAATAAATATAGTATTAATATAAAAGAATACCATATGGCAATGAAATTATATCACTAGTTCTGTGTGCAACATGGCTAGATCTCATAAATATAATATCAAGGAAAAGAAGCTACACATAAAATGTATATTTTGTATGGTTCGGTTTATATAAAGTTCAAAACAGATAAAAGTAATCCGAAATATTAGAAGGCAGGATAATGGTTGCCTATGGGAAGGAAGGTAGATACAATGAGTTGGAGAGGTCTTAGAGGCCTCTGGGGTGCAAGTGATGCTTTATAAGTAGATCAGGTGATAGTTAAAAAGTGTGTTCGTGTTGGGATAGTCAAGTTATATGTGTATATGCTCTGTGTGTTTTTGTTATATGTATGTTATACTTTAATTGAAAAGTTTACTAAATGTGGAAAATGAAAACTAAGCAGTGTATTGTTCAGGGTAATGCACTTAAGTGCTAAAACTATGAAGGGATGCAAGAGAATGATTGCCTCTAAGATCAAATTACTGATTACCTCTATGTAGGAGGAAGGAGGATAAGCATGGGAGGGGTACACAGTGGAATTCTAAGGGACTAGACTTAGTGTCTTAGGTGGGGGTTTAATGGTATTTATGATATTATTCTTCAAACTTTACATATATATTTTATATTTTTGTGTCTGATACATTCATTTCACAACTTAAAATAATTTTAAATGAGTTTTGGTTCTGGATAAAAAGAAGTAAATACAACACACCGTGTGTCTCCCACAGAAGTCAGGGAGCCACTATGTGAGATACTGAAAGGTAAATAATAGCAGGTGGATTGGAGAAGATCAGAGCTGGAAGTACTCCTAAATCAGTAGTGAGTTTACTATTGTTTCCATTCTTGTCTCTCCTGTCCTGATCTTACTGGAGTTGAAAGCCAGAAGTGGGCACCAGAGCTCAGACAGAGAGAGCTCCAGGAGAAATCCTCAGTTCAGCTGGAGGAGTAGTAAAGGTAGAGAGAAGAGGTTTCTTTCTTTTTCTTTTTTTCCCTTTCTTTTCTCTATTTTCTTGCATGCAGACCCCCAAGCAGTTTTCTGGTAGCATCAACAGTGATTGCAGCAAGAGCCAAACATCTGAGAGAAAGGAGCCTTCTTGTCCTATCAGTGGAGCTGTGGTCCCAGCAGAGTGGAGTGCCTACACATTGCTTTTCTCTCTCTCTCTGTTCTTGTAGTAGTTGGCTGCTGAATAAAGTAACTAAAGCCCCAAATTTATGGGTAGAGAGGTAAAAATAGGAGTCCAAGAAAATAGAAGATACCAGGGATAATGTAGTGGGTTAAGGCCTTGGGGAAATGACCCCACAAAGGTGTTTATGCTCCTGGGCTCACCCCTGAACTGACATACACAGATCTGATTCAAATGTATTATATCAAAACATTGAGAATTAAACAGATAAACCACTGCCTATGTCCATACTGGCCACTGGGTGGCACATGCATAGGAAAAATCTGAATAGCACTACAAAGCTTTGAAAGCTGACCTAACGTTAGAACCATAGCCCACAGAAGATGAATTGGAACCAGTGGGCTAAGCCTCCCTAGTTTGATTACCTGTTAAAACAAACGTATCATATTGTCCATAGGATTTAAACTAGATACAGAGTTTCGTAAGATAACAGTAAAAATGTCCAAGATACCATCCAAAATTAGTTAGCATTAAAAAAAAAAAGGAAAATCTCCACCTCCATTGAAAACACAGTCAACAGATGCCAATGATGAGAAGATACAGATGTTGAAATTATCTGACAAAGACTTTTATAGACGCTTTTAAAAAACACTTCAACAAGCAATCACGAACACTCTTGAAACAAATGATAAAATAAAACATCTCAACCAATAAAAAAGAAATCTAGAGGAGAATCAAATGGAACTTTTAGAACCAGAAAATACAATAACCACAATAAAAATCTTACTGTTTCAGTTCAGTAGCAGAATGGAAATGAAAAACTAAGGAGTCAGTAAATATAAAAATAGGTCAGTAGAAATGATCGAACCTGATAGAGAAGAAAAAAGACTGGAGAAAAAATAAACAGAGCTTCAAAGATCTGAGGGGGTGAATTGTTGTGGGGGAGACAACAACAACAACAACAAAAACCCCTAACATTTGCGCCATTAAAGTTCTACAAGGAGAAAAGAAAGAATGTAGTGCTAAATTGTTTTTTTGAATAAATAATGGCCAATACATTCCCTCATGGGGAGAAAGAAGATAATTTATGGTTTCAGGAAGTTCAGTGAAAACCAAACAGGATAAACTCAAAGAAATCCATCTTCAGATATATCATATTAAAATGGTATAAAAAATAAATGCATAAAAATTCTTGAAAGTAGCCAGAGATAAAGTATGCATTTCCTATAGGAAAACAATTTGACTGACTATGGATTTCTCATTAAAAATCACAAAGGGCAGAAAGAAGTGACACAACATTTTTAAATTACTGAAAAGAACTGCCAACCCAAAATTCTATATCCAGCAAAAATACTGCTCAGAAATGAAGGTGAAATAAAGACATTCTCAGATGAAGAAGAACTAAGAATTTGTTTTCAGTGCTGAAAGAATTTCTAAAGGAAGTTCTCCAGATGGGAGGAAAATAATGCCAGAAGGAAACTTGAAACATCAAGAATGAAAGATGAGCAAAAGAAACAGTAAATATTTGGGTACATGTCATAGACTCTTCTTCTTCTCTTGAGTTCTGTAACTATCACATAAAGGAGAAAGATAAAGGGAACTATAAAATGGTAAGGTTTCCACATTTCACTTGAAGTGGTAAAATTGATTCTAAGTAGACTTTGAAAAGTGAAGGTTATCTATTATACTCCCTGAGTAATCACTGCAAAACTATACGAGAGATAATAAAAAACACAATTGATAAAATAGAATCCAAAAAATGTTTAAGTAACTCAAGTTTCTCCTTAGAAACTGAGAACTGAGGGTTGTCTGGCTGGCTCAGTTGGTGCAGCATGTGACTCTTGTTCTTCGGGTTATGAGTTCGAGCCCCATGTTGGATGTTGAGATTACTTAAAAATAAAATCTTAAAAAAAGGGGAAAAAACTGACAACTGAATAACAAAGAGAACTGATAGAAAACAAAAAATAAGTTGGCAGCTATAAATCTAAATGTAGCAATAAATATACTAGATACAAATGGTCTAAATGCAATAAGTAAAAAAAAAGATTATCAGAAAGAAATAAAACAGGACCCAACTCTAAACTGTTCATAAGAAACTCCCTTCTAATATGATCTATGTAGATTAAAAGTGAAAGGGTAGAAAAAGATGTGTCACGTAAATACTAATCAAAAGAAAGCTGGAGCGGCTATGGTCATGTGGAAAAATAGACTTTGGAGCAAAAATAAATAAATAATAAATAAATAAATAAATAAATAAATAAATAAATCCACAAACCATAAAGAGTAGAATCAGAAATAAAGAGGTACATTATATAATGAATGATAAAGGGGTCAATTCATCAGGAAGATGTAATAGTTCTAAACGTGTGACCTTAAAAACTAAGCTTCAAAATACATGAAATAAAAACTAACAACTGAGAGGAGAAATGGATAAATCCAATTCTAGTTGGAGATGTCAGTACTCTTCTCTTTATGGTGGATAAAACTAATAGAAAATCATCACGACTATGGAAAAATTTAATAGCACATCAACCAGCTGGATCTAATGAACATATTTTAGAATATTCCACCCAATAACAGTAGAATACCTATTCTTTTCAAGGGAACATGGAACATTCATCAAGATAGACCATATCTTGGATTATAAAATCAATTTAAATTTTTTTAAAAAATTAAAATAATATAAAATAGGTTCTCTGACTCTAAAGAACTAATGTATTAATTAATAATAGGAATAACAGGAAATATCCAAATTTGAATATAAAGCAATCATTTTAAATAATCCATGGTGAAAGAGGAAGTCTCAGGAAAATTAGAAAATACTTTGAAACTCAACAAAAATGAAAATATGCATATCACAATATGTGTAATACAACTAAGGCAGTGCTTGCAGGGAAATGTGTAGCATTAAATTCTTACATTAGAAAAGAAGAAAGATCAGTTACTCCAGGTTTCTACCTTATAGCTAGAAAAAGAAGAGCAAAATAAAGCCAAAGAAGCAGAATGAAGAGAATAATAAAAATGAGCAGTAATTAATAAACTTAAAAACCATAGAGAAAATCAATAAAAACAAAAGCTGATTCTTTAAAAAGGTAATAAAATGGATAAATTTCTGGCAAGAATGGCAAAGGAAAAAAGACGCAAACACACAAATTATCAATTTGGATAATTGAAATTGAAATAGGAGAGTTGAAATAGGGGATATCACTGTAGATCCTACAACCATTGAAAGGATAGATAATAAGAGAACAGTATGAACAATTCAAGACATAGAAATTTGACAGCATAGATGAACAAATACCTTGAAAACCATGAGTGACTAAAACTCACTTAAGATAATTCAGATTACCTAAACACTCCTATATCTGTTAAAGAAACTGAATTCCTCTTAAAATCTCTCTGAAAAAGAAATCTCTAGATCCAAACAAGTAAAGAAGAAATAATGCCAATTTTACAAAATCTCCTTGGGAAAATAGACAACAGAACACTTTCCAACTCATTTTATGGGATCCGAAAAATAACACTGATACCAAAACCAAAGATAGTATGGAGGAGGAGAGCAAGGGGGAGTGGGAGGAGGAAGAGGAGAAGAAGAAGAGGAAGAGGAGGAAGAGGAGGAGGAGGAGGAGGGAGAGAAACATAAACCACTATTCCTCATGACCACAGATACAAAAATTCTCAGTCAAATATTAGAAAATCATGTTCAATTAAAATATAAATATCCCTCAAAACCCCCCAAACTCCCAAAAAACAAATATTAGCAAATCAAAACTATATTAAGATATAAAAAGAATATACAATTACAAAGGAGGATTTATTCTGAAATTGCAAGGCTGGTTCAATATTAGAAAATCAATCAACTAAATCCACCATATTGATGGTCTAAAGAAGAAAAAACACAGATTCATATCAATTGGAAAATACGTGCTAACATTTAATGTGGATTCATGATAAAAAATTCCCTGCAAGGTAGGAATAGGATGAAACTTAGTCAACCTGATAAAGGCCATCTACAAAATAGCTGTAGCTTGTATAGTTAATGGTGAAAGACTAAATGCTTTTCCCCCAAGATCAAGAACAAATCAAGGATATCCATTTATAAAGCTCCTATTCAACATTGTAGTAGGTCCTAGCCAGAGAAGCATTGTCATAAAACAAACAAAAAAAGACATATAGATTGGAAAGAAAGAAAACTAAGTCAAAATTATTATTATCTCCGTAGAAACTCCCAAGGAAATTACCTATAGATAACAGTGAATTTAGCAAGTTTGCAAGGTACAAGATCAACATGCAGAAATCATTACATTTCTATACATTAGCAAGGTACAATTGAAACCTGAACTTTTAAATTAAAAAAAAAATAAAATAATTCCAAAAATGAATGCATAGATATGAACCTAACAAAATTTTTACAGGATCTATATGCTGAAAACTACAAACACTGATATAAGAAATCAATGACCTAAATAAATTGGGAGATACATCAAGTTCCTGAGTCGGAAGAGAAAAAACAGTAAAGATGTTGATTCTCCCCAGTCTGATCAATAGATTTAATGAAGTTTCAGTAAAATTCCCAGCAGGATTTGTTATAGATACAGACATTTTCAAGATTTTACAGAAAGGCAAAGCAACTAGCATAGATAAAATGATTTTAAAAAGAATAAACTTACAGGACTCACACTTCCTGATTTTAAGACTCACTGCATATCTACACTAACCAAGACAGTCTGACATTGGCAAAGGTATAGACAATAATCAGTGGATCGCAACAGAGAATCTACAAAAAACAAACAAACATGCAAATGTGGCCAGTGGATTCTGACAATGGTACAAAAGCAATTTGGTCTTTTCAGCAAATAGTGTTAGAACATTTGGACATCAATATGCAAAAAAAAAACAAGTCTTGACCAAACCCTTGTGCCTTACAAAACAAACAAACAAAGAAACCTCAGAATTGACCAAAATATAAAACTATACAACTTTTAGAAGAGAACATGGGAGAAAAGGGGTTGGGCATAGGCATGACACCAGAAGTATATAATCCACAACATTAAAAAATGGTACATTGGTCTTCATCAAAATTTATAACTTTTGTTCTCCCACTGTTAAGAACAAGAAAAGACAAATTCCATACTGGAAAAAATATTTGCAAAACACATACCTGACAAAGCTCTTGGGTCAAGAGTAAATAAAGAACTCTCAAAATTTAGCAGTAGCAACCTAAATTTAAAATGGGCAAAAAAACTTAAGTGGGCAGTTCACTTAAGAGAATACACAGAATGCATAAAAGCACATGAAGAGACGTCCTACATCATTAGTCGTTAGAGAAATACATTTTAAAATTTTGATAAGATCCACTGACACGCTTACTAGAATGGCGTGTCAGATAATACTAAGTATTTATGAGTATGTGGAGCAGTTGGAACTTGCATACCTTGTTGGTAGAAATGCAAAATGATATAGCCACTTTGGAGAACAATCTGGCAGCTTTTTATAAAGCCAAACATACATCTACCACATGAGGCAGAAGTCCCACTTCTGGGTATTAAATGTTGAGAAATGTAGGTTTATGTTCGCACAGAAACCTGTACATGACTCTTTATGGCAGCTCTATTCATAATTGTCCCAAACTGGAAGCAATCCAGATGGTCTTGCTGGTGTGTGGGTTAACAGACTGTGGTACATCCATGCGATGGAACACTGCTCAGCATTAAAAGGAAGAAACCGTTGATACACACAACAATTTGGATGAATCTTCATGCTGAGTGAAAGAAACCAGTCTCAAAAGGTTACATATTCTATGATGCCATTTATGTGACATTCACAAGAAGACAAAATTGTACTGTTGGAGACAGATCACTGGTTGCCGGGAGTTAGGGATGGGGGGCAGTTTGACTACATAGGGAGAAGAAAACTCCAGAGGGAATTTGGGGCATTAATAGAATTGTGGGTTTTTATAAATAATAACTTTTTATTATGTTATGTTAGTCACCATACAGTACATCCTTAGTTTTTGATGCAATGTTCCATGATTCATTATTTGCATATAACACCCAGTGCTCCATGCAATATGTGCCCTCCTCAATACCCACCGCTGGCCCATCCCATTCCCCCACCCTGCTCCCCTCTGAAGCCCTCAGTTTGTTTCCCAGAGTCCATAGTCTCCCATGGTTCATTCCCCCTTCTGTTTACCCCCCCTTCATTCTTCCCGTCCTTCTACCGATCTTCCTGCTATTTCTTATGTTCCATAAATGAGTGAAACCATATGATAATTGTCTTTTTCTGCTTGACTTATTTCACTTAGCATAATCTCCTCCAGTGCCGTCCATGTTGCTGCAAATGTGTTTTATCCTGAGTCTTGTGGTAATCACATGAATCTGTTCATGTGCTACAATTCATAGGGTAGTACGTCAAAACAGATGTTGATTTTATTGTATTATATAATTTAGAAGATAAAATTTAAAATTTTTTTTAAAGATTTATGTATTTATTCAGAGAGAGAGCAGTAGGGAAGAGCAGAGGGAGAGAGAGAGAGAATCTCAAGCAGGGCTCAATCTTGAGACCCTGAGATCGTGACCTGAGCTGAAACCAAGAGTTGGACACGCTCAACCATCTGAGCCGCCAGGCGCCCCAAAATTAAAAATCTTTTATGCTGCGAGGAAAAAAATTCCTGCTACCATGGCAATTACAGTAAAGTGGTAAAGAATAGGGAGACGGACAAGAAATATAATTAACTCAAACAGAATTTAGATTGGATTCACAAAGCATGCTAATAGAGGTACTTAGAGCCATTTTTTAAAAATAAATTTAAGAATGATTTGCTTATCAATTTTTTGTAGTGAAAGGGTTGCTTCTAAATTAGCAGTGCCTCATAAAGCTATTTTATCTTATACAGTTGAACATCGCCTATGCAAATTTGTTTTGCTGTTAACTTACATAGAGAAATTTTTCTTCATAGATATATGAAGGCAAAATTCTGCCCAAGTCATAAAAATTGTTGTAAATTTAAGGTAATGATATTTGAATTGATGTTCCAACTTTGGCAGAGAATTTGGCTGTGTGTAAAAATGAAAGGTTAGAAAAATATCGCTAAAGCAAAAGGAGAATTAAAAAAAAATGATCTCATATAAGTCTGTGTCCCTATTGATCAGTTTGTGTGTTCAGATACAGTCTTAATGAGTTGTTGGACAGTGATGTCATTCTATGCCTCAGTTTCCCCATATGCAAAAGTGAGACTAGGTACTCTGGCAGCTGATGCCCTTTCTGAGACCATATCCACAACATACGACATACAAATATAAGCAGAATATAAGCACTTGAAGAAGAACATCAATATTTACAAAGTTTTATCATTTTATTTCTTAAAACAAAATATATCTCTCATTTCACTTTTTGAACACTGATGAAGAAAATGACAGAAACTTGTAATTAGGGTCATTTAAAATATTTAAAGTTACAAAAATGTCTATGTGGCAGAAAAAAAAAAAGGAGGTACGATCGCTTTATACTCTCTTTTTAAGTTTGAAAACCCACATCCAAGAATGAAAGGGAATTTATTCACAGATGCCAGAATTTGAAGGCTGTAAGAAAAGCCATGTGGGAGAATAAATAGGGACTGCCTAAGCCCCGTTAGAAGATGAATGTATCATGGAATATATATATATATATATATATTATTACATGTACACACACTACATGGGAGAGGTAGTCTGTGTGATTTCAATATGGCTGTCCTAGGGAAGCTTAAAGCAGGCCTTCAGTAGAAACTAATATGCATCCTCATTGCTTTCCCCTAAAAAATATACATTTCAATTTTGATAAAACTACATATTTAAATAACATGCATTATTGTGTTATTAAAGTTGCACAACATAAAGGGAACGTGCATACGTAACATAAGGTACATGAACACCGACACTGGCCACTTCATAGTCTGTCCAATATAATGTGTGTGTATGTACGTATACATAGCTTGTATGGAGGCCCATTGAGTAAATATGTTTATTACTTGAGAGCGTGTTTGACAATATTACTGTTCATAAAAGTGGTGGAGATGACATTCGCTGCTGTTAAACAGCATGTTCATAATATTTGCATTTACTGAGCAAGAACTAATGGTAACAGAATTTCTGTGTTAACACAAATATCTGGGCAGCTCAATTCAAGCGTGGTTTATAATTGCACTTTCTAAAGATAAACTGAAGGCTCTGCAAAATGTCATGTCTTCTTTGAGATGATCTTTCCTTAAACATTTTTGTTGGCATTACTATAAGGTGTTAAGACTCTGGAACTTCTACAAACTAAAAAAAAAAAAAAAAAAAAAGTATGTGGTATTATGTATGGATGTAAAAGCTGCTACATCTTTGAAATTAAATGCTCTATTGGATCATATATTTAATAGGCGTGGAGTTTTGTGTTGTTCCAACTGCTCAAGCAGTCATACCCTGTTTGTTTTTTAAATTTTCTCTGATTGTTCTTTGCCTTTTTAATTGTAACATAAAGTTTTCAAAGGCAAAAATGAACAAAGGCTGACAGTCCCCTACAAGCCATGAAGCCAGGTAGGATAGCCACTTCCCGCTACAGCATACTGTGGAAATGTGTTTCTGAAACCCTTAAGGTAAGACTTTAAAAAAAAAAAAAAAAAAAAAAGGACAATTGTCAAGGATGGTTGATTTTTAAGGCTTAACTACCTGAGCAATGTTCATTTAAAATAACATATGAGTCTCAGTCAAAATGATCTAAGCTGAGCAAACGGCTGCTTTGTCCTTCCCTTCCAAGGAAGTTCTGAGGTACTGCACAATCTGTGAGTGAAATTTCTTTGGATAGTGCTCTTTATTCGTTTTTGGTCATATATTTTTTTCATAGCTTTAAAAAAAATTCAAACCTATTGGAAACCTCTTAAAAGAAACTTTCCTAGTCAGAGTGCAACTTTTTTTTCCTCTTAGTCATCAAAATACGGGTCCTCCAGAAACACTGTGAGGTGAAAGTATCATTTTCCTTTTCGATTCAGATTTTTCTGTAAAAAGAAAAAAGGTCTTTGCAGGTCAGTTCCTGTCGTGCTGGGGGCTGGGATCCATTATGCTTTTGAGGGCGTGGCCCCCAGCTGTTGGCCCTGCGGGTTGGGTAGAATCTGGAAGGCGGGAGTCCGTATCCTGGGCCGGCTCCTTTGCTGGTCTGGGGATTTTCAGCACCACCCTGCATTCCCAATGTTGGCTTACCTTCCAGAGACCTCGGGGTGTTCCTGAAGTGAACAGATCCTCCCTGATGCTTCCTGCTTACGTCAGCCCAGTTATTCCATAGTAACCCCTACAAGTGTGGAAACAGCATGGTGAATCCTGAGGGAAATGCCTATGAATCCTCTACTTTACTTTGTGTTCTCGGTACATCCTTCCTTCTGGCTGAAATGAAAATTTTCAGGGAAGATTTTTTTTTTCTCTCCTGGATCATTTTTATTATTTTGTTTCCTTAAATCTTATCTTGGGTCTACGGCCATACCAACGCACCCCATCGTGTCGTAAGCCTTGTTTTGGGCTATTGTAGCAGAAGTCAGGAATCATGAGAAAGTACAACCAGGCTCCTTAAAAGTAACCCGAATTCGTGGGCAGACATTTTTAAATGGCTCTCATAAATGTTTTAAATGTGTTCTAAAACAGCACTGACCTCCTCATGGGGAATTCTGTTTAACAGGACTGGGCTGTGGTTGCTTTTTACTGACTTGTTGATTTAGGGACCAGCTGCCTCCTAGGAAGTTGTGATCAAAAGCTATAAAAACAGACCATAAATATGTCAAATGCATGAGGAGGAATTGGGAAACTTGATTTGTCCTGCGATCCAATCTGCGTTAGAGATTGGTGCCACTTGAAATTATTGTCCTTAGAGAAGTTAACATCGCCCCAAATAGTTTGTATGCGCAGGTATGCATATGTATGTTGTGTATTTATAACTTTATCCCATATCCTTCCTCTCCAATTTTATGGTTATAGATTTTGTTACCCCTGTGCCCCCCTCCTTCTCTATCCCTCATAGTTTCTGTGTATCAGAGAGGATCAGGTAGGTTGGAATGTCCCAAATGCTCCTTCATTAAATTAAAGAGAAAGAAATTATTTAAGAAGTAGAAAGATATGGGATGAGTATAGTCAAGCGATTTAGAAGAAAACATTCAAGAGCAGGCCTTTGGAGGCTCTAGATGAAGGCACAGAGTTAGGGACTCAGGAAGCAGAGGGTTGCCTAACGTGGGTGTGGGAGTGTGCCAGAGAAAGTTCTTCAAAGAGCTGATTTCTAGGCTCAAACTTAATTAGAATTAGCCAGATGAAAGGGAACAGGAAAGATAAAAGGTGTTGCATTCAAAAGGAATAGCAAGGATCAAAGCCCATGATTGAAAAAGAGATATTAAATATTTTTATTTATTTTTAATTTACAATAGTAACTATTTCTCAAAAGGATGTAGGAGCAGAATGGCTGAAATAGGACAGAAAGTGGGGATCAGGGGTTTGAGTAGTGAGATTGCACCCTTCTCTGATTCTAAATTTTCTCATGGGCTTGAGATTTAACTGCCGTCTGAAAGGATTGTGATTGTCTCTAAGTTATCGCAACTTGTATGAGATACTCCCCAAAGCCTGGAATTTTCTGTATGAACACAGCAAATGTTTAGGGGAAAAAATTCTTAGAATAAAATAACATTTTATTTACTTAAGTTTTGTTTTATTTCATTATGAACTTAAGGAGAAGTAAAAGCTTTTCCCAAATGCTATAATTTCTTCCCTTTCTACGTTTGCTCTTTATTCTATATTGTCCTAGCCTCTCGTACATACCAGGAGTTCTTCAAGTGTGGTCCTGGCATGAGCACCACTAACAGTAACTGAGAACAAGTTAGAAAATGGAAATTCTTAAGCTCCATCCCAAACCTAATGAATCAGAAACTCTGGGCATTGGACCTAGCAATCCATATGAACACTCCCTCTGAAGGATTCTGGTACACACGAAAATTTGATAGCCACTTATCTATACTATTCATGTTTTCTGTGGGAAACACTTTGTAAATCCTCTCGTTCATTAAATTAATTTTATATATATTGCATTTTAATAACCCTATGTTAAATTCCTTATGAACAATAATATTATCTGTTTTTCACAGCTCTATTAAGACAGAGTTGACATATAACAGACTGCACACTGAAGGCAGACAATTATCCACCCGTGAAACATGCACTCCGGAAACACTATAATCAAGATAGTGAACATATCGCCCTAAAAGTTGTCTCATACCTTTTTGTAATTCTTCCCTCTGATTCCTTGCTGACCATTTCCCCACATCTCAAGGTGTAACTTACCTGAAAGCATCTCAAGAAAGCACTTACCTGCTTTCTCTTTTTCTAGATAAGTTTGCATTTTCTAGAGTTTTATATAAATTTACTCATATAGTATGTACTCTCTTTAGTCTGGTTTCTTTCACTCAGTGTATTATTTTAAGATTTATCATGCTGGTGCATCTATGGCTGGTTTGATTTTATTACTGGGGACTAGTTTATTTGTGGATATACCACAGTCTGTTTATTCAGTGACCTGATGATGGACTTTTGTGTTGTTTCCAGTTTGGGCTGTTGCTAAATGAGGCGGTTATGAACATTTGTGTACAAATCTTTGTATGAACAAGGATGTTCATTTCTCTTTGGTGAGAACTTAGGGATGGATCATATGTTAGGTATATGTTTAGTTTTTTAAGAAACTGACAGACTGTTTTCCAAAGTAGTCGAACCCGTTTTACATCCTCAACAAAAGTGTATGAGAGTTCCGTTTGCTGTAAACCCTCAAGCCTGTATTCAGACTTTCTAATTGTATTCATTCTGTCAGTTATGTAGTAGTATGTCACTGTAGTTTTAATCTGGATTTCTCTAGTGACTAATGATGTTGAGCATCTTTTTATGTGCTCTTTTGTCATTTATGTATTTCTTTTTTGAAGCATCTACTCAAATCTTCTGCCCACTTCTGTATTGGTCTTTTCGGTTTTCTTGTTATTGAGCTTTGACAGTTCTTTATATATTATAGATATAGCCCTTTATTAGACTTTATGATTTATAATATATTCTGCCCAAGGTAGCTTGTCTTTTCTCTATAAACAGTGGCTTTCAAAGAGCATACATTTTTAATTTTGATGATGTTTAATTTGACAGTTTCATCTTTCATGGATCATACTTTTGGTTTTAAATACAAAAGGAAACACTTTGACTAACCAAGTCACAGAGGTTTTCTCTTATGTATGTTTTTTTTTTGTGGGCAACATATTTGAATCTTGCTTTTTAACCCAATCTGACCATTTCCATCTTTTACTTGGAATATTTAGACCTCTTACCTTTAATGTAGTTATTGATACAGCTAGTTTTAAATCAAACATCTTTTTGCTCTTTTCTATTGATCCCATCTGTTCTTTATTTTCTTTCTCCTTTACTTATTTGTTTTTGTTGCCTTCTTTTGGCCTAAGTGAATAATTTTTATAATTCCATTTTATCACCTATGTTAGCTCATTAGTTAATTGTTGTAGTGGTTGCTTTAGGATTTATGGTATATATCTTTACTTATCACAGACTACCTTCAAGTGATATGCCCCTTCCTTTATAGATTGACACTTAAAATAATATACTTCCATTGTTCTCCTTTTGACCTTGTTGTCACATATTTTACAAATATTATAAGCTTTACACTACATTGCTATTATTTTTTCAAATGGTAAATTATCTTTTAAAGAGATATAAAAATAAGAAAATATATAAATATATTTACCCGTATAGCTACCATTTCCAGTGTTCTTCAGCCCTTTGTATACATCCAGATTTCCATCTGGTACCAGGTTCTTTCGGTCTGAGGCACTTTGTTTAACATTTTTATGGTTAAGGTCTGATAGTGATGAATTACTTCAGCCTTCGTATGTCTGTAAAATATTTTTTAGGGGCTTTGTTTTTGGAAGATATTTTTATTTCAGTTCTTTTAATATATTGGTCCACCATCTTCTTACTCACATTGTTTCTAAGAAGAAATCCGCCGTCATACTTACTTTTGCAGGGCTGTACGGGTTTTATTTCCGACTGCTTTTATTTCCGACTGCTTTTAAGATTTTCTCTTTATCAGTGATTTTGAGCAGCTTGATTATGACATGCCTTGGTATTGTTTTATTTCGTTTCTTATGTTGAGATTTGTGAAGATTCATTGATCTGTAGGCTTATAAATCTCCCTTGCCTCAACTTTTGAACATATAAAATACAATTATAATGACTGTTTTAATGTCCTTGTCTGATAACTCTAACATCTGGGTCAATTTGGGGTCTGTTTCAATTGACTGATTTTTCTCTTCATTTTGGGTTTTATGTTCCTGCTTTTTCTGAATGTCTGGTGACTTTTGATTAGATGCCAGATGGTGAGAATTTGTCCTTGTTTGTGTGCTGGATATTTTGTACTTCTGTTAATATTCTTGAGCCTTGTTCTGAGATGCAGTTAAGTTACTTGGGAGCAGTTTGATGTTTCTAGGATCCTATCTTTACAATTTGTTTAGGTGGACTAGAGCAGGGCTTTGTGTAGAGCTGATTGCTCTCTGCTATTGAATCAAGACCCTTCTGTACGGCCTCCCCAATGCCTCATGAGTCATGAGGTGTTTCCAGTTTGGCAGGTGGGAACAGGTACTATTCCTGGCCTTGTGTGAGCACCAGGCACTGTTGCCTTTAATTTTTTTTTTTTTTTTAGATCTTTAAAAAAAATCATTTATTTGAGAGAGAGGAGAGAGCATAAGCTGGGGGAGGGAGAGGCAGAGAGAGAGGGAGAAGCAGACTCCCCCCTGAGCAGCAAGCCCGATGTGGGGCTCAATCCCAGGACTCTGGGATCATGACTTGAGGTGAAGGCAGATGCTTAACTGTCTGAGCCACCCAGGTGCCCTGCCTCTGATCCTCTTGAATGATTCTTTCCCAGCCTGTGCAGTTTCTTTCCATGCATGTGCTGATTAGCATTCTGCTTCTCCATGTGGCACTCCCTTCTCTGGTACTCCATCCTACAAATCCTAGTGGCTTTGATCTCCTTCGACCAGAGCCTGCTGGACTGTGTCTGACTACACCTTGCACATGGCCTGGAACCTCTCTCCAGGCAGTAAGCTGAGATGATCATAGGTCTTATCGCAATTGTTCCTCATCTTTCAGAGATCGCTGTCTCTCCTTATCTCACTCAAGTGTCTTGCAAATTGTTCCCTTTGAGTGTAGGGTAAATCTGATCCCTGTTCCTCCATCTTGGCAAAATGTCAAAGTTCCTGATCCTATTTTATTCTCATTTGATATATTAGAGCCTGTTACATAGTGTTGGGGGGTAAGGGTAATAACATTTGTTCACATGTATCGAGTGCATGCTATCAGCCAGGTATTTTTCTAAACATTATGCTGGCTTATTTGATCCTCGTAACAATCCCAGGATCTAGAATATTATTTGTATTTTCAGATATAAAAACGGAGGTATGAGTGACTAGCCCAAGGTTCCAGAGCCAGTAAATGTCAGAGCTGATATATCAGCACAAGTTTCCTGAATTTATCTCTTAACCTTGCTCTCCGGAGCTGCTGTTCCGCAGAAGAAGCTCACCGTGGAAGCTGCCTTAGGTTTGGGTTACAGCTTGTGCTTTGGATTCAGATCTCAGCTCTGCCACTTAGGCAAATCCCTGAGTCCTCCTGGGTCTCCGCTTCCTCATTTGTAAGTAGAGAGTGCTTATCCTGACCACATGGAGTTCTTGTGAAGAGGAAAGAAAATAGCAAGTGTGAAGAAGCTAGTACAGTGCCTGGCCCCTCTCTCTGCTCGCTGACTGACTGTGAGGCTTGGGCATGCTCAGCATTTGAGCGTCAGTCACTTCTAATTGGATAATAAGGCTTTTAGTGCAATGCTGGTGAGGACAGACAGCTACGTTGTTTAATTATTTATCTTTAATTACCAGATACAGTGGTTTAGTTTTCAGAGTTTTCAAATCCATCTTCTTATTTCATCTTTACATTCAGGCTGAAAGAGAGAACTATCTTTTCTCCTTATGTTACAAAGGGGGAAACTGAGACTCAGAGTGGTTAGAAGATTGGGTCAGGGCCCAAGTTTAGCAGATGGCAGAGTCAAGGTTACCATTCAGGATGTCTGACTTCAATACCCAGTTCTTTTTATACCATGGACACAATGTCAGTCGAAATTTTTTTTTAAAATTTAAAATTTAAATTAAAAAAATGCTCGTTAGTGAACTTTTCAGTGGGTGTATTCATGTTCTGTATGTTATCACTAAAACCCAAATGAGGGGTGTTTTTCCGGTAAGTGGGCAGTGGATTGGTGAGTGAGCCCTCATGTTGCTAAGAATGAAGGGAGAAGTTTCTCAGCTCTGGCTTTGTTGAAAATCAGCATCTGGACCACACTTAGTTTCCTGCATGCCATGTGACTCCAGCATGAGCCCCAGAGATGATGAGATACCCAGGGTTGCAGAATTAAATTTTCCTTTCTCCTTCTCGACTTTTATATTGTGTGCATTTTTGAAGAACACTGTTTGATGTTTATTTTTAAATGTGGTACTATGTGGGTGATATTGGTGCGTTTCTTTTCTGTGTCCAGAATTTAAACCTGCAGGCAGTAGGAGTGTTGTAGTGAAATTGGCCCTAGACAGTTAATAAATTCTAAGCAGAGACGCATAAATCAGCAAAGGGTATTTTTTAACTTTTTTTTTCCCCAAAGGGTGGTTAAGGGAGAACAGGAAAGAAACGTCTTCAGAGAATTGTTTTCTATCAGTTCAGAAAATAGAGGAAAGCATTGAGCAATGCCCAGTGCTGGTTAGCAGATTGTCATTTTTAGGTTTGATGTTCCAGGGTTTAATTGTCTTTCATGTGAACAATAGCAGACACTCTCTGGTGTGCTATGCTAGCATGATAAAAGGGGGTCGTTCTTGCATAGCAATGCCTTTTTTTTATTATTAGCGTAAAAAATTAGCAAGCTGGAAGTCGTTAGAAGGAGTTCCACTGGCATTAATTGTAATGCAGCCTGAATTTGTTTGCAGACCAGTGCAGCAAGACAATAGCAGGGAGAAAAAAGAGCAATATTAATAGCCTTCTACTTATTGTATCATTTTAGTGGGCCTTAATAAGGTGTCTGCTGTCAACCAGAATTTATTAAAAAAAAAAAAAAGACATAGTAATTGATGTATTGCAGTAAGTATGGATGAGGGCTCAAGTTGATTAATGTATGAGTTGGCTTTTTAAGGCATTTTAAAAAGGCTTCTTAACTGGGTCTTAAGAGACTGGCACAAGCCCACTGTAAACTACCTCTTTGCAGTTGGAAAACGGCCTGACAGCTGCTGATGTCTCTTGTGGGTTTTTCTCTTTTTTTCTCTTCCTGATCAGAGAAAACTGAAGCAATATACTCCTTGTCAATAATTGCAGTGCTTAAAAATCTTATAAAGGGATTTTGACTCTTCTCTCCAGAGATAACTTTCCAAAGGTTAAATTAGTTTTACTTGTGTGTGCTTCAAATATCACCACTTTCAACAAGGAGTGAATTTGGTTTTTAAATAAGCTGCTATTTTGTGGTTTGCTTTAACCTGGACCCTGTGTGACATGAACTGTTTTGATGTCAGAGATGGACTTGGTCCAAAAGCCGTTACAGGTCAAGATCAAGATCTGTTTCTTCACTTTCAAATGGCTTGTGGTGTGTGTGTGTGTGTGTGTGTGTGTGAGAGAGAGAGAGAGAGAGAGAGAGAGAGAGAGAGACAGACAGACACAGAGACAGAGACATACACACACACAGAGATTAAGCAACTGGTAATATCTGTATGGAAAAATGAAAGAGCAGGCTTCCTAGAAAACTTCCCTTTATATCAGTTGGAGATCCATTCATCCATTTCTCCTTTTGCTCAACATACAGTGTATCAACTCAACTCTATATTTTCTTTTCAGACAAAGTTTTTTTTTTTTTTTCATAAGAAGCAAACCAACTGAGTTATAATCCCAGGGGACACAGGGAAAAAAAAAAAAAAAAGAAGAAGAAGAAGAAGAAAATCGAAATACTTTGCTTTCTTTGGTATCCATAGGTGTCAACACAGTGCCCCAGGTAGTAGGTCACCTCTTTTGATAATAATAAAAAGAAGATATTTGAAGAATTCCAAGCTGGCTGCAACTATCAGGCGATCACTGTGCCAGTTCCAAGGAAGCACCTCATCATTATTCAGCACCACGGCCTTAATGTGAACTGAGAGAAAGTCCATAAACATGAGAGGGAGAAATGAGAGTGGGAAGAGGGGCAGGGAGAACACGCGCTCTGCACAGTCCTGTCGGGGGACTGCTTTGCTCAGCTGGATTTGCAAGTTGACAACTGCCATGAGGCATGTTCTGTGGGAGCACCGGCAGACTCACCCCTGCAGCTGGGCTGCCCCTGTTGGCTTGCAGGTGTTCCGGCTTATCCGTGAGTGGGCGAGTGTGCAGGCCAGGACAACGGATTGGGTGGATGAAGTGCAGATGTGTCGCAGGGTGGGTCCTTCCCTCCGTGCGTCGCCTTTTCAGACTTGTTGCCACGTTGGCATTATCGTCCTCGCGGTGAGTTACAGAAGTGTTTTGTTTTCCACGTCAGCTGGCCACAGCTTCGCTTACCCTTTCATTTCGTACAGTTCATCGTGTTCCTTGTTCGGAGTTTGACTTTTCTCCTGTGTCAAATGGAGAAATAACGACAGCCACCGAGATGTTTCTCAGAATTAAATGAGATAACTCACAGGAAGCAATTACCCTAGGGTCTGGCACCAAATAAGCATTCATGTCAGCTAGAATAATATCCGCAGCAATTTGAGGCTAAAGACAGGGCTACTGTTTGTTGTTGCTTTGATGCTGTTGTCAGGAACCTGGCTTTGTCTCTAAGCCCTGGTATTGTTCAAGCCAACTTTAACAGGGGTGTTTTGTTGTTGTTGTTGTTGCAGAATATCAAATCCAAATATTGTTATCAGTTGCCTGTAGGTCCCAAGAGATACTTTTTCTCCAAGAGATTTTTTAAAAAAGGGTACTACCTCTGTTCCTTAGGATGAAAATACACGTAGGACAGATTCTTCCAAAACAGAGCCCGACATTGCCCCCAGAGAGCTAACCTGGCAGACTCTCCAGCCAAGATGTTTTTGTTGGCCCCTAGATGTTTTCAGAGGACAAGACATTTCTAGAGCAGTGAGCAGTGTGACTTGCCATTTCTGGGATCCATTGGCCAAGACTATCAAACAGCCATGAGTAGCAACCTCCAGCTCCAGACAGATGTTGCCATTTCTCCAATGTGAATCCCTTCCATTTCTCCTACCCTGAGACATAAAACTGAAATGGTGAGTCCTCTTACACTGGGCAGTCGATTAAACTGCCTTACTACAAAACTTATGGAGTATCCACTTATGCTTAGACTTTGTATATATTTGGGTACATACAAGTATTTCTTAGATGCTCAAAGATGTACAAAGACAGGTAAGACAACTCCCTGATCTTCAAGGAGATTAGAGTCTAATAAAAAAGACAGATAGGGGGTCTTCGTTGCAGCTGCAGAGCCTAACCCCAGCTTCTTCACAAAGTAATTGATGGCACCGTGTCTGGATTATCACAGTGTTTCCGATTTAACAGAAGGCATACATATTCTAGAAGTTATAAATGGACTTTAAAAAATGTAAATGGTAAAAAATATATCTGATGAAGAGATAGGTCCGTAGTTGTATCAGTTGATTTCATCAAGGAATTATCATGAAGTGGTTGAAAAGTAGGAAAGATAAAATAAAAAGTTGAAAGCTAGAGACTGGCATCAAAGGAATGCACTATGGAAGCTCAGAGGAACTGTGTTTCATTGGGTCTTGGGGGATAGGGAATGGCCTCCTGAAGGATCAGCCAACTCAGCCGCACTCGAAAGGAAGGTAACATGATGGGTGAATACATTGGTGGAAGGGGGAGGGTGGGAGGAGATAAGTGAGTGTGTGTGTGTGTGTGTGTTAGGGGGATATTTGTGGTTCTGGCATTGCACAAATAAAGACCAGGAGGTGTGGGGAAGAGAGAAAAATGGAGGAGCGGAAGCGGAGGTGTGTTTGCAAACGAAGTGGGATTGCTAACTAGAAGAACACTGAATTGAGGACAAAATAGGAAAAGAGCACAAATATTATACAAAAGAACTTGGAGTTATTTATTATGTAGGAACCTGTACTGTTGACCGTTTTTGAGGTTGGAGGCGACAGGCTCTACACTGGATATTTGGAGGCTGTAACTGGCAGCATGTGAAGGGCTTGTTGAGAAAGGCATAGAATCCATTATGAAAATGAAGCCTTCTCATTTCCCTTTGATACGGGACAGCCAACTGGCCTACAGATGATGCCCCACAGAAGAAGTTTGGCTATTTTTCACCTTTAACTGGTTCAGTTCTTTAGCATAATATATGCCTGTAAGGGTACAACAATTTATGATATATGTGTCCTTGGATAAGATGTAGACTGCTGCGAAGTTTGAAAACTGTTGCAAAGAACAGGCATTCTAATGGGTTGAGATATTGAAGGCTAAAAGCATTTCTATAAAGATCTCATTTATAGAAAATATGTGGAATGGGTGGGTACTGCCTGGTGCCTACCACCTACTAGGACCTAAACAAAGTGAGTGGAACCATGGTCAGAAGGCCTTAACTGTGTTTCTAGACGATAGACCAAATAAATCTTGATCTGGAAGGAACTATGGTGGGAAGTTGGAAGACAGAGCTGAATGAGTTCCATCTTGAATGCCAGAATTCTAAAACTTGGATTAGATTCTCAGCCATTTAGGGCCTCAATTTCTTAATTTAAAAAAATCAGATTAGTCAACTAAATTCTTTTGCTCAATAATTCTGTCATTTTTCAGGAGTCCCACAAACACAACTTTATTCAAAGTTTAGCGTAACTATAACATATAAGTGCTATTTATGCCCAGTTGTGTTTGATATTAAACACAATAGCAAAAAAAATTTTCTTGCCTTCCAAGAGTTTACAATATCATTGTAGAAATAAACCACAAGATTTGTTAAATTGTCAAAATACGTTTAATGAACAATAAAATGCTTAGAAGATAAATGAGCTATTTTTCACAATTATATCAGAACTCTGATCTTACTTATGTCTTTAATTGCTAATCCGTGTACCACGGTTTCTACTGCAAGGCATTTCCTGTGCAGTGTCCTGCTTACCACTGTTGTGCTCATTATCTTGATTAACTAGTATTGGTTCTTTATTAACATCCTTGTAAGAGAGAGTGCCAAGAACCAGCGTATATCGGTAGTATATGAAGAGGCCAGCATTTACCACTAAACTCATTAAAGCTGGTGACTAATTGATTTCAAAGGTGAAGACTCAGGCTAAACATAATTTTAAAGGAGTATTTCTTAGTCTCAAGCAAACCGGGCATGAGCAATCCTTTTGAGACACTTACTTTTTCTCTTTGCTTTGAATCTTTATTGATTTATCTGGTAAACTTCTCAGCAGCAATAGGTTTGTCTAGCTCTTTCTTGATCACTGCTCTTCCTTACTGTTCATTCTGAGGTCCCTTTTTCAAAGTTTTAGGTTCTCTCCTTCTGACTGACCCTTTCACGGATTCTTCATACTTCTTTATTACATAAAATTGAAATCAATGGCCCAATTTTTTACCCTTCCTAAATACCAGTTTCCCTTATTTCTATAATACTCAAGAAAAGATAAAAGGACCCTTAATATGCCCAGTGGGTGATGCACACTTCTGCAAACTTACAAACAATGGTAGTTCTCTGCTAAATTGCTGTATTTCAAAACTGATTTTGATGCCAAAACAGAAGAACAGAAAATGCATCTTGTTGGCTTAAGGGGTCATAGTGACTCAGAGCGAGAAGATTTTGGTAATGAGTGGGCACTCTGAAAGTGTATTTACAAAAAAAATTATCTTTCTAATTAGGCATATATCTTTAACCTTTCATGCTGGTCCTGCCAGGGAGTCCAAGAAGAGTCGAGAAAAAATATTTTTAATTCCAATATCTGATCAAGTATAAAATGCATTCAGTAAAAGCAAAGTGTCATGTTGGTGGAGAGTTTTACATATATCATGTTAGTTACCTACACATCTTCTACCACACTTTTTTAAATGTTTAGACACCAATTTCTAGAAGGCCACTTTTCCAGGACAACATAAAACATTCATCAGCATTTCAGGTTACAGTCTTGATAAAATACAGTGCTATTATTTAAGCACTTAGATATTAAGCACTGTAGATATTAACTGTAGTCATATTTCTGTAGATCTTTTTGACCCTTTCTTTCTTGATAAACTCTGTATCAGTAGATTCAGTGAGAGGCATAAAATCTATAATCAATTCCATCAGTCTTTCTCATTCCCATTTTAGAAAACAGCAGGCTATTATAGATTATAGGAAGAATTTAATTCCTGGGGGAAATGATATGTAATATACTCTTTTTATATTAAATATTGCTACCTTTAATTTTGCACATATTGAAATGTCATCAAGGGGAATGCCAGGGTGCTTCGGTTAAGTGTCCAACTTTTGATTTCTTCTCAGGTCACTATCTCAGGGTTGTGAGTTTGATCCGCACATCAGGCTCCATGCTGGGTGGGGAGCCTGCTTGAGATTCTCTCTCTGTCCCTCTGCCCCTCCCCCCTGCCCCTTGCTCTCTCGCTTTCTCTAAGAAGGAAGGAAGGAAGGAAGGAAGGAAGGAAGGAAGGAAGGAAGAAAGGAAGGAAGGAAGGAGGGAGGGAGGGAGGGAGGGAAGGAAGGAAGGAAAGAAAGGGAGGAAGGAAGGAAAAACACTTTTGATTATTGGTATAAAGGAAATAGGAACCAGCAAATTATATAATTATCAGAGCAAAGATACATGTACATACATTTGATATCACTGTATCTCGTTTTTAGCCTGTTTCCAGACATAGTGCAATTTCTAGATGAGATCTTTGTTTTGAAACTACATCTGGTGAGTTGAGTAGCAATGACTTTTTTTTAAGGATACCAATGTTAATGAACTTAATTGCACTTCCACCAAAAGTAATATGTTCTTAAAATTATGAATTTCTAAAGTAACTAATGAATTAGTGTTTTCTTCTGGCAAAGAGGAAAGGTAATAAGGTACCATTTATGAGAAAGTATATTTAGATTGAAAACAATAAGAGTGAAAACCCAGCTGCCATTTAACAACCATTTTTACAATTCATTTCATTTGAAAAAAATGAAATTCAAGAAGAATGATTTTAGAGAAAATTCATTTGGAAGATGCTGATTACCTAGGCATCTAAATTTTTAAATTGTGTATATATTTCTATTTGAAATGTCTGTAAATATATTTGACTTGTTATAGACATAATAAAATATTCTGTAAAACTGATAAATAAGTCTTATCTTGTAGAAGGACCAAAATAAAGTCCATTACACTTCTCCGAGTCTCCATGTATTTAGAATGAAAATTTGGAGGTATAATTAGAAATATCCATGGTTAAATCATCCACCTGGAAAGAAACATCATAAACTTCTTCCTGCAGTTAAGAGTCAGGCCCTATTTTTAACCCAGGCCATGGTCTGGGAGAACTGTAGAGTGGATAGCTCAGTACCGCTGTTGTTTGTGTAAGCTCTGGTGAAGGAATCCAGACAGCCTTGTAATAGAGAAAACCCTGAAAGTTCAACTAAAGCAGTTGACATTTCTTAATATTTGAGGAACATGGGCCTTTTCATATTCTCATTAATCTGTTTCCCAAATAATCACTATCAAAGCAAGTTTTTAAAAGCAGATTGTTCCTGATAGCCAATGCTGAAACGAAGCAGTTAAGAATCCCTCTGATCTCTTGGGAGTAAACTCCGTTTGCAGATAATGCCCAACAAGAGAATTTCTGTTCATTTGCTCTCCAGTTTAATACGAACAAGTGGAATCTGAATTCAGCAAAAGATAAATAAATATATAAATGAAGGTCTCGTATAGGCTTTTGAATGCATACCTTTAAATATCAAAAGATAACGATTTGTATATAGCATTGTTATATAATGAATTTCTTGTCTTCTGTTGGGTTCATGTGACGAATTCCCGTTGATAAGCCCCAGACTCTGGAGTCACTTGTCTGGCTAGTTATTAAGATTAAGATAAGTACTAAGAACGAAAGATACAGTGCTTTGTACTGCCTTTATGGCATTGGGCCACTGAGGATTCTGAGCATAAACAAGGAATTAGTTCACCTGACTCTCTTTCAGAACTGAGGTGTACTGCAGATGTTGGTGAAATGTGATTGAAGCAGAGTATGAAGATTATTTTTAATAAAACATATTTTAAAAATTACCCCAAATCCTAAAGTGTACGTAAATGTGGCAGTAAGTTTAAAGAAAAGGGATTGACTGTCAGATTTTTCTTTTCATATTGGCATTCAGGACTAAAGAGATAATTATTAGGTCATAGGTCATTCATAACAGAAAGGCATTTTATTGTCATAAAATATGTCAAAAGGAAAAAAATACAAGAACTTGGGTCATTTAGGAGGCTTTAAGATGAAAGATATATTAGTAAAAAATATATTTCTAATGCATATTCAAAACTAGTCTTGCCTATTAAGTGCTTCTCACTAATTTTTCTGAGAGTGAAAAAAGTGCATGTACTGTTCTCTAAAGCTGATGGAATGTTCCAGAGGCACACCGAGCAGAGACAAATATTTTCTGAAGTTCAGTCAATGATTCTCACTAAATATAGTAAATATGAGCTTTGCTGCAAATTGGTGGGCAACATTTCCAACCCAGCAAAGTTTAACTGTCTAGGAGATCGCTGGAGGAGTGATAGAAAGGGGTAATTTAGCAAGCATACCATAGCAACATGCGGCGCCATGGAGAGCGCCGGGTAGCTATTAATTTTTGCTAATGAATTTAAAACTAGATGTATGGAAATGGTTATATGAAATGTATACACTGCTAAACAGTTAACTAGTCCTTAGGGCTTAAGTTTAATTATCTGTGTGTAAATCATTTTGAGCAGGGCGATCTAATGAGTCAAAAACAAAAAAAACAAAAAAAACCCAACCCTAGGAACTCCTATCTAGCTTTATAGTGCCTGCTAAACACAACAAACCAGCTTCCCCAACCTGCAGGTAGAGAAACAGTTCACGTGTCCGTGGAGGGCTCAGTCCTCATGGAGGCTCTCGTCAGGGCTGGGGGGTTTATTGCCTTTCCCATCCCAGAACCATATCCGGCAGAGGTGATGGCAGAGATCACACACTTTTCTGCCTTGTGGTTGCCATTCTATGTCCCTCAAATCCAGTGGTTCTCAACAGGGGTCATTTTCCCTCCCAGGGGACATCTGTGGTCGTCACAACTGGGTGGCTGCTGCTGGTATTTGGTGACTAGAAGCCAAGGATGCTGCTAAGGGTCCTACAACTCGCAGGGCAGCCCCTATGATGACCAGTTATCTGGCCCCAAATGTCAGTAGTACTGAGGTTGAGGACTGCCTTCCTATGCCAATCCTTGGAACAGCCTCTATTTATATTTAAAAAGAAAAAAAAATAGCAACAAAAGGAGGCAAGAATGGAGTTGTCACCCTTCCACTCCCCAAGCGTATTGTTGTGTTTTAGAGCATCAGAGGGCAAAGCCACTGCCACGATGTCCCTTGCCAACCGGATCCCCAGGGTCTACGTGTGGACCCTTCAGCTCAGCAGTTGGGATGTTTTGCTAAGAGGCCATGAATGGAGAGCAAGCATCCCCAGGGCTGAGTACCACTTTGTAAGAGGGTAGAATCGTAGACCAAACTTAGAGACACCACGCGGAAGAATAATGAAAGCTGCTCTGCCGACACAGGAGCCTCGACTGAGAAGACTCACGAGATTCATTCCAGCCCCCGACTGGCTGTGGGGCAATGTGTGTTTGTCCAGTTAGGAAAAAAACAGGACCGAATGCGAAAGGACCTGCTCCTCGTCCCCTGCAGAAAGTCATTTTAGGAATTAGAATGTATCCCTTTCCATTCCACTCCGGTTAAATCATGGTGCCTTTTGGACTCCCTCGAGGCATTTACGGAGATTCTTTCTCTGCTGAGAATAAAGATACATAGCAGATAAGCTCTCCACCCCTGTAGAGTTTATTAAGTAAACTAAAATTGGAAAATCATGCCATGTTAAAGTAGATTTATAGTGAAAACAGTGAACGCTACTTGAAAACTTTAGCTAGAAGACAGTTATACCCTTACACATTTTCAGACTTCAATAATATAACTTTCTGGGATCAGGAATTATGCGTAGAGGTCTTGATGTACTGTAACTGAGGCTTTGTGGCCTCAGCGGTAATCTTAATATGTGATTAACAACCCCTTTGTCTTGCTCATTTTAAAATAAAAAAGTGGTGGTCAGCCTCTCGTGATGGCCATTGGATTATTAACCTGGAAGGAATGTAGAGTTATCAAAGCCCTGAGAGATCAAGCAACTGTGTCTTTTCTTGGTTTAGTGACTGCATGGCAGCAGGACCCCAGAAACTTGCTTTCTGCAACTGAATTGGTTAAAAAGATGAAACTTTGAAGAAAATCGCTCAAGGGAAATGTCCAATGAAACTAAAGAGCCCAGCTTAGGTTTACCTGGACCTCAGTTTCTCTCTTTTGGGGAATGTTAATTAGGGCAGGACTCCGCTAAATTACTAAATGAATGATTTTGTGATTGTGAAAAATTAAGCAAACAACCATATTTGAGTTCACCAATGTATATAAAAAATCTGTTAAAAATGTTCACAGCCTTTGATTGAGTTCATTCTGTTTTCAGGCAACCTGAGAAAGTAATCAGAGATCTAAACCAGGGGTCAAGATGGCAAACTGCTGTCCTGAGACCAGACTTTGTCCCATACCTATTTTTTGTAAATAGTTTTATTGAACTATAGTCACCATCCATTTCTCTACATATTCTATATGACTGTGGCAAAGCTGAATAGAGACAGAAGCCATACAGCTTGAAAAACCTAAATATTGGCTGTCTGCCCTTTAAGGAAAAAGTTTGCTAACTTCTCTCGACAAAGACATATGTTTATTGTTTCCTTGTCTGAAAGGAGAAATATAATTTACTATTTACTATAGAGCATTGTTAATTAAATGGCAATAAATTCCTCTAATGAAATATCCTGTCCTGCCCAAAATATTTATCAAAAATTTTTAAAGACATGGAAATGTTTTCACAGTACTGTAAGTGGGGAAATGTAGATTTGAAAATTGTGTATACAGTAACATCTTAATTGTATAAAAATGTCCAGAAAGAATAGACTAATTGGAAACAAACCACAAAATAGTTATTTGGGGATAGGAGGATTATAGGTAGTTTTAATTTAATTTTCTTTGATCTCTATCTATATCTATCTACCTATCTATATAGAGAGGGGGATGATCTACATTTTCAGTTGTGTGTGTGTTTAATTACTTTTATTGTCAGGAAAAAAGAGAAAGGTTGAATAGTTAGAGAAGAGAAGAGGCACTGGGAATCCTTCCACACGTTTTTTTCCTCCTTTGAACAGTGGAAAAGCCATTGCCTTTCCGTTCCTCTCAGAGGGAAGGTAGAGCTGAGGTGCGCTGGGTGGAGAGCCCGTCACTTGTCTGGGAGACTGAAGTCGTGTTCAGTACTAACTCCAGCTGTTGCTTTTTAGATCCAGAGGTTTATCAGATTAGCTGAAGTCTAAGAGTGGAGACTTGAGAGAGTGTGCATGCATGAATTTTGAAATTTTGGAAGAAGGACAGGATGAGTCAGAAAGTTTCAGAGTTGGAGTGTTTTGGTGGGGAGGGAACGACTGAGTCGGGTTCTGAGGAGGGACCACTGGTGCCTTGGGGTAGAATTAGGGGAACAATGGAGCTTACCTGCAGGGAGAGGTCACAGGAGAGGGGAGACGGGAAGGTGGCTCTGACGGGCATCATCTACTTACCAGCTTTGCTCACACCCAGCTTTGCTCTGTCGGAGCTCTGTGTCTCCCCACAAAAGCAGATAATAGCTACCATGACCAGCTTTGTTTTTCTACAGAAGGTGGAATCAATTATGCTGTTATCCTTATGTTATTTAGATTCTTTATTGTGTCACTAGAAAAATTAGGTGAAGAAAATGTGTGTCATCTATAACCCATTCCGATAAAGGCTCTTGGGTGTTTGACTATCTTTGGTTGAATGAGATGTGTTCACATTTTGCAAATATTTATAGCACTTCTCTGTGCCAAGTGCTATTCTTAGCACTAAAGACAGCAAGGTAAATAGGACAGAAAATGTTTTTCTGCCTTTATGGAAATTGAATGATAGGGTGGGGAAAGAGACAATAATCATACACATAATGCTTACACTATTTCAGGTACTAATGAATGCGAGGAAGATGATGAAAGAAGGTTGGAAGATGATAAAATGAATTAGTGACTTTGGGGAGTGGTTGGGAAAGTGCTACTTTATATGAGGGGCGCCTAGGGGTTCTCAGTGGAGAAAACTTTGATCTGAGACCAGAATAATGAGGCAGAATTGGCCGTGCAAACAGTTGCATTCAACTAAGCCCATATTTCAGTTGTTCCAGGTACTGGTTTGGTCTCTTGGGTTGTAATAGTGAACAATAAAAGAAGCCCCTGTTTGTAAGGAGGTGTGTACGTGCGTGTGCGGCATAGATGTTACTATTTTTGCGTGCGTGTGCACACACAAGTACATGAGGCATGGTGAATCAGAATGAGAGAGTGTCTTGAGCAGGAAGGGGTCCCTGAGTGTTATTTTGTAGCAGAGTCCGTGAGCAACCTAAGTTGGTATTCGAATAGAAACCTGAAAGGGGCTAGAGCAAGGTTTCAGGGCAGAGTGTCCAAGCCGAGCTTCAGTGGAGAAGGAGCTTGGTGTGTTTGGATGGCAGGGAGAAGGCCAAGGAGGCTGAGTTCCATGTACAGGCTAGAGAGCAGTAGAGTGTACCATCAGAGCTGGGCAAGTGGAGTGTGTCCGGCCTTGTGGACAAAGGTGTGGAGTTCAGAGGTTATTCATTTGACCATAAACAAACATCAGGAGGTTTGAAGCCGGGGAGTGATGTCATGGGATTTCTCCTCCGTTGAGGGGCTTCACAGAGAAACACGTGGGAAAGAAGGTATAAATACTTATTTTAGAGTTGAAAATATCCAGACAATGCCCAGGCATTCAATTCTCCACCCCCTCCTCACAGCTTTTACATGAGCTGACCTCAGAAAGAATGGAAGATTTAGGGAGGCCCTGGTTCTGAGTTCCCCAGCCTGGGATGCATTTCAAGGGCTAGCCTCTGTGTTCATGAAGAGGTTCATCTGGCTGGACGAATTCTTTCTCTCTCTTTTCGCCTCCCCTTATTTTCATTAAGAAAAGAATTGTATTTTGATCCCTGAAGAGCTGCATATTAAGATAAGAAGCCAAAGGAGAATGTGCCCAAACAGTGCGTGAGGTCAAGTTAGGACAATCCTAGGATTCCTGAGGGCTGTGATTAAAGCTATCTGGGTTAAAAAAGTGATTTCAATTCAGATTTGCGTTCCAAGGAAACCAAAAAAAAAAAAAAAAAAAAAAAAAAAAAGGAAGAAAGAATGGGAAAGTGAAATAAAGCAGAAAGAACTCTTAATTCCAATGTATTCAACTCACCCATCAGAAGAAATGGCATTAATTCGGATACCCAATTACAGTAATGTGGTTCAGAGCACCTCAATAGGTGTTTCAATCTCAAGCCAGGACTAACATTTGTAATCCTTTAAATGCACTTAAGAAATTGATGTTACAGCCCCACAGTCTGTTAGGGGCCTTGCTTGGGGGATGATTGCAAAGTATCCCACCATTAATTGGATCATCAGAATGTGATCCGCGTCCTGGTCCCTGGATTATGGAAGACTGACTCTGCTCTCACGTGTTGAACCAGAAGCTCCTTTTGCTAGAGATTTTGACCCTTAATGTAGATAAGTGGTATTTTTCATCAATCTTAACTTGCATTAAAAAAGGGGAAATGTCAATTCAATGTGGGGCATTTAACTTAATTCAACATCTTTTAATTTAATACCTTGGAAATTTAGTCTCTCCGACCTACCTCACACTTTTGCTGATGGGATATTTTGTAAAGCCCAGTTGAAAAAAAGGTTGTGTTCTGTTCGTTAATAAAATCACAATTTTGAAATTCCCTGCATTTCATGCTATGGTTGCACACACACACAAAAAAAAACAAAACAGAACAAAAAATACCAGAAAGAAATCTCACAAAACTCAGACAAAAGAGAACAAAACAAAATCCAGTTTCTTCGTAGCTCACTTTGTCAGGACAGTATTGAAATAGATGCATGAAAATGGAACTGCTTTTTAAATGTCTTATTTGTCTCCTATTCCTGTGTTTGGGTGGGAGCAACTAGGTGGTTTATATGGCTGCCTTGTCATCATGAATTGAGGACAAGGTAGAAGGGGTAATTTTATTCCCTTCGAGGCAGAAAGAGGAATGAGTTCATACTGGTGTTTGCTTACTAATTTTTTGATGGTATACATCGTACAAGGATAAAGTCTGGATTCCAGGTTGGTAGGTTTTCATGAGATTTGACCGGCTCAGAGAAGAGTACTGTTCCGCCCTTGTGTGTGTCCACTCAGGAGGCATGTGAGCAATAAACGTATCTTAGCCATCTTTTCTTCAAAGATTTGGGGTATAAACTCGCTGTCAAATGCATGACGTCTTTGTTTCTGGGACTAGTAGTGGTGCTTTCTGGCCAAAGGGTGAATAAAGATGCAGGTCTTCCTGCAAAAACCACTTAAATTCAGTAAAACGGTCACGTTAGTCTCTGGCTGTGTTACCGGGTAAGCGTGTCACATACCACTTAACTGGAGTCTTGGTTGACAGTCAGTTTGCTGCTCCTTCTTCAGGTGGAAAGTGCAGCTGCCTCTTGCGTTAGGGCCCCTCTGGGTTGGGGAAAGAAGTGGAGTTTTCGACAGGGTACTGTGCTGGTTCCTGGTGCTCTGAAGACACAGAGTCTCAACCACGGCTCCGGCGACAAGTGCCCCTTTGGTCTGGACTCCACTGTGCCCTTCTTTCCTAATGGGCTCCCTTGTAGGTAAGTCCACGCAAGCGCAGAATGCCTGAGATGCCCTGCAGTCCTGCATCGGACTTCCCTTGTGAGCAACGTCCTCACTCGACTGTGAACCAGGATTCTCTTAAGCCACAAGTTGAGGATATAAATCCAAGTCTGAGACAAAAAAGTAAAAGGAAATTAAGAACTTGACCTAGAACTAGGCACTGTGAAGAGGTTGTTACCATAGATTTCATAAGTTACACTGTCCTGCACCAAAAATGATCTTTGGATGTTGGGTGTTTTGTTGGAGCCATTCTTGCTAGTATGAATGGTGGAGAAAAATATCTCCTGGCATTCCTTTGTGCAGTCTGGCAATGAGCTCCTAGACAAATGGATTTTGGCCAACACCTTAATGGCCAAACACTTATTTTATATTAGATTGTTACTTAATTTAGGTTTGAAAAATAAAAACAGATATGAAAACTGGACCTCATTATGAAAATTGTATTCCTCTTTTTCAAAATCATCTGGGCCATCCTAAGCCCATATATTTTCTCCTTCTTTTTCTTTTTTAAATATAGAGATTCATACTTATCACAATAATGGCGTTTGCTGCATTTGCTGAACCTTGATGGACCAGCAGGTACATTTTCGAAAGATTTTATGTTGGAGCCGGATGCTCACCTTGTCTTTTATTCTGAGTGGCAGCCTGCATCTGCCCCTGCAGGGTGGAGGAGAGGTTAAGAGGTGCTAGTATGAGAAAGTAAGGCTGCCATCAGCTACCTGTCTTATTGTTTTAGGTTTTCACCTGGCCAGCCGTTGTCCCGGGGAGTCATTTTTCTTGACTGCTTTCCAAAGTGGGCAGCAAAATGCTCCTAGCCCTTGTTCCTTCATTTTAAGTTCTGTCCTGAATGAAGCTGACAGCTGGTTTTGCCCAGTGCCCATGCACCTCTCACAGTTTGCTTCCTGATTGAATTCCTCTAGAATCCCCCAGGATAAGCGTAGTGTGCAAACCAGTGCTGACCAGACTGCTAGCCACTGACGTTAAGAGTATGGTGTTTACCCTGTGCTCTGAGACTTCCCGCAGGGAAGAGGACCGTTGGAAAGCCATTGCTGGGAGTCTACCCTGTGTTTATGAGTGTTTCTCTCTCTATCTCTTCCTCTCCTCCTTCTCCCACCTCCCTTCTCTGTCTCTGTCTCTTGACTTCTCCTCCCTACTTCTCCCTGTCTTGCTCCCTCTCCAGAAGTTAGAAAAACAAATCCTATTTTAATTTGAAGATCCACAGTACCCTTTAACAAAGAGGCTACCAGTGCAATTTTGGGTTGATTGGTGGTAACTGTTAACTCTTTAACAATTATTTCAACCTTAAGGCAGTGGCATTTATGATTAATGTAGTTGGTTAGAGCATAATGAGTTGAGGCCAAGGTCATGAATATGATCCCTGTCAGTAATTTTCATTCTTTTTAAATAATGTCACAGTATTCTAAAATGCATCAAATGTCTTAACAATGTGTGACTCTAGTCACTGCATTATCAGAAAAGGAAGTGTCAAGGTTTCAAAGTCATTATCAAAACCAGGGAGAAAAATGACAAAGCGTATGTATGCAAATTGTCAGTTAGTGGTATGATGTTCATATACTAAAGACAACACTTTTGTAGATTGAAAAAGAAATTAAACCAATTTTTGATGCCATCCCACAGCTTCGTTCATCCATTACCAGAATCAGAACCAATTTCACTTGATGATCCTGAGATACTGGGACATGAGTAAACAGGAAAGGATCTCATTCTTTTTTCTCAATACTTGGATTCTGGTGCTCAGCTGGGAGGAGGGTCTAAGGCAGAAAAAGGTGTTTTATCCAGTTGGTACAGATAGAACACAAGAGCTAGATGTAAGGGTGGCTTTGGTCTCCCTTTATGCCCGTTACATAAATGAAGAGATGATTTTGAGGAAGTAGACTCAAGAAATGCTCATCTCCCATACCTGGCTTGTACTAGGGCTTTTAGCTGTATGTTCCCCTAACTCTACTCTACTTAAAAAAAAAAAAAAAAAAAAAAAAGCCCTCAATGTAAACCTTCTGAAAGCTGGCTGACCCTGTAACCTACTTTATAAGAAGTCTGCACCCATCACTATTAGACAGAATTAATTTCAGCACTTTTTAAATTGTTAATCTTACAAAGGACAGCTCCTTGACGGATCCCACAGGTCATCTTTCCGTATGCTGGAAGCCAGCGTGCTAGAAACTGTGGTCAAGGTTCGTGGCTCTGGACCCCATCAGCCTGCTTTTGAGCTCCCTGCTGCCTTTCAGAATGAATTCTTTATCTCCTCTAGCTGACTATATCAAATTCTCTCCCCGCACCCCTCCCCCGCCACTCCCTCAATCTGGGTATAATTGACATGCAATGTTGTGTTAGTTTCAGGTATACGACATAGCCATGCAACATTCGGCTACATTGTGAAATGATCAGCACAGTCCATCTAGTTACCATCTGTCACCATACAAAGTTAATACAACATTACTGAATACATTCCCAATTCTGTACATTACGTCCCCATGATTTACTTATTTTATAACTGGAAGTTTGTACCTCTTGATGTCCTTCACCCATTTTGCTCACCCCATAAACCCCCTCCTCTGTGGCAATCACTGGTCTGTTCTCTATGTTTATGAGCCTGGATTTTGCTTTATTTTGTTTGCTTGTTTTTTTGTTTCTTAGATTCTATGTGTAAATGAAATCATGTGGTATTTGTCTTTCTCTGTCTGACTTATTTCACTTAGCATAATGGCCCTAAGGTCCATCCATGTTGTTGCCGATGGGAAGATTTCATTCTTTTTTATGGCTGAGTGGTATTTCATTGTACATGTATCACATGGTCTTTATGCATTGATAGACACAGGTTGCTTCCATGTCTTGGCTATTGGAAATAATGCTGTAATGAACATAGGGGTGCCTATATCTTTTCGAATTAGTGTTTGCATTATCTTCAGGTAGATACCCAGTAGTGCAATTGCTGGATCCCGTGGTAGTTCTCATTTTAATTCTCTGTGGAACCTCCGTGCTGTTTTATATAGTGGCTGTACCAGTTTACATTTCCACCAAGAGTGCATGAGGGCTCCCTTTTCTCCACATCCTCAATTGTTAATAACACTTGTTATTTCTTGTCTTTTTTATAATAGCCATTCTGCCAGGTGTAAGGTAATATCTCATTCTGGTCTTGATTTGCCGTTCCCTGATAATTAGTGATAGTGAGCATCTTTTCATGTGCCTAATGGCCATATATGTGTCTTCTTTGAAAAAAATATTTATTCAAATCCTCTCCCCATTTTTTAATCAGATTTTTAAAAACTATAATGAGTTGTATGATTTCTTTATATATTTTGGATATTAGCCTCTTATTGGATATATGATTTGTAAATATTTTCTCCTATCCAGCAGGCTGCCTCTTCATTTTGTTGTTGGTTTCCTTTGCTGTGCAGAAGCTTTTAGTTTGATATAGTCGCACTCATTTGTTTTTGCTTTTGTTTCCCTTGCCTTTGGGGTTCTATCAAAAAACATTGCTAAAACCAATGTCAAGAAGTTTACTGCCTGTGTTTTCTTCTAGGAGTTGTATGGTTTCAGGTCTTACTTTCAAATTTTTAATCCATTTTAAGTTAATTTTTATGTATGGTGTGAGATGGTGGTTTAGTTTCTTTCTTTCTTTCTTTCTTTCTTTCTTTCTTTCTTTCTTTCTTTCTTTCTTTCCTTCCTTCCTTCTTTCTGTTGCATGTGGCTGTCCGATTTTCACCATTTATTGAAGAGACTGTTCTTTCCCCATTGTATATTCTTGGTTCCTTTGTCATAAATTAATTGACCATATATGTGTGTGTTTATTTCTGGGCTCTCTATTCTATTCCACTGATCTGTGTATCTGTTTTATGCCAATACCACACTGTTTTGATTGTTATAGCTTTGTAATATAGTTTGAGATCAGGGGTGTGATACCTTCAGTTTCTTTTCTCTTTCTCAAAATTGTTTTGGCTATTAAGGAATTTTATAGTTCCATATAAATTTGATAATAATTTGTTCTAGTTCTGGGAAAATGCCATTGGTAATTTGATAGGAATTGTATTGAATCTGTAGATTGCCTCAGGTAATATGGACATGTTAACAATATTAATTCTTCCAATCTATGAGCATGGAATATTTTTCTATTTATTTTGTTATGTTCAGTTTCTTTCATCACTGTCATATAGGTCTTCCACCTCCTTGGTTAAATTTAGTCCTAATTACTTAATTCTTTTTGATGTAATTATAAATGGGATTGTTTTCTTAATTTCTTTTTCTGAAAGTTTGTTATTAGTATATAGAAATGCAAGACTTTTGTATATTAATTTTGTATCCTGCAACTTCATTGAATTCATTTATTAGTTCTAACGGTTTATTTGTTTTGTTTTGTTTTGTTTTGTTTTGGTAGAGTCTTTAAGGTATTTTGTGTATTGTATCATGTTACCTGTGAGTAGTGATATTTTTACTTCTTCCTTTCCAATCTGTATGTCTTTAAGAATTTTCTTGACTAATTGCTGTGATTAGTATGTCTCATACTTTATTGAAGACTTTATTTCCTGATCATAGAGGAAAAGCTTTCAGATTTTCACCATTGAGTATGAATATGTTATGTTGTATATGGCCTTTATTATGTTGAGGTATGTTCCCTCATTCCCACATTGTTGAGAGTTTTTAATCGTAAACAGGTGTTGAATTTTGTGAAATGCTTTTAGTGCATCTATTGAGATAATCATATGATTTTTATATTTTAATTTTTTATGTTATATCATTTTGATTGATTTGCAGATATTGAACCATCCTTGCTTCCCTAGTGTAAATCTCACTTGATCATGGTGTATGATCCTATTCTTCTGTTGTTGGATTTGGTTTGCTAATATTTTGTTGAGGATATTTGCATCTTGTTTGTCAGGGATATTGGCTTATAATTTTCCTCTTTCGTGGTGTCTTTGTCTGGTTTTGATATCAGGGTAATGTTGGCCTCATAAAATGAATTTGGAAGCATTCCGTTCTCTTCAATTTTTTGGAAGAATTTGAGAAGGATAGGTATTAAATCTTTTTTGAATATTTGATAGAATTCACTGGTAAAGCTATCTGGTACTGGTTTTTTTGTTTCTTGTGAGGTTTTTGATTACTGATTTGAACTCCTTACTAGTAATTAGTCTATTCAGATTTTCTATTTCTTCATGATTCAGTCTTGGAAGATTATAAATTTCTACGAATTTAACCATGTCTTCCACGTTATCCAATTTGTTGGCTTAGAGCTGTTCATTGTAGTCTCTTATGATACTTTTTAAGTCTTTGGTATCACTTATAACTCTTCCTCTTTCATTTCTGATTTTATTTATTTGAACCCCCTATTTTTTTCTTGATGAGACTAGCTAACAGTTTGTCAATTTCATTTATGTTTTCAAAGAACCAGCTTATAGTTTCATTGATCATTTCTATTGTCTTTTAGTCTGTAATTCATTTATTTCCACTCAGATCTTTATTATTTCCTTTCTTCTACTAACTTGGGCTTCATTTGTTCTTTTTCTAGTTCTTTTCGGCATTAAGTTAAATTGTTTCTTTGAGATTTCTCTTGTTTTTTGAGGTAGGCCTATATAGCAGTGAAGTTCCCTCTTAGAACCACTTTTGCTGCATCCCATAGATTTTGATGTATCATATTTTTCAAAAGATTTTATTTGTTTATATGAGAGAGAGAGAGTGTACGAACAGGGAATGGGGGAGAGGGAGAAGGAGAGGGAGAGGGAGAGGGAGAGGGAGAGGGAGAGGGAGAAGCCAACTCCCAGCTGAACAGGGAGCCTGATGCAGGCCTCAAACCCAGGACCCTGAGATCAGACCTGAGCCGAAGGCAGACGGTTAACTGACTCGGCCACACAGGCATCCTGGTATATCATATTTTTGTTTTCATTTGTTTCAAGGTATTTTTTTATTTCTCCTTTGATTTTGTCTATGACCCAGTAGTTGTTCAAACATGTTGTTTAATCTCCATGTATTTGTAGTGTTTCCAGTTTTCTTCTTGCAGTTGATTTCTAGTTTCATACCATTGTGGTCAGAAAAGATGTTTGATACAATTTCAGTCTTTTTAAATTTATTGAGACTTGTTTTATGGCCTAACATGTGAGCTATCTTGGAGAATGTTACATATGTACTTGAGAAGAATGTGTGTTCTGTTAATTTTGGATGGAATGTTCTGTATATATTTATTAAGTCCATCTGGTCTAATGTGTTGTTTAAGGTCTGTGTTTCCATACTGATTTTTTTTCTTAATGATTAATCCATTCATGTAAGTGGTATGTTAAAGTCCCATACTATTATTGTATTACTGTCAATTTCTCTCCTTAGGCATATTAATATTTGATTTATATACTTTGGTGCTCCTGTGTTGGGTGCATATATATTTATAAATGTTAAATCTTCTTGTTGATTGACCCCTTTATCATTATGTACTATCCCTGTTTGTCTTTCATTTTAGTCTTTGTTTTAGAGCCTATTTTATCTGATTGGAGTTTCATATCATTCCTTCACTTTCAGTCTGTGTGTGTTCTTACTTCTGATGTGAGTCTTTTATAGACAATATATAGATATAGCTTATTTTTTTGATCCATTCAGTCACTATGTCTTCTGACTGGAGGATTTAGACCATTTACATTTAAAGTACTTATTCATAGGTATGTACTTAATATCATTTCATTAATTTTTTTTTTTGGCAGTTTTTGTAATTCCACTCTGTTCCTTTCTTATTCTTTTTCTCTTTCCGTTTGTGGTTTGATGACTTTCTTTACCATTATATTTTAGAGTCCTTTCTCATTTTCTTTTGTGTACTTACTCTAAGTGTTTGCTTTGTGGTTACTGTGAGATTCACATCTATAACAAATTTTTAAGTTGTTAACAACTTAAATTTGAACAAATAACATTTTTACCCCCAACATGTTTTATGTTTTTGATGTCTCATTTTACATGTTTTAATTTTATGTATCTCTTAATAATTATTATAGTTTTAATTGATTATTTTTATCTTTAAACCTTCATAGTTTTAGTGGTTAATCCACTATTTTACCAAATATTAACCCTTTCCAATGAGATTTTTACTTTTGTATATGTTCTCGTTATTAATTAGTGCCATTATTTTTTAGCTTAAAGAAGTCCCCTTACCATGTCCTGTAAGGCTGGTTTAGTAGTGAAGAACTCTTTTAACTTTAAAAAAAAAATTTTTTTTAAGGAGACTCCATGCCCAGCGTAGAGCCCAATGCAGGGCTTGAACTCCTGACCCTGAGATCAAGACCTGAACTGAGATCAAGAGTTGGATGAACTGACTGAGCCACCAGGCACCCCTGAACTCCTTTAACTTTTGCTTGTCTGGAAAACTCTTCATCTCTCCTTTGATTCCGAATGATAACCTTATTGTGTAGAGTATTCTTTGTTGGAAGTTTTTTCTTTCAACACTTTGAAAGAGTTGTCATGCCACTGGCTTGCAAAGTTTTTGCTGAGAAATTGGCTGATAGTTTTATGGGGCTTCCCTTGTATGTAACAATTTGCTTTTCTCTTACTGCTTTTAAGATTCTTTATCTTTAAATTTTGATATTTTAATTATAATGTGTCTTGGTATGGATCTCTTTGGGTTCATCTTATTTGGAACTCTCTGGAACTCCTCAAGTCCTAGAGTCTGTTTCTTTCCCTAAGGTAGGGAAGTCTTCAGCCATTATTCTTTCAAATAAGGATTTTGCCCTTTTTCTCTCTTTCTTCTTCTGGCACCCCCTATAATGTGAATGTTACTGCACTTGATGTTGTCCTATAGGTCTCTTAAGTTGTCTACATTTTTTAATTTTTTTTTAATTCTTTATTCTGCTTTGTCTGGGCGAGTTCTGTTGCTTTGTCTTCCAGCTCACTGACTCATTCTTCTATTCCATCCAGTCTGTGTTGAATCCCTCTAGTGTATTTTTTAGTTTAGTTATTATATTTTTCAGCTCTCTGATTTCTGTTTGGTACTTTCGTATATTTTCTGCCCCTCCGTTGAAGTACTCATTGTGTTCATCCATTCTCCTCCACAGTTCAGTGAGCATCTTTATGACCATTACTTTGAGTTCTTTATCAGGTAGGTTACTTATCTCTGTATCATTAAAATATTTTTTCTGAGGTTTTGTCTTGTTCTTTCATTTGCAACATATTTCTCTGTTTCCTCATTTTGCTTAACTCTCTGTGCTTGTTTCTATGTATTAGAGGAAGCAGCTTCCTCTCTCAGTCTTAAAGGAAAGGCCTTGTGCAGGTGATGAAGCTTCTCGTTCAACCTTGTTCTAGCTCTTGGTTGTCTCTCAAACTCTTGTGATTGCCTAAACCACCTGATTTATTCTTGATATGTCCTTGTTGCTGAGGATTTGCCAAGATATATCATGTTCCAAACGAGGGAGTCTCGTTTAGCACCTAGCTTTAGGCTGATTGGAAGCCGGACCCTCAGGTAGCACTTTTTAAAGTATGCAGATATGCACAGTTCTGTGAAGCTTCGATCCTAATTCCTGCGGGCCTCCAGACCGGTGATCTGAGGGTGTTCCTTTGGCCACAGTTTTGAAAATTGGGGCTCCTGATGAGTGCATAAGCTCCTTTCTGAAGGTCTTGTCAACATAGAGTGAGGCCAAGGATGTGCACAAAGATGGTGTCTCCCTGCTTACATTTACTAGGAGTGTCTCCTTGGCCTCTAGATGTGTGGGAAACCTAAAGCCTGTCTTCACGCAGAAGCTCCAGGCTAAGTAAATAGGTCTTTTTCACAGGAAGACTGGGTTTGTGTTTCAGTCTGCTGTCTGTGGTGCCTAGGGGTGGTGGCCTGCTGAGAACTGTCCTTCTGATTGTTACATTCCCACGGCATGCAGGAATGCCAGCCATCTTGGCTGCCAGGGCCAGATGATCAAGGGGTGCCCTCTGTGTGGACTGCATGTGCCCACTGACTTTGGCAGGGCAGCTGGAGATGGTAGGGGGTGGGGCACATTTGTTGGCTTTGGAAAGGCAGCAGGAAAATGTCTTGACTGTGTGCACCTGTGGGTTTCAGGAATGCAGCAGGAGAATGCCTTGTCTGTGCACGCAAGCTGGTGTTAGGCTGAGAGTGGGAGAAGGCAACAACTGCTTACATTTGCCAGCCCCAGGCAGAGAGTGGGAGAATGCCATGACTGCTTGCGCTTGCCTGCTGTCGCCAGGAAGCAGGGGAGTGCTGCAACCACCTGCAGTTCTCTGGCCTCAGCAAGGAAGTGGGGTAGTGCCATGACTGCTCCCCCCCACTGTCTTACGTAGGCCGTGGGAGGGTGCTGCCTCTAAGCTCGGCCACCTGTGCTATCTGGGTAGATGGAGTGTGCAAAAATGGCATCCACAGCACCTCCATCTCTGGGGAGACATTCAACCATTCCCTTCCCCTCCAGCAGGTACTTTTAGATCAACAAATGAATCTCCATCATATATGATCTAGGTACTTTTCAAACTGCTGGCGTTTTTTTTTTTTTTTTTGCTGGTTCCTGGGTTGAGTGAGACTGCACATGAATCCTTTAAAAGGGGAATCTCAGTTTCCTATAGCATTTTGGGTCCCTTGGGCATCAGTCCTATTGGTTTTCTAAACCAGGTGTTTGGGAAGTTCCTCTCTGATGCAAATCCCAGAGATTGGGTGACTTTTCTAGGATGCCAACCCCTCACTTCTCTGAAAGAAGCACCAGACTGCTGAGATCCCTTCTTGTTGTGTGTCACTGGACCCAATGTGGGGTTTTTTCAAGACCATGTCTCTGCCTCTCCTGCCCATCTAGACATGGTCTTTTCATCTTCGTTGTGGAGAAGTAGTTTACAAGTTTTCAGATCTTTCTAAGTGGGACTTATTCCATATGTAGCTATAGATTTGGTGTGTCTGTAGGAAGAGGTAAATTCAGGGTGTTCCTACACCACCACCTTGTAGAAGTCTCCTCAAGTCGTCTTGATGACTTGAGGAAACCTTTGGGCTCTGGGCACAAACTCTTCAGCTTATCTTGGGATTTGTCCGTCCTAAATCCATGACTCCCCACTTGTCTTCCTAGAAATGACAATTAGATACCAGCACATTCCTTCAAGCATGAAATGGCAGTTTTAGTATTCTAAAAATCGGAGATTTCTATGGAAAGTTTTACATTTTTTAAAGTTAAATTTGTTTTTACCTGTGAATGGACCAGTGCTTTATCATACGATAGTTTATTTGGTGTTCCTTCTTGTTATAAGGGCTTCTGCTTGATCTGCCCAGTACTAACGCTTGGGACCAATTGCCTTTTCTTCCCTGAGAGAGAGAGAGAGAGAGTCTTTGCATGGGTATACCTGTAGACCTAGCAGCCTGTTTTATCTGGGATTATCATTCTCAGTTATTTCTCTTCTTTTCCCTCTTTTGTCTCTGCCACTCAAACCAATTTCAGCCGTCCACCCGCTCTCATTTGGGATAATAGCCTCTCTTTTTGCCATCGTCTTGTCATGTTTGATTCGGCTGCACAGGATTTTAAATTAGCCAAAACGTTTGCATGCTGGGCTCGCTCTGCTGCCACAATGTGTTGCCGAGCCGCCACACCACTTGATGCCGATATTGATGATTGCGCAGAAAAAATAAGAGATGGTTGGTGGCTGTTGTAGGACTCATTCATGCCAAGCCCCTTTTATACAACAGAGAGGGAAGAGGAGAGAGAGCGCCTGTTTTTCTGCTGCCTAGCTGGTCATCCCATTGTGCTCGTGCCAGGCTCCCACTGGGAGATTACAGTCTTGCTAGGCCTATGATTGTAGAAATAAAAACAGTAAAAAATAAAACAAAATAATAAGAGATGTGCAATTAAATTCAATGACTTGCCGCTGATGGGTTTTAACTCACGGGTGAGAGAGGAGCCTAATTTTCTTCCTTTGTTTTATTCTCTCTGTCCTCGAGTTTACTTATTGGAGACAGAACTGATTCTTGCCATGGGAAGCCTAAAGGTATAACCACAATAAAGGAAACTAGAGGACAGGAAGTTTCAGGTTTCTCAAATGATTTGCTATTAAAAGGTCTTAGTGGGGCATTGTGTTTTGTAAAACTTACCGATTACCTTCATTATTTTGTTAGGTTTGAAAATCAATCTAGTGATAAAAATTTATATTTTATTTACCATTCCAGAGTTTTGTTAAAATCGCCTCATTGGCTTCTTTGTTCACCCTGCGTAAGCTGGACCTAGAGTGCCCAAAATATTGAATTTATTTGGGAGGCAAAATATTGAATTTATTTAACTCTGTTGTTTGAGACAGTGTGACTCTGTTGAGCTAAGTCCACGTGATTCTAGAGCAATGGGATTAAAAAAAGTAGAAACTTCCATAAATCAAGCAGTTATTTCATTTGCAAAACATCAAAAAAGTGCTCTAGCTAAGTTTCCTTGTTAAATGTTATAATATAGATATTATAGCCACTTGGTGGGTTTTTGTGTGTGTATGTCCTTTTTGTTTTTCGAGCTGTGTTTTTTTAGTCCACATGACTCCTGTTACTGATTACCTTGTAATTATTTTAAAGGACTGGACATCGTCATGCACTTCATCTTGCCAGTCTTTTCCATTGTCAAGTTCAATAGAGCTTTTGGCATTTTCTCTCCTCTCCCACCCCTGGTGAAACGTGCCTCCCTGCCAAAGCTAATCCCAATCCTCCCCAGGTTCCCTGAGATTTAACTTTATGGGTTGGTCCCACACATGCTGACTTCCTCTGGTTCCAATGACCCATCTTCTACTGTAGAAAACAAACAAACAAGCAAACAAAAAAACTTCCCATACCCTGATAACCACTCAAAGAGCTGCCTTGCTTTTCTCACTTCCTTTACCATCAGCTTTCTCATACAAAATGTTTCATCTACTGGGTCTCCAGCAAATTGTCACACCCTGCTTGTGATCCCGTACTGCCTCACCACTGCCCTTCAGTTGCTGCCTCTGTGGTCACCAGTGACCTTTCGGTCATGGGATCCATTGATCTTTTTTGAGTTCCCATATTCTTGAACACTCCGCTGTGTTTAACGGCACTTCCTTATATTGAACACGTTATTGTTACTCAGCTTATGTGATCCTATACTTGCCTGAATTTCTCCCTACTTCTTAGATGGCATTTTGTTTCCACTGGTACCCAACCGTCAGCATCTGGCATTATCATTGCTCCACGAGTAAGGCTTCAAAGCTCACATCTGTGCGTGTAACACCGTTTGTACATTCCAGTCGCAGGCTGTCTTCTAATTGCCAGTAACCCTTCAAAATGATGGTCAAAGCCACTTGGGTGTGCTGCCTCAAGCTCCATGTGCCCATTTTTCAAACAGTTTTTCTTCTCTTCCTTTCCAAGTTATCACTTCCTGATCATGTGATTTTGTTAATGGCTCACCTTTACACCAACATCCACAGTGAAAAAACCTCCCAGGTCATCTTGACTGTTTCTCACCTCATTTTACAAGCTTGCAAAATGCATTAACTGTACAATATTTCATTCCATCCTCAATGCGGTGCTGGTAGTTAGGACACTGCTATTCCATTTGTTCATTCTAAAATGAGGAACTGGAGACCCTTGGTCTCATCTCAGCTTTGACATTCAGGGCTCATTCTTCCTACTGCATAGAGAATACGCCATAACATGACATTCGGGGCTCTCCCCAGGCCAGCCTCAACATATGCGTTACTCATGCTGTGATGTTGACACCTGCTTGTTCAATAGAGCTATGAGTGGGTAGCACAGTGCTGGCAGGTTTTCCCCACCAAAGTCTCTGAAGAGCACTCTTCAGATGAACAGTGATATACAGTAGCCTGAGGGCAACTATACTGAGAGAAATTGGTAATTGGATTAACCACCTTGATTTAGACAGATGATCTTTCTCTCCCCTAAATTTAGCCTTAAGCAGTTTCTACTGACTATTCCTTTAAAGACGGGTAAAAAAAGAACAGCAAGGAGGGTATTAATTGGCCAATTTTTATGTCAAATATTTCACAGAAGTGATGAGTCCAGATTTCGAAGAGCGGCCAAGCTACCTAGAAGCAGTAAAGTATCAACATATACCATAAAGCCTGCAGATCTACAAACAGATATCTTATAATTATTATTCAAACAAAATAGCCTAGGAAATTGTTGCTATGGCTGGTGATGATACCCACAGCAGTGGAGCTGGATTTCAAATGCTCTGGATCTTACCGTTGATTTTTTTTGACCAAATGGGTTTCCTCACCTGATATATTATCTCTAAATTACACATTTTCAAATTGCTGTGTGATTGAATAATATTTTTATAAGATCTGAAGTTCACCTTTTTTCTTCTTTTGATAAAATATCCAGTTTTCCCTGCAAAAGGTCGATGCACAGGCAATTTTTTGCACACTTACTATCTGCAAAGCATTGCGTGAGGTGAGTAAGCCTTGGGCTGATTAATTCTAGAGCTTCAGAGCGAAGTGGTGGAGAGTCGTGAGCACAGGGTGTCTCCCGTAATGTGATTTTAGTGCAGTCATTGCCTTTCAATCGTTCATTTGTTCTATTCAGCTGTTCTGTTACTCTCCTAAATCTCGGTGGACAGCCTGCAAGAGAAAAATGAAATCAAATTAAAAAGTGAAGCTGATGGTGGAAGACTTTTAAAAAAGAATATAATGGGGACGCCTGGGTGGCTCAGTCGGTGAAGCGTCTGCCTTCAGCTCAGGTCATGATCACAGGGTCCTGGGATGGAGTCCCACATCGGGCTCCTTCCTCAGCGGGGAGCCTACTTCTCCCTCTACCTGCCACTCCCCCTGCTTGTGCTCATGCACACTTGCTCTCTCAAATAAATAAAATCTTAAAAAAACAACAAAACATATATATAT